>NW_027139311.1:0-355214 GCF_035084215.1 Heptranchias perlo | reverse complement strand
GCAGGAACTCTGGATGGTGCCTAAAGCTAAAGCACAAGGTGCATTCATTTGGACAACAGCAACAGTCTGAGGTGCGGGCCAGAACCAAGAGGCAGACAACATAGGGAGGGCGTTTCCCCCCTCTGCCCACCATTTTAAAACCTAACTTTTGCAAGTGACGCACTAAGGACTTGGTCTGTTTGTTTGTAGCTCCCTGATGAGCCGCGAGATGGCGAAACCGGTCGGAGTGTTCCAAGAAGGAACGATGGATGGTACTTAAGGCTGGAGGACGAGACACATTCAGTAGTAGCCAAGCAGGAACTCTGGATGGTGCCTAAAGCTAAAGCACAAGGTGCATTCATTTGGACAACAGCAACAGTCTGAGGTGCGGGCCAGAACCAAGAGGCAGACAACATAGGGAGGGCGTTTCCCCCCTCTGCCCACCATTTTAAAACCTAACTTTTGCAAGTGACGCACTAAGGACTTGGTCTGTTTGTTTGTAGCTCCCTGATGAGCCGCGAGATGGCGAAACCGGTCGGAGTGTTCCAAGAAGGAACGATGGATGGTACTTAAGGCTGGAGGACGAGACACATTCAGTAGTAGCCAAGCAGGAACTCTGGATGGTGCCTAAAGCTAAAGCACAAGGTGCATTCATTTGGACAACAGCAACAGTCTGAGGTGCGGGCCAGAACCAAGAGGCAGACAACATAGGGAGGGCGTTTCCCCCCTCTGCCCACCATTTTAAAACCTAACTTTTGCAAGTGACGCCACTAAGGACTTGGTCTGTTTGTTTGTAGCTCCCTGATGAGCCGCGAGATGGCGAAACCGGTCGGAGTGTTCCAAGAAGGAACGATGGATGGTACTTAAGGCTGGAGGACGAGACACATTCAGTAGTAGCCAAGCAGGAACTCTGGATGGTGCCTAAAGCTAAAGCACAAGGTGCATTCATTTGGACAACAGCAACAGTCTGAGGTGCGGGCCAGAACCAAGAGGCAGACAACATAGGGAGGGCGTTTCCCCCCTCTGCCCACCATTTTAAAACCTAACTTTTGCAAGTGACGCACTAAGGACTTGGTCTGTTTGTTTGTAGCTCCCTGATGAGCCGCGAGATGGCGAAACCGGTCGGAGTGTTCCAAGAAGGAACGATGGATGGTACTTAAGGCTGGAGGACGAGACACATTCAGTAGTAGCCAAGCAGGAACTCTGGATGGTGCCTAAAGCTAAAGCACAAGGTGCATTCATTTGGACAACAGCAACAGTCTGAGGTGCGGGCCAGAACCAAGAGGCAGACAACATAGGGAGGGCGTTTCCCCCCTCTGCCCACCATTTTAAAACCTAACTTTTGCAAGTGACGCACTAAGGACTTGGTCTGTTTGTTTGTAGCTCCCTGATGAGCCGCGAGATGGCGAAACCGGTCGGAGTGTTCCAAGAAGGAACGATGGATGGTACTTAAGGCTGGAGGACGAGACACATTCAGTAGTAGCCAAGCAGGAACTCTGGATGGTGCCTAAAGCTAAAGCACAAGGTGCATTCATTTGGACAACAGCAACAGTCTGAGGTGCGGGCCAGAACCAAGAGGCAGACAACATAGGGAGGGCGTTTCCCCCCTCTGCCCACCATTTTAAAACCTAACTTTTGCAAGTGACGCACTAAGGACTTGGTCTGTTTGTTTGTAGCTCCCTGATGAGCCGCGAGATGGCGAAACCGGTCGGAGTGTTCCAAGAAGGAACGATGGATGGTACTTAAGGCTGGAGGACGAGACACATTCAGTAGTAGCCAAGCAGGAACTCTGGATGGTGCCTAAAGCTAAAGCACAAGGTGCATTCATTTGGACAACAGCAACAGTCTGAGGTGCGGGCCAGAACCAAGAGGCAGACAACATAGGGAGGGCGTTTCCCCCCTCTGCCCACCATTTTAAAACCTAACCCTAACCCTAACCCTAACCCTAACCCTAACCCTAACCCTAACCCTAACCCTAACCCTAACCCTAACCCTAACCCTAACCCTAACCCTAACCCTAACCCTAACCCTAACCCTAACCCTAACCCTAACCCTAACCCTAACCCTAACCCTAACCCTAACCCTAACCCTAACCCTAACCCTAACCCTAACCCTAACCCTAACCCTAACCCTAACCCTAACCCTAACCCTAACCCTAACCCTAACCCTAACCCTAACCCTAACCCTAACCCTAACCCTAACCCTAACCCTAACCCTAACCCTAACCCTAACCCTAACCCTAACCCTAACCCTAACCCTAACCCTAACCCTAACCCTAACCCTAACCCTAACCCTAACCCTAACCCTAACCCTAACCCTAACCCTAACCCTAACCCTAACCCTAATGCAGCAACCCTAACCCTAACCCTAACCCTAACCCTAACCCTAACCCTAACCCTAACCCTAACCCTAACCCTAACCCTAACCCTAACCCTAACCCTAACCCTAACCCTAACCCTAACCCTAACCCTAACCCTAACCCTAACCCTAACCCTAACCCTAACCCTAACCCTAACCCTAACCCTAACCCTAACCCTAACCCTAACCCTAACCCTAACCCTAACCCTAACCCTAACCCTAACCCTAACCCTAACCCTAACCCTAACCCTAACCCTAACCCTAACCCTAACCCTAACCCTAACCCTAACCCTAACCCTAACCCTAACCCTAACCCTAACCCTAACCCTAACCCTAACCCTAACCCTAACCCTAACCCTAACCCTAACCCTAACCCTAACCCTAACCCTAACCCTAACCCTAACCCTAACCCTAACCCTAACCCTAACCCTAACCCTAACCCTAACCCTAACCCTAACCCTAACCCTAACCCTAACCCTAACCCTAACCCTAACCCTAACCCTAACCCTAACCCTAACCCTAACCCTAACCCTAACCCTAACCCTAACCCTAACCCTAACCCTAACCCTAACCCTAACCCTAACCCTAACCCTAACCCTAACCCTAACCCTAACCCTAACCCTAACCCTAACCCTAACCCTAACCCTAACCCTAACCCTAACCCTAACCCTAACCCTAACCCTAACCCTAACCCTAACCCTAACCCTAACCCTAACCCTAACCCTAACCCTAACCCTAACCCTAACCCTAACCCTAACCCTAACCCTAACCCTAACCCTAACCCTAACCCTAACCCTAACCCTAACCCTAACCCTAACCCTAACCCTAACCCTAACCCTAACCCTAACCCTAACCCTAACCCTAACCCTAACCCTAACCCTAACCCTAACCCTAACCCTAACCCTAACCCTAACCCTAACCCTAACCCTAACCCTAACCCTAACCCTAACCCTAACCCTAACCCTAACCCTAACCCTAACCCTAACCCTAACCCTAACCCTAACCCTAACCCTAACCCTAACCCTAACCCTAACCCTAACCCTAACCCTAACCCTAACCCTAACCCTAACCCTAACCCTAACCCTAACCCTAACCCTAACCCTAACCCTAACCCTAACCCTAACCCTAACCCTAACCCTAACCCTAACCCTAACCCTAACCCTAACCCTAACCCTAACCCTAACCCTAACCCTAACCCTAACCCTAACCCTAACCCTAACCCTAACCCTAACCCTAACCCTAATGCAGGGCGTTTCCCCCCTCTGCCCACCATTTTAAAACCTAACTTTTGCAAGTGACGCACTAAGGACTTGGTCTGTTTGTTTGTAGCTCCCTGATGAGCCGTGAGATGGCGAAACCGGTCGGAGTGTTCCAAGAAGGAACGATGGATGCTACTTAAGGCTGCAGGACGGGACACATTCAGTAGTAGCCAAGCAGGAACTCTGGATGGTGCCTAAAGCTAAAGCACAAGGTGCATTCATTTGGACAACAGCAACAGTCTGAGGTGCGGGCCAGAACCAAGAGGCAGACAACATAGGGAGGGCGTTTCCCCCCTCTGCCCACCATTTTAAAACCTAACTTTTGCAAGTGACGCACTAAGGACTTGGTCTGTTTGTTTGTAGCTCCCTGATGAGCCGTGAGATGGCGAAACCGGTCGGAGTGTTCCAAGAAGGAACGATGGATGCTACTTAAGGCTGCAGGACGGGACACATTCAGTAGTAGCCAAGCAGGAACTCTGGATGGTGCCTAAAGCTAAAGCACAAGGTGCATTCATTTGGACAACAGCAACAGTCTGAGGTGCGGGCCAGAACCAAGAGGCAGACAACATAGGGAGGGCGTTTCCCCCCTCTGCCCACCATTTTAAAACCTAACTTTTGCAAGTGACGCACTAAGGACTTGGTCTGTTTGTTTGTAGCTCCCTGATGAGCCGTGAGATGGCGAAACCGGTCGGAGTGTTCCAAGAAGGAACGATGGATGCTACTTAAGGCTGCAGGACGGGACACATTCAGTAGTAGCCAAGCAGGAACTCTGGATGGTGCCTAAAGCTAAAGCACAAGGTGCATTCATTTGGACAACAGCAACAGTCTGAGGTGCGGGCCAGAACCAAGAGGCAGACAACATAGGGAGGGCGTTTCCCCCCTCTGCCCACCATTTTAAAACCTAACTTTTGCAAGTGACGCACTAAGGACTTGGTCTGTTTGTTTGTAGCTCCCTGATGAGCCGTGAGATGGCGAAACCGGTCGGAGTGTTCCAAGAAGGAACGATGGATGCTACTTAAGGCTGCAGGACGGGACACATTCAGTAGTAGCCAAGCAGGAACTCTGGATGGTGCCTAAAGCTAAAGCACAAGGTGCATTCATTTGGACAACAGCAACAGTCTGAGGTGCGGGCCAGAACCAAGAGGCAGACAACATAGGGAGGGCGTTTCCCCCCTCTGCCCACCATTTTAAAACCTAACTTTTGCAAGTGACGCACTAAGGACTTGGTCTGTTTGTTTGTAGCTCCCTGATGAGCCGTGAGATGGCGAAACCGGTCGGAGTGTTCCAAGAAGGAACGATGGATGCTACTTAAGGCTGCAGGACGGGACACATTCAGTAGTAGCCAAGCAGGAACTCTGGATGGTGCCTAAAGCTAAAGCACAAGGTGCATTCATTTGGACAACAGCAACAGTCTGAGGTGCGGGCCAGAACCAAGAGGCAGACAACATAGGGAGGGCGTTTCCCCCCTCTGCCCACCATTTTAAAACCTAACTTTTGCAAGTGACGCACTAAGGACTTGGTCTGTTTGTTTGTAGCTCCCTGATGAGCCGTGAGATGGCGAAACCGGTCGGAGTGTTCCAAGAAGGAACGATGGATGCTACTTAAGGCTGCAGGACGGGACACATTCAGTAGTAGCCAAGCAGGAACTCTGGATGGTGCCTAAAGCTAAAGCACAAGGTGCATTCATTTGGACAACAGCAACAGTCTGAGGTGCGGGCCAGAACCAAGAGGCAGACAACATAGGGAGGGCGTTTCCCCCCTCTGCCCACCATTTTAAAACCTAACTTTTGCAAGTGACGCACTAAGGACTTGGTCTGTTTGTTTGTAGCTCCCTGATGAGCCGTGAGATGGCGAAACCGGTCGGAGTGTTCCAAGAAGGAACGATGGATGCTACTTAAGGCTGCAGGACGGGACACATTCAGTAGTAGCCAAGCAGGAACTCTGGATGGTGCCTAAAGCTAAAGCACAAGGTGCATTCATTTGGACAACAGCAACAGTCTGAGGTGCGGGCCAGAACCAAGAGGCAGACAACATAGGGAGGGCGTTTCCCCCCTCTGCCCACCATTTTAAAACCTAACTTTTGCAAGTGACGCACTAAGGACTTGGTCTGTTTGTTTGTAGCTCCCTGATGAGCCGTGAGATGGCGAAACCGGTCGGAGTGTTCCAAGAAGGAACGATGGATGCTACTTAAGGCTGCAGGACGGGACACATTCAGTAGTAGCCAAGCAGGAACTCTGGATGGTGCCTAAAGCTAAAGCACAAGGTGCATTCATTTGGACAACAGCAACAGTCTGAGGTGCGGGCCAGAACCAAGAGGCAGACAACATAGGGAGGGCGTTTCCCCCCTCTGCCCACCATTTTAAAACCTAACTTTTGCAAGTGACGCACTAAGGACTTGGTCTGTTTGTTTGTAGCTCCCTGATGAGCCGTGAGATGGCGAAACCGGTCGGAGTGTTCCAAGAAGGAACGATGGATGCTACTTAAGGCTGCAGGACGGGACACATTCAGTAGTAGCCAAGCAGGAACTCTGGATGGTGCCTAAAGCTAAAGCACAAGGTGCATTCATTTGGACAACAGCAACAGTCTGAGGTGCGGGCCAGAACCAAGAGGCAGACAACATAGGGAGGGCGTTTCCCCCCTCTGCCCACCATTTTAAAACCTAACTTTTGCAAGTGACGCACTAAGGACTTGGTCTGTTTGTTTGTAGCTCCCTGATGAGCCGTGAGATGGCGAAACCGGTCGGAGTGTTCCAAGAAGGAACGATGGATGCTACTTAAGGCTGCAGGACGGACACATTCAGTAGTAGCCAAGCAGGAACTCTGGATGGTGCCTAAAGCTAAAGCACAAGGTGCATTCATTTGGACAACAGCAACAGTCTGAGGTGCGGGCCAGAACCAAGAGGCAGACAACATAGGGAGGGCGTTTCCCCCCTCTGCCCACCATTTTAAAACCTAACTTTTGCAAGTGACGCACTAAGGACTTGGTCTGTTTGTTTGTAGCTCCCTGATGAGCCGTGAGATGGCGAAACCGGTCGGAGTGTTCCAAGAAGGAACGATGGATGCTACTTAAGGCTGCAGGACGGGACACATTCAGTAGTAGCCAAGCAGGAACTCTGGATGGTGCCTAAAGCTAAAGCACAAGGTGCATTCATTTGGACAACAGCAACAGTCTGAGGTGCGGGCCAGAACCAAGAGGCAGACAACATAGGGAGGGCGTTTCCCCCCTCTGCCCACCATTTTAAAACCTAACTTTTGCAAGTGACGCACTAAGGACTTGGTCTGTTTGTTTGTAGCTCCCTGATGAGCCGTGAGATGGCGAAACCGGTCGGAGTGTTCCAAGAAGGAACGATGGATGCTACTTAAGGCTGCAGGACGGGACACATTCAGTAGTAGCCAAGCAGGAACTCTGGATGGTGCCTAAAGCTAAAGCACAAGGTGCATTCATTTGGACAACAGCAACAGTCTGAGGTGCGGGCCAGAACCAAGAGGCAGACAACATAGGGAGGGCGTTTCCCCCCTCTGCCCACCATTTTAAAACCTAACTTTTGCAAGTGACGCACTAAGGACTTGGTCTGTTTGTTTGTAGCTCCCTGATGAGCCGTGAGATGGCGAAACCGGTCGGAGTGTTCCAAGAAGGAACGATGGATGCTACTTAAGGCTGCAGGACGGGACACATTCAGTAGTAGCCAAGCAGGAACTCTGGATGGTGCCTAAAGCTAAAGCACAAGGTGCATTCATTTGGACAACAGCAACAGTCTGAGGTGCGGGCCAGAACCAAGAGGCAGACAACATAGGGAGGGCGTTTCCCCCCTCTGCCCACCATTTTAAAACCTAACTTTTGCAAGTGACGCACTAAGGACTTGGTCTGTTTGTTTGTAGCTCCCTGATGAGCCGTGAGATGGCGAAACCGGTCGGAGTGTTCCAAGAAGGAACGATGGATGCTACTTAAGGCTGCAGGACGGGACACATTCAGTAGTAGCCAAGCAGGAACTCTGGATGGTGCCTAAAGCTAAAGCACAAGGTGCATTCATTTGGACAACAGCAACAGTCTGAGGTGCGGGCCAGAACCAAGAGGCAGACAACATAGGGAGGGCGTTTCCCCCCTCTGCCCACCATTTTAAAACCTAACTTTTGCAAGTGACGCACTAAGGACTTGGTCTGTTTGTTTGTAGCTCCCTGATGAGCCGTGAGATGGCGAAACCGGTCGGAGTGTTCCAAGAAGGAACGATGGATGCTACTTAAGGCTGCAGGACGGGACACATTCAGTAGTAGCCAAGCAGGAACTCTGGATGGTGCCTAAAGCTAAAGCACAAGGTGCATTCATTTGGACAACAGCAACAGTCTGAGGTGCGGGCCAGAACCAAGAGGCAGACAACATAGGGAGGGCGTTTCCCCCCTCTGCCCACCATTTTAAAACCTAACCCTAACCCTAACCCTAACCCTAACCCTAACCCTAACCCTAACCCTAACCCTAACCCTAACCCTAACCCTAACCCTAACCCTAACCCTAACCCTAACCCTAACCCTAACCCTAACCCTAACCCTAACCCTAACCCTAACCCTAACCCTAACCCTAACCCTAACCCTAACCCTAACCCTAACCCTAACCCTAACCCTAACCCTAACCCTAACCCTAACCCTAACCCTAACCCTAACCCTAACCCTAACCCTAACCCTAACCCTAACCCTAACCCTAACCCTAACCTAACCCTAACCCTAACCCTAACCCTAACCCTAACCCTAACCCTAACCCTAACCCTAACCCTAACCCTAACCCTAACCCTAACCCTAACCCTAACCCTAACCCTAACCCTAACCCTAACCCTAACCCTAACCCTAACCCTAACCCTAACCCTAACCCTAACCCTAACCCTAACCCTAACCCTAACCCTAACCCTAACCCTAACCCTAACCCTAACCCTAACCCTAACCCTAACCCTAACCCTAACCCTGACCCTGACCCTAACCCTAACCCTAACCCTAACCCTAACCCTAACCCTAACCCTAACCCTAACCCTAACCCTAACCCTAACCCTAACCCTAACCCTAACCCTAACCCTAACCCTAACCCTAACCCTAACCCTAACCCTAACCCTAACCCTAACCCTAACCCTAACCCTAACCCTAACCCTAACCCTAACCCTAACCCTAACCCTAACCCTAACCCTAACCCTAACCCTAACCCTAACCCTAACCCTAACCCTAACCCTAACCCTAACCCTAACCTAACCCTAACCCTAACCCTAACCCTAACCCTAACCCTAACCCTAACCCTAACCCTAACCCTAACCCTAACCCTAACCCTAACCCTAACCCTAACCCTAACCCTAACCCTAACCCTAACCCTAACCCTAACCCTAACCCTAACCCTAACCCTAACCCTAACCCTAACCCTAACCCTAACCCTAACCCTAACCCTAACCCTAACCCTAACCCTAACCCTAACCCTAACCCTAACCCTAACCCTAACCCTAACCCTAACCCTAACCCTAACCCTAACCCTAACCCTAACCCTAACCCTAACCCTAACCCTAACCCTAACCCTAACCCTAACCCTAACCCTAACCCTAACCCTAACCCTAACCCTAACCCTAACCCTAACCCTAACCCTAACCCTAACCCTAACCCTAACCCTAACCCTAACCCTAACCCTAACCCTAACCCTAACCCTAACCCTAACCCTAACCCTAACCCTAACCCTAACCCTAACCCTAACCCTAACCCTAACCCTAACCCTAACCCTAACCCTAACCCTAACCCTAACCCTAACCCTAACCCTAACCCTAACCCTAACCCTAACCCTAACCCTAACCCTAACCCTAACCCTAACCCTAACCCTAACCCTAACCCTAACCCTAACCCTAACCCTAACCCTAACCCTAACCCTAACCCTAACCCTAACCCTAACCCTAACCCTAACCCTAACCCTAACCCTAACCCTAACCCTAACCCTAACCCTAACCCTAACCCTAACCCTAACCCTAACCCTAACCCTAACCCTAACCCTAACCCTAACCCTAACCCTAACCCTAACCCTAACCCTAACCCTAACCCTAACCCTAACCCTAACCCTAACCCTAACCCTAACCCTAACCCTAACCCTAACCCTAACCCTAACCCTAACCCTAACCCTAACCCTAACCCTAACCCTAACCCTAACCCTAACCCTAACCCTAACCCTAACCCTAACCCTAACCCTAACCCTAACCCTAACCCTAACCCTAACCCTAACCCTAACCCTAACCCTAACCCTAACCCTAACCCTAACCCTAACCCTAACCCTAACCCTAACCCTAACCCTAACCCTAACCCTAACCCTAACCCTAACCCTAACCCTAACCCTAACCCTAACCCTAACCCTAACCCTAACCCTAACCCTAACCCTAACCCTAACCCTAACCCTAACCCTAACCCTAACCCTAACCCTAACCCTAACCCTAACCCTAACCCTAACCCTAACCCTAACCCTAACCCTAACCCTAACCCTAACCCCTCTGCCCACCATTTTAAAACCTAACTTTTGCAAGTGACGCACTAAGGACTTGGTCTGTTTGTTTATAGCTCCCTGATGAGCCGCAAGATGGCGAAACCGGTCGGAGTGTTCCAAGAAGGAACGATGGATGGTACTTAAGGCTGCAGGACAGGACACATTCAGTAGTAGCCAAGCAGGAACTCTGGATGGTGCCTAAAGCTAAAGCACAAGGTGCATTCATTTGGACAACAGCAACAGTCTGAGGTGCGGGCCAGAACCAAGAGGCAGACAACATAGGGAGGGCGTTTCCCCCCTCTGCCCACCATTTTAAAACCTAACTTTTGCAAGTGACGCACTAAGGACTTGGTCTGTTTGTTTATAGCTCCCTGATGAGCCGCAAGATGGCGAAACCGGTCGGAGTGTTCCAAGAAGGAACGATGGATGGTACTTAAGGCTGCAGGACAGGACACATTCAGTAGTAGCCAAGCAGGAACTCTGGATGGTGCCTAAAGCTAAAGCACAAGGTGCATTCATTTGGACAACAGCAACAGTCTGAGGTGCGGGCCAGAACCAAGAGGCAGACAACATAGGGAGGGCGTTTCCCCCCTCTGCCCACCATTTTAAAACCTAACTTTTGCAAGTGACGCACTAAGGACTTGGTCTGTTTGTTTATAGCTCCCTGATGAGCCGCAAGATGGCGAAACCGGTCGGAGTGTTCCAAGAAGGAACGATGGATGGTACTTAAGGCTGCAGGACAGGACACATTCAGTAGTAGCCAAGCAGGAACTCTGGATGGTGCCTAAAGCTAAAGCACAAGGTGCATTCATTTGGACAACAGCAACAGTCTGAGGTGCGGGCCAGAACCAAGAGGCAGACAACATAGGGAGGGCGTTTCCCCCCTCTGCCCACCATTTTAAAACCTAACTTTTGCAAGTGACGCACTAAGGACTTGGTCTGTTTGTTTATAGCTCCCTGATGAGCCGCAAGATGGCGAAACCGGTCGGAGTGTTCCAAGAAGGAACGATGGATGGTACTTAAGGCTGCAGGACAGGACACATTCAGTAGTAGCCAAGCAGGAACTCTGGATGGTGCCTAAAGCTAAAGCACAAGGTGCATTCATTTGGACAACAGCAACAGTCTGAGGTGCGGGCCAGAACCAAGAGGCAGACAACATAGGGAGGGCGTTTCCCCCCTCTGCCCACCATTTTAAAACCTAACTTTTGCAAGTGACGCACTAAGGACTTGGTCTGTTTGTTTATAGCTCCCTGATGAGCCGCAAGATGGCGAAACCGGTCGGAGTGTTCCAAGAAGGAACGATGGATGGTACTTAAGGCTGCAGGACAGGACACATTCAGTAGTAGCCAAGCAGGAACTCTGGATGGTGCCTAAAGCTAAAGCACAAGGTGCATTCATTTGGACAACAGCAACAGTCTGAGGTGCGGGCCAGAACCAAGAGGCAGACAACATAGGGAGGGCGTTTCCCCCCTCTGCCCACCATTTTAAAACCTAACTTTTGCAAGTGACGCACTAAGGACTTGGTCTGTTTGTTTATAGCTCCCTGATGAGCCGCAAGATGGCGAAACCGGTCGGAGTGTTCCAAGAAGGAACGATGGATGGTACTTAAGGCTGCAGGACAGGACACATTCAGTAGTAGCCAAGCAGGAACTCTGGATGGTGCCTAAAGCTAAAGCACAAGGTGCATTCATTTGGACAACAGCAACAGTCTGAGGTGCGGGCCAGAACCAAGAGGCAGACAACATAGGGAGGGCGTTTCCCCCCTCTGCCCACCATTTTAAAACCTAACTTTTGCAAGTGACGCACTAAGGACTTGGTCTGTTTGTTTATAGCTCCCTGATGAGCCGCAAGATGGCGAAACCGGTCGGAGTGTTCCAAGAAGGAACGATGGATGGTACTTAAGGCTGCAGGACAGGACACATTCAGTAGTAGCCAAGCAGGAACTCTGGATGGTGCCTAAAGCTAAAGCACAAGGTGCATTCATTTGGACAACAGCAACAGTCTGAGGTGCGGGCCAGAACCAAGAGGCAGACAACATAGGGAGGGCGTTTCCCCCCTCTGCCCACCATTTTAAAACCTAACTTTTGCAAGTGACGCACTAAGGACTTGGTCTGTTTGTTTATAGCTCCCTGATGAGCCGCAAGATGGCGAAACCGGTCGGAGTGTTCCAAGAAGGAACGATGGATGGTACTTAAGGCTGCAGGACAGGACACATTCAGTAGTAGCCAAGCAGGAACTCTGGATGGTGCCTAAAGCTAAAGCACAAGGTGCATTCATTTGGACAACAGCAACAGTCTGAGGTGCGGGCCAGAACCAAGAGGCAGACAACATAGGGAGGGCGTTTCCCCCCTCTGCCCACCATTTTAAAACCTAACTTTTGCAAGTGACGCACTAAGGACTTGGTCTGTTTGTTTATAGCTCCCTGATGAGCCGCAAGATGGCGAAACCGGTCGGAGTGTTCCAAGAAGGAACGATGGATGGTACTTAAGGCTGCAGGACAGGACACATTCAGTAGTAGCCAAGCAGGAACTCTGGATGGTGCCTAAAGCTAAAGCACAAGGTGCATTCATTTGGACAACAGCAACAGTCTGAGGTGCGGGCCAGAACCAAGAGGCAGACAACATAGGGAGGGCGTTTCCCCCCTCTGCCCACCATTTTAAAACCTAACTTTTGCAAGTGACGCACTAAGGACTTGGTCTGTTTGTTTATAGCTCCCTGATGAGCCGCAAGATGGCGAAACCGGTCGGAGTGTTCCAAGAAGGAACGATGGATGGTACTTAAGGCTGCAGGACAGGACACATTCAGTAGTAGCCAAGCAGGAACTCTGGATGGTGCCTAAAGCTAAAGCACAAGGTGCATTCATTTGGACAACAGCAACAGTCTGAGGTGCGGGCCAGAACCAAGAGGCAGACAACATAGGGAGGGCGTTTCCCCCCTCTGCCCACCATTTTAAAACCTAACCCTAACCCTAACCCTAACCCTAACCCTAACCCTAACCCTAACCCTAACCCTAACCCTAACCCTAACCCTAACTCACTGACCGTACCCCCGAACGCAATACTCTTTACCATGGACATTGAAAGCCTATACACAAACATAGAAACAGACAGAGGCATACAGGCAGTGGAAAATATCCTTAGAAAGTTCCCCCAACCCCACAGACCAGATGCAGCCATAATCCAGCTATTACACCTAGGACTAACAAAAAATGACTTTGAATTCCAGGAGCAATTCTACCTACAGATTAAGGGCACGGCTATGGGCAAGAAATTTGCCCCGGCCTACGCAAACATATACATGGCAGACTGGGAAAACACAGTCTTTGAAAAGTGTTCCAAGCTCCCGATGTGTTATTACAGATACCTGGATGACATATGGGGAGTCTGGACTCACACAGAAACAGAATTGCAAGAATTTGTAGGTATTCTCAACAGTCACCACCAATCTATTAAACTTAAAGTTACAACACATAGAGAAAGTGTGGATTTCCTGGACACCACAGTATTTAAATTACAACAGGAGAATAACAGCCACAAGCTAGCAACAAAGGTATTCTTTAAAGAAACAGACACACACACACTCCTGCACATAAACAGCCACCATCCAAAACATACCTTTCGGGGGCTGGTGAAGTCACAACTGACACGTTTTCACCGCATATGCACAAACGGAGAGGACTTTAGGGAAGCCACCACAACCCTATTTACTGCACTGAGACAGAGAGGTTACACAAAAAGGTTCCTCAGGCACCTTAAGTCTGATTTCCTGAGGGGACTGAATAGCCCACGGCCAAACAGAGAAGTAGCAAGACTACCACTGATAACGACATACGATACAATGACCAAACTAATACACGGAGTGATTAAAACCCAATTTGGGAAACTAAAAGAGGATGTTGACACACTTAGTCGATACCACATAACGTCGGCATACAAAAGAACTCGGAACCTTCGCGACATGCTGGTTCGGAGTAGGATAAGAAAACAGACAACCCAGAACTGCACAAACCCAAAATGTGGGACGTGTAAATACCTAATAATCCGCAAAATGATACAAAATAGACACACAGGAAAAGCAGCCCTAATTAAACAAAGAATTACATGTGAACAGCACAATGCTGTTTATGCAATTCGATGCAAACAATGCCACATCTTGTATGTAGGAGAAACAGGGAATAGTCTAAGGATGAGGCTCACAGGGCACCTCAGTGCTATTAGAACAAAGGATGTATACAAACCTACCTCCCGACACTTCATGGAGCATGGTCTTGAATCCCTGGAATTTATGGGGTTGGAGACCAACATGAACTGGACAACCTCACAAAGGAAGAGGAGGGAAAAACACTGGATAACAACCCTACAAACTCAGTTACCAAAGGGCTTAAATCAGATCTAAAATGGGGGAAATCCAACATCAAAAAACAAAACTGCCCCGACCTTAATTACCACAAATCCCAACCCCAACTTGATAAACCTCTCAAACCGCAACCACACCACACCCTACCCTAATCACAATAAACAGAGCTAACCCCTACTGTTTAAGCTAACCAAAACCACTAAACCCCACACTGCCCACAACAAACAGACCAAAGCCCCAACCCTAACTACAAACAGACCACATCCATATCCCAAATCCTAACTCCAAATGCACCCCACTCTACCCCTAAAGCCTAACCGTAACTCTAATACAGCAAACCTAATCTCCCACCCCACCCCTAAAATCTAAGCCTAACACACCCCACCATACTCCTAAACCCTGACCCTCACTTAACCCTACCCCTAATGCAACCCTAACCCATAACTCCAACCCCCCAGCCCTGAATCTAATCACAACTCTCCAAATGCACCCCACTCTACCCCTAAAGCCTAACCGTAACTCTAATACAGCAAACCTAATCTCCCACCCCACCCCTAAAATCTAAGCCTAACACACCCCACCCTACTCCTAAACCCTGACCCTCACTTAACCCTACCCCTAATGCAACCCTAACCCATAACTCCAACCCCCCAGCCCTGAATCTAATCACAACTCTGACCCTGGACCCTAACCCTGATGCACCCTACCCTACCCCTAAACACCTAACCCTAACCCTGATGCACCCTACCCTACCCCTATACACCTAACCCTAACCCTGATGCACCCAACCCTACCCCTAAAACATAACCCTAACCCCACCCCACCCCTAAACACCTAACCCTAACCCTGATGCACCCCAACCTAACCCCAATATAGCCCTGAACCTAACTGCGACCCTGACCCTCACCTAACCCCAACACTAACCCCAGTGCAGCAACCCTAACCCTAACCTGAACCCCCCAACCTCAATACAACATAACCCTAACACTACGTAAAATAAAGGGTAGAGTTCCAACACCAATAATAATAACTAAATACGACATAGAGGCCATAAATTGGCAAAACCCAGGAACTGATTATAACCCCAGAGGGGGATCAAAGGATTACGGATCAAGAAATTACTAAGAAGCGATCGGCAAGAAAAAGAAGCCAGGTGGTAAGGTAAAGCGTGGGCCAACCAAAAGTGGCAGGTATAAGTGACAAGAAGCTCAAGGGTTGAGTGAGAATACGAACACAAGAGGGTGTAACTACCCTCCTGCCCACACCATACAACCTAACCCTAACCCTAACCCTAACCCTAACCCTAACCCCACCCCTAAACACCTAACCCTAACCCTGATGCACCCCAACCTAACCCCAATATAGCCCTGAACCTAACTGCGACCCTGACCCTCACCTAACCCCAACACTAACCCCAGTGCAGCAACCCTAACCTGAACCCCCCAACCTCAATACAACATAACCCTAACACGACTTAAAATAAAGGGTAGGGTTCCAACACCAATAATAATAACTAAATACTACATAGAGACCATAAATTGGCAAAACCCAGGAACTGATTGTAACCCCAGAGGTGGATCAAAGGATTACGGATCAAGAAATTACTAAGAAGAGATCGGCAAGAAAAAGAAGCCAGGTGGTAAGGTAAAGCGTGGGCCAACCAAAAGTGGCAGGTATAAGTGACAAGAAGCTCAAGAGTTGAGTGAGAATACGAACACAAGAGGGTGTAACTACCCTCCTGCCCACACCATACAACCTAACCCTAACCCTAACCCTAACCCTAATCCTAAACCCAACCCTAACCCTAATGCAGCGGTCGGAGTGTTCGAAGAAGGAACGATGGATGGTACTTAAGGCTGGAGGACGAGACACATTCAGTAGTAGCCAAGCAGGAACTCTGGATGGTGCCTAAAGCTAAAGCACAAGGTGCATTCATTTGGACAACAGCAACAGTCTGAGGTGCGGGCCAGAACCAAGAGGCAGACAACATCGGGAGGGCGTTTCCCCCCTCTGTCCACCATTTTGAAACCTAACCTTTGCAAGTGACGCACTAAGGACTTTGTCTGTTTGTTTGAAACTCCCTGAGGAGCCGCAAGATGGCGAAACCGGTCGGAGTGTTCGAAGAAGGAACGATGGATGGTACTTAAGGCTGGAGGACGAGACACATTCAGTAGTAGCCTAGCAGGAACTCTGGATGGTGCCTAAAGCTAAAGCACAAGGTGCATTCATTTGGACAACAGCAACAGTCTGAGGTGCGGGCCAGAACCAAGAGGCAGACAACATAGGGAGGGCGTTTCCCCCCTCTGCCCACCATTTTAAAACCTAACCCTAACCCTAACCCTAACCCTAACCCTAACCCTAACCCTAACCCTAACCCTAACCCTAACCCTAACCCTTAACCCTTAACCCTAACCCTAACCCTAACCCTAACCCTAACCCTAACCCTAACCCTAACCCTAACCCTAACCCTAACCCTAACCCTAACCCTAACCCTAACCCTAACCCTAACCCTAACCCTAACCCTAACCCTAACCCTAACCCTAACCCTAACCCTAACCCTAACCCTAACCCTAACCCTAACCCTAACCCTAACCCTAACCCTAACCCTAACCCTAACCCTAACCCTAACCCTAACCCTAACCCTAACCCTAACCCTAACCCTAACCCTAACCCTAACCCTAACCCTTAACCCTTAACCCTAACCCTAACCCTAACCCTAACCCTAACCCTAACCCTAACCCTAACCCTAACCCTAACCCTAACCCTAACCCTAACCCTAACCCTAACCCTAACCCTAACCCTAACCCTAACCCTAACCCTAACCCTAACCCTAACCCTAACCCTAACCCTAACCCTAACGCAGCGTTTCCCCCCTCTGCCCACCATTTTAAAACCTAACTTTTGCAAGTGACGCACTAAGGACTTGGTCTGTTTGTTTGTAGCTCCCTGATGAGCCGCAAGATGGCGAAACCGGTCGGAGTGTTCCAAGAAGGAACGATGGATGGTACTTAAGGCTGGAGGACGGGACACATTCAGTAGTAGCCAAGCAGGAACTCTGGATGGTGCCTAAAGCTAAAGCACAAGGTGCATTCATTTGGACAACAGCAACAGTCTGAGGTGCGGGCCAGAACCAAGAGGCAGACAACATAGGGAGGGCGTTTCCCCCCTCTGCCCACCATTTTAAAACCTAACTTTTGCAAGTGACGCACTAAGGACTTGGTCTGTTTGTTTGTAGCTCCCTGATGAGCCGCAAGATGGCGAAACCGGTCGGAGTGTTCCAAGAAGGAACGATGGATGGTACTTAAGGCTGGAGGACGGGACACATTCAGTAGTAGCCAAGCAGGAACTCTGGATGGTGCCTAAAGCTAAAGCACAAGGTGCATTCATTTGGACAACAGCAACAGTCTGAGGTGCGGGCCAGAACCAAGAGGCAGACAACATAGGGAGGGCGTTTCCCCCCTCTGCCCACCATTTTAAAACCTAACTTTTGCAAGTGACGCACTAAGGACTTGGTCTGTTTGTTTGTAGCTCCCTGATGAGCCGCAAGATGGCGAAACCGGTCGGAGTGTTCCAAGAAGGAACGATGGATGGTACTTAAGGCTGGAGGACGGGACACATTCAGTAGTAGCCAAGCAGGAACTCTGGATGGTGCCTAAAGCTAAAGCACAAGGTGCATTCATTTGGACAACAGCAACAGTCTGAGGTGCGGGCCAGAACCAAGAGGCAGACAACATAGGGAGGGCGTTTCCCCCCTCTGCCCACCATTTTAAAACCTAACTTTTGCAAGTGACGCACTAAGGACTTGGTCTGTTTGTTTGTAGCTCCCTGATGAGCCGCAAGATGGCGAAACCGGTCGGAGTGTTCCAAGAAGGAACGATGGATGGTACTTAAGGCTGGAGGACGGGACACATTCAGTAGTAGCCAAGCAGGAACTCTGGATGGTGCCTAAAGCTAAAGCACAAGGTGCATTCATTTGGACAACAGCAACAGTCTGAGGTGCGGGCCAGAACCAAGAGGCAGACAACATAGGGAGGGCGTTTCCCCCCTCTGCCCACCATTTTAAAACCTAACTTTTGCAAGTGACGCACTAAGGACTTGGTCTGTTTGTTTGTAGCTCCCTGATGAGCCGCAAGATGGCGAAACCGGTCGGAGTGTTCCAAGAAGGAACGATGGATGGTACTTAAGGCTGGAGGACGGGACACATTCAGTAGTAGCCAAGCAGGAACTCTGGATGGTGCCTAAAGCTAAAGCACAAGGTGCATTCATTTGGACAACAGCAACAGTCTGAGGTGCGGGCCAGAACCAAGAGGCAGACAACATAGGGAGGGCGTTTCCCCCCTCTGCCCACCATTTTAAAACCTAACTTTTGCAAGTGACGCACTAAGGACTTGGTCTGTTTGTTTGTAGCTCCCTGATGAGCCGCAAGATGGCGAAACCGGTCGGAGTGTTCCAAGAAGGAACGATGGATGGTACTTAAGGCTGGAGGACGGGACACATTCAGTAGTAGCCAAGCAGGAACTCTGGATGGTGCCTAAAGCTAAAGCACAAGGTGCATTCATTTGGACAACAGCAACAGTCTGAGGTGCGGGCCAGAACCAAGAGGCAGACAACATAGGGAGGGCGTTTCCCCCCTCTGCCCACCATTTTAAAACCTAACTTTTGCAAGTGACGCACTAAGGACTTGGTCTGTTTGTTTGTAGCTCCCTGATGAGCCGCAAGATGGCGAAACCGGTCGGAGTGTTCCAAGAAGGAACGATGGATGGTACTTAAGGCTGGAGGACGGGACACATTCAGTAGTAGCCAAGCAGGAACTCTGGATGGTGCCTAAAGCTAAAGCACAAGGTGCATTCATTTGGACAACAGCAACAGTCTGAGGTGCGGGCCAGAACCAAGAGGCAGACAACATAGGGAGGGCGTTTCCCCCCTCTGCCCACCATTTTAAAACCTAACTTTTGCAAGTGACGCACTAAGGACTTGGTCTGTTTGTTTGTAGCTCCCTGATGAGCCGCAAGATGGCGAAACCGGTCGGAGTGTTCCAAGAAGGAACGATGGATGGTACTTAAGGCTGGAGGACGGGACACATTCAGTAGTAGCCAAGCAGGAACTCTGGATGGTGCCTAAAGCTAAAGCACAAGGTGCATTCATTTGGACAACAGCAACAGTCTGAGGTGCGGGCCAGAACCAAGAGGCAGACAACATAGGGAGGGCGTTTCCCCCCTCTGCCCACCATTTTAAAACCTAACTTTTGCAAGTGACGCACTAAGGACTTGGTCTGTTTGTTTGTAGCTCCCTGATGAGCCGCAAGATGGCGAAACCGGTCGGAGTGTTCCAAGAAGGAACGATGGATGGTACTTAAGGCTGGAGGACGGGACACATTCAGTAGTAGCCAAGCAGGAACTCTGGATGGTGCCTAAAGCTAAAGCACAAGGTGCATTCATTTGGACAACAGCAACAGTCTGAGGTGCGGGCCAGAACCAAGAGGCAGACAACATAGGGAGGGCGTTTCCCCCCTCTGCCCACCATTTTAAAACCTAACTTTTGCAAGTGACGCACTAAGGACTTGGTCTGTTTGTTTGTAGCTCCCTGATGAGCCGCAAGATGGCGAAACCGGTCGGAGTGTTCCAAGAAGGAACGATGGATGGTACTTAAGGCTGGAGGACGGGACACATTCAGTAGTAGCCAAGCAGGAACTCTGGATGGTGCCTAAAGCTAAAGCACAAGGTGCATTCATTTGGACAACAGCAACAGTCTGAGGTGCGGGCCAGAACCAAGAGGCAGACAACATAGGGAGGGCGTTTCCCCCCTCTGCCCACCATTTTAAAACCTAACTTTTGCAAGTGACGCACTAAGGACTTGGTCTGTTTGTTTGTAGCTCCCTGATGAGCCGCAAGATGGCGAAACCGGTCGGAGTGTTCCAAGAAGGAACGATGGATGGTACTTAAGGCTGGAGGACGGGACACATTCAGTAGTAGCCAAGCAGGAACTCTGGATGGTGCCTAAAGCTAAAGCACAAGGTGCATTCATTTGGACAACAGCAACAGTCTGAGGTGCGGGCCAGAACCAAGAGGCAGACAACATAGGGAGGGCGTTTCCCCCCTCTGCCCACCATTTTAAAACCTAACTTTTGCAAGTGACGCACTAAGGACTTGGTCTGTTTGTTTGTAGCTCCCTGATGAGCCGCAAGATGGCGAAACCGGTCGGAGTGTTCCAAGAAGGAACGATGGATGGTACTTAAGGCTGGAGGACGGGACACATTCAGTAGTAGCCAAGCAGGAACTCTGGATGGTGCCTAAAGCTAAAGCACAAGGTGCATTCATTTGGACAACAGCAACAGTCTGAGGTGCGGGCCAGAACCAAGAGGCAGACAACATAGGGAGGGCGTTTCCCCCCTCTGCCCACCATTTTAAAACCTAACTTTTGCAAGTGACGCACTAAGGACTTGGTCTGTTTGTTTGTAGCTCCCTGATGAGCCGCAAGGGCGGCGAAACCGGTCGGAGTGTTCCAAGAAGGAACGATGGATGGTACTTAAGGCTGGAGGACGGGACACATTCAGTAGTAGCCAAGCAGGAACTCTGGATGGTGCCTAAAGCTAAAGCACAAGGTGCATTCATTTGGACAACAGCAACAGTCTGAGGTGCGGGCCAGAACCAAGAGGCAGACAACATAGGGAGGGCGTTTCCCCCCTCTGCCCACCATTTTAAAACCTAACTTTTGCAAGTGACGCACTAAGGACTTGGTCTGTTTGTTTGTAGCTCCCTGATGAGCCGCAAGGGCGGCGAAACCGGTCGGAGTGTTCCAAGAAGGAACGATGGATGGTACTTAAGGCTGGAGGACGGGACACATTCAGTAGTAGCCAAGCAGGAACTCTGGATGGTGCCTAAAGCTAAAGCACAAGGTGCATTCATTTGGACAACAGCAACAGTCTGAGGTGCGGGCCAGAACCAAGAGGCAGACAACATAGGGAGGGCGTTTCCCCCCTCTGCCCACCATTTTAAAACCTAACTTTTGCAAGTGACGCACTAAGGACTTGGTCTGTTTGTTTGTAGCTCCCTGATGAGCCGCAAGGGCGGCGAAACCGGTCGGAGTGTTCCAAGAAGGAACGATGGATGGTACTTAAGGCTGGAGGACGGGACACATTCAGTAGTAGCCAAGCAGGAACTCTGGATGGTGCCTAAAGCTAAAGCACAAGGTGCATTCATTTGGACAACAGCAACAGTCTGAGGTGCGGGCCAGAACCAAGAGGCAGACAACATAGGGAGGGCGTTTCCCCCCTCTGCCCACCATTTTAAAACCTAACTTTTGCAAGTGACGCACTAAGGACTTGGTCTGTTTGTTTGTAGCTCCCTGATGAGCCGCAAGGGCGGCGAAACCGGTCGGAGTGTTCCAAGAAGGAACGATGGATGGTACTTAAGGCTGGAGGACGGGACACATTCAGTAGTAGCCAAGCAGGAACTCTGGATGGTGCCTAAAGCTAAAGCACAAGGTGCATTCATTTGGACAACAGCAACAGTCTGAGGTGCGGGCCAGAACCAAGAGGCAGACAACATAGGGAGGGCGTTTCCCCCCTCTGCCCACCATTTTAAAACCTAACCCTAACCCTAACCCTAACCCTAACCCTAACCCTAACCCTAACCCTAACCCTAACCCTAACCCTAACCCTAACCCTAACCCTAACCCTAACCCTAACCCTAACCCTAACCCTAACCCTAACCCTAACCCTAACCCTAACCCTAACCCTAACGCACCCCACTCTACCCCTAAAGCCTAACCGTAACTCTAATACAGCAAACCTAATCTCCCACCCCACCCCTAAAATCGAAGCCTAACACACCCCACCCTACTCCTAAACCCTGACCCTCACTTAACCCTACCCCTAATGCAACCCTAACCCATAACTCCAAACCCCCAGCCCTGAATCTAATCACAAATCTGACCCTGGACCCTAACCCTGATGCACCCTACCCTACCCCTAAACACCTAACCCTAACCCTGATGCACCCTACCCTACCCCTTAACACCTAACCCTAACCCTGATGCACCCAACCCTACCCCTAAAACTTAACCCTAACCCCACCCCACCCCTAAACACCTAACCCTAACCCTGATGCACCCCAACCTAACCCCAATATAGCCCTGAACCTAACTGCGACCCTGACCCTCACCTAACCCCAACACTAACCCCAGTGCAGCAACCCTAACCCTAACCTGAACCCCCCAACCTCAATACAACATAACCCTAACACTACGTAAAATAAAGGGTAGGGTTCCAACACCAATAATAATAACTAAATACGACATAGAGACCATAAATTGGCAAAACCCAGGAACTGATTATAACCCCAGAGGGGGATCAAAGGATTACGGATCAAGAAATTACTAAGAAGAGATCGGCAAGAAAAAGAAGCCAGGTGGTAAGGTAAAGCGTGGGCCAACCAAAAGTGGCAGGTATAAGTGACAAGAAGCTCAAGGGTTGAGTGAGAATACGAACACAAGAGGGTGTAACTACCCTCCTGCCCACACCATACAACCTAACATTCAGGAGTGACACGCTTTACATTACTACAGACAAAAAAAGATATAAATGCCAAGAAAAGAAAACCCAGAGAATATATCTTGCAAATACCTTAAATCTAAACTTGATCAGTGAGGTAGATGGTTAAATAACTTTTTGTTCCCCTTTCGCCCCCCACAAAAAAAGCAGCAAGCAACTTATAAAAATAGGGAGCACCAAGGAGGTTTTTTAAATTTTAAAATCTAAAATATTTAAAAGGTGCACTTAAAATAAAGCATGGCTGGAAATGTGGGTCTGACAGACATGGAACTCATCTTCCCAACCCCCCCCCCCCACGAGGTTTGGGACAGCAATCAGGGCACAAAAGATTACATATTTTTTTTTAAAGTTGTAGTTCCCATAGACACGGTCTCTGGACATTAATGCGGGGACGGCCCCTTTAAGAGATGCCTGGTGCTGCGGGGACGGCCCCTTTAAGAGATGCCTGGTGCTGCGGGGAACGCGACAGCAGGGAGCTGCTGGATATCGACCTCGGTTTTTTTTAAAAGAAACCCTTTCCCCGGGGATCTGGAGGAGTTGGGGACACGGGTGAGAATCCGATAACTTTATCTAGTCTTTAGATTTTGAGCGTTCACCGGGTGATTTTTATCTTTGAAATCGGTTTTTTTTCGCAGCGACTGAAAAGCGAGCATTCTGGGATATGGAGTTCTCTCGGGTCAAACACGAGGGCAACGCTCTTAAATAAAAGGGTTTACTTTGGTTTTTTGGGGCTGGGGGACCTTTCTTTCCCCCTCCTCTCCCCCCCGGGGGGTGGGTGGCGGCGGATTCGGGAGTTTTTTTGGGGAATCGGACCTTGGAAATCGTTTTTTTCTGCGCGGCCGCTGAAAAGCGAGCGACGCGTGAGGCATTCTGGGAGATTGAGTTTCGTTTAACGAGCGAGCGGTGCGAAGTTTAATTAATTGTTTAAAATACCCTTATAATTAAAAGGCACAGCCGGAGGTGGGGGTTTGGAGAAGTAGCTTCATGTTTTTATTTAAAAAATGAGGTGAGGCGGACAGGTAATCAAGCCCTGGGGTCAGCGGAGACAGTCAGACTCCGTGGCGCCAGAATGACCTGGAGCATTAAAACAGATTCAAAGGTTAAAAAGCAATATTTTTAAAAACATTACCTCAAAAAAAATAACCCCAAACATCTAAGATAAACTGAAGGAACATTAAAACATTAGGTTAAAAAAAATATAATTTAAAAATAACGAACACGTGGAGCGAAGGGGGCGGGGCCAGCCCTGCATGAGACAGGACTCATTACATCCAGGACAGAAATTCTAACCAATCCCAGGTCAAGGCTAGCCTGCTTGTGGGCGGGAACAAAACTTCAGCCAACAGTAGCACACAGGGGAGGGGCCAGTCCAAGGCACCGGACTTAAAAGCGGCTGTAAACAAAATTAAAATCCTTTCTCCCTGATGAAGCTTCATGATAAGCGCAACGTCGGAGAAAAAAAGATTCCAGGCCGGAGAACTTACTGAACTAAAGAGTTTTTGGATAGTACTGTTGCAGGCAGAGAACCATCAAAGCCAGAGAGCCACCGGAGGGGAGGTGAGCCCGGTGGAAAAAGAGCCTTTCCAGGCGGGACAGCCGGCTGAGCTGGGGAGTGTTTGGAGGACGCAATCCCAGGCAGGAGACCATCTGAGCCAGGGAGCCACCGTGGGGTGAGATTACAGTTACTAGCGGGGACCTCTATTACCAAATAGAAGCTAGTAACATCTTTTAAAACCTTTTGCACCTTTCTACACCCAGAGAATGGCTCACACTATGCGGAACACATGCAGGTTGTCTGACAACCGTACGCATATGAGGTCGGACCCTGGTACACATAGGTGTCTCCCCGTAGCCAGGGATGAATTTGCTACAACAGTGAGAATAATTTATAGAATTTTCCAGACAATCCACCATCTAATATTCTTAAAGGGCCAGAATCAGCCCCCTAAGGGCATCTTAAAACAAGCTGATAAACTAACCTGCTTTATAAAACCGGCAAAACCGTCACAGGAAACCCTAACCAAATTGGCTTTGAATTCAGAAAATTGGGCAAAACAGACCAGACAGATTCTAATTGAGCACTATACAACAAACCTGGAAGAATTAGAAAATGAATTTGCTCAGGCTGCAGTGACGGAGCGCCTGGAAGAAGCAATGGCGAAAGGGACTAATTGGATTAAAAAGAGTCTTAGACATAAATTCAAAATTCAATCAATTGATGAGGCAAAGAGACATGTGGTGGGATTAGCATCACGGTTGACAGAGCAAGGGACCAGCACACAATTGAGGACAGAACAGCGGACCGGCACACGGACTAGGACGCCCCCACGCCATAGGCCAAATACCTGGGCAGCCTTGTTCCACCAGCCTGCGATCACAGCCCCCTCATGCCGCAGACGGACTGAAACCCCCCCCCCCCACCCCGTGGGCCAGCTGCCACGAGTTTGTCACGCCACCGACGGACACCCCCACCCCGTGAGCAAACTGCCACAACCTCGTCACGCCACCGACACACCCCCCCACCCCTTGCACCAGTTGCCACGACTTCGTCACTCCACCGACAGACCCCCCCACCCTTTGAGCCAGCTGCCATGACTTCGTCACGCCACCGGCAGACCCCCCCTCCCCTTGCACCAGTTGCCACGACTTCGTCACACCACCAACACACCCCCCACCCTTTGAGCCAGCTGCCATGACTTTGTCACGCCACCGACAGACCCCCCCACCCCTTGGACCAGCTGCCACGACTTCGTCATGCCACCGGCAGACCCCCCCACCCCTCGCACAAGATGCCACGACTTCATCATGCCACCAACTGACCCCCCCACCCCGTGGGCCAGCTAGCTCGACTTCGTCACACCACCAGCAGACCACCAAAACCCCCCCTTTCCTGTGGTCAAGTGCAGCGACCCCCCCTTCCCCGCCATCCAGGGCGGCGACCAGCCCTACCCCACCCCACAGGCCAAGCACCAGGATTTCCAATGTGGCCATCATTGGGGACCTGGACATCACACTTGGCTCTCAAGAGCCTGAGCCACATAGACCCCAGCACTACATGGGGAACCAACATCAGACCGTATTAAACCAAATCACTAGGGATTCCTCAGACCCAAAACAAACAGGAGGGAGAACCCCCCCTACACCAGGGACAAATCCATGCACAACATTCCTGTACCCCAAAACCAGGGTCACGTACCAACCGCTCCCACAGAGACAAAAGAAAGACTGTACCAAACCAACCATCCCAAGAAATACAGCAGTTTTAGAGCCCGAGATCAAAGTCACAAAACAACCCCTTCCACAGAAACAAGGGAGCGACCAGACCGGACAGGTAAACCCAATAGACACAGAAATGGGGACAGGAACAATGAGAGCCCAGACAGATAACACAGTAGGAGAGGCAGAATCAACTGTAGCCGAGGTAGGGAACACAATAGGGGAGGCAGGGGGAGCAGACATAGAAACAGAAAACACACCAACAGGGGCAGAACCTGACCCTGAAGGGGAAGATGCACAGAGAGTGACGAGGCACCCCAACACCAGCCGAAAAAACATTACCTGGAAATTGGAACCCAGAAAATCCAAAGGGCTTGAATCAGATCTAAAATGGGGGAAATCCAACATCAAAAAACAAAACTGCCCCGACCATAATTACCACAAATCCCAACCCCAGCTTGATAAACCTCTCAAACCGCAACCACACCCTACCCTAATCACAATAAACAGAGCTAACCCCTACTGTTTGAGCTAACCAAAACCACTAAACCCCACACTGCCCACAACAAACAGACCAAAGCCCCAACCCTAACTACAAACAGACCCCATCCATATCCCAAATCCTAACTCCAAATGCACCCCACTCTACCCCTAAAGCCTAACCGTAACTCTAATACAGCAAACCTAATCTCCCACCCCACACCTAAAATCTAAGCCTAACACACCCCACCCTGCTCCTAAACCCTGACCCTCACTTAACCCTACCCCTAATGCAACCCTAACCCATAACTCCAACCCCCTAGCCCTGAATCTAATCACAACTCTGACCCTGGACCCTAATCCTGAGGCACCCTACCCTACCCCTAAACACCTAACCCTAACCCTGATGCACCCTACCCTACCCCTAAACACCTAACCCTAACCCTGATGCACCCCAACCTAACCCCAATATAGCCCTGAACCTAACTGCGACCCTGACCCTCACCTAACCCCAACACTAACCCCAGTGCAGCAACCCTAACCTGAACCCCCCAACCTCAATACAACATAACCCTAACACGACTTAAAATAAAGGGTAGGGTTCCAACACCAATAATAATAACTAAATACTACATAGAGACCATAAATTGGCAAAACCCAGGAACTGATTGTAACCCCAGAGGTGGATCAAAGGATTACGGATCAAGAAATTACTAAGAAGAGATCGGCAAGAAAAAGAAGCCAGGTGGTAAGGTAAAGCGTGGGCCAACCAAAAGTGGCAGGTATAAGTGACAAGAAGCTCAAGAGTTGAGTGAGAATACGAACACAAGAGGGTGTAACTACCCTCCTGCCCACACCATACAACCTAACCCTAACCCTAACCCTAACCCTAATCCTAAACCCAACCCTAACCCTAATGCAGCGGTCGGAGTGTTCGAAGAAGGAACGATGGATGGTACTTAAGGCTGGAGGATGAGACACATTCAGTAGTAGCCAAGCAGGAACTCTGGATGGTGCCTAAAGCTAAAGCACAAGGTGCATTCATTTGGACAACAGCAACAGTCTGAGGTGCGGGCCAGAACCAAGAGGCAGACAACATCGGGAGGGCGTTTCCCCCCTCTGTCCACCATTTTGAAACCTAACCTTTGCAAGTGACGCACTAAGGACTTTGTCTGTTTGTTTGAAACTCCCTGAGGAGCCGCAAGATGGCGAAACCGGTCGGAGTGTTCGAAGAAGGAACGATGGATGGTACTTAAGGCTGGAGGACGAGACACATTCAGTAGTAGCCTAGCAGGAACTCTGGATGGTGCCTAAAGCTAAAGCACAAGGTGCATTCATTTGGACAACAGCAACAGTCTGAGGTGCGGGCCAGAACCAAGAGGCAGACAACATAGGGAGGGCGTTTCCCCCCTCTGTCCACCATTTTGAAACCTAACCCTAACCCTAACCCTAACCCTAATGCAGCTGGAGGACGAGACACATTCAGTAGTAGCCAAGCAGGAACTCTGGATGGTGCCTAAAGCTAAAGCACAAGGTGCATTCATTTGGACAACAGCAATAGTCTGAGGTGCGGGCCAGAACCAAGAGGCAGACAACATAGGGAGGGCGTTTCCCCCCTCTGTCCACCATTTTAAAACCTAACCTTTGCAATTGACGCACTAAGGACTTTGTCTGTTTGTTTGTAACTCCCTGAGGAGCCGCAAGACGGTGAAACCGGTCGGAGTGTTCCAAGAAGGAACGATGGATGGTACTTCAGGCTGGAGGACGAGACACATTCAGTAGTAGCCAAGCAGGAACTCTGGATGGTGCCTAAAGCTAAAGCACAAGGTGCATTCATTTGGACAACAGCAATAGTCTGAGGTGCGGGCTAGAACCAAGAGGCAGACAACATAGGGAGGGCGTTTCCCCCCTCTGTCCACCATTTTAAAACCTAACCTTTGCAAGTGACGCACGAAGGACTTTGTCTGTTTGTTTGTAACTCCCTGAGGAGCCGCAAGACGGCGAAACCGGTCGGAGTGTTCCAAGAAGGAACGATGGATGGTACTTAAGGCTGGAGGACGAGACACATTCAGTAGTAGCCAAGCAGGAACTCTGGATGGTGCCTAAAGCTAAAGCACAAGGTGCATTCATTTGGACAACAGCAATAGTCTGAGGTGCGGGCCAGAACCAACAGGCAGACAACATAGGGAGGGCGTTTCCCCCCTCTGTCCACCATTTTAAAACCTAACCTTTGCAAGTGACGCACTAAGGACTTTGTCTGTTTGTTTGTAACTCCCTGAGGAGCCGCAAGACGGCGAAACCGGTCGGAGTGTTCCAAGAAGGAACGATGGATGGTACTTAAGGCTGGAGGACGAGACACATTCAGTAGCAGCCACGCAGGAACTCTGGATGGTGCCTAAAGCTAAAGCACAAGGTGCATTCATTTGGACAACAGCAATAGTCTGAGGTGCGGGCCAGAACCAAGAGGCAGACAACATAGGGAGGGCGTTTCCCCCCTCTGGCCACATTTTAAAACCTAACCCTAACCCTAACCCTAACCCTAACCCTAACCCTAACCCTAACCCTAACGCAGCGTAACCCTAACCCTAACCCTAACCCTAACCCTAACGCAGTGTAAACCTAACCCTAACCCTAACCCTAACCCTAACCCTAATGCACCCTACCCTACCCCTAAACACCTAACCCTAACCCTGATGCACCCAACCCTACCCCTAAAACTTAACCCTAACCCCACCCCACCCCTAAACACCTAACCCTAACCCTGATGCACCCCAACCTAACCCCAATATAGCCCTGAACCTAACTGCGACCCTGACCCTCACCTAACCCCAACACTAACCCCAGTGCAGCAACCCTAACCCTAACCTGAACCCCCCAACCTCAATACAACATAACCCTAACACTACGTAAAATAAAGGGTAGGGTTCCAACACCAATAATAATAACTAAATACGACATAGAGACCATAAATTGGCAAAACCCAGGAACTGATTATAACCCCAGAGGGGGATCAAAGGATTACGGATCAAGAAATTACTAAGAAGAGATCGGCAAGAAAAAGAAGCCAGGTGGTAAGGTAAAGCGTGGGCCAACCAAAAGTGGCAGGTATAAGTGACAAGAAGCTCAAGGGTTGAGTGAGAATACGAACACAAGAGGGTGTAACTACCCTCCTGCCCACACCATACAACCTAACATTCAGGAGTGACACGCTTTACATTACCACAGACAAAAAAAGATATAAATGCCAAGAAAAGAAAACCCAGAGAATATATCTCGCAAATACCTTAAATTGAAACTTGATCAGTGAGGTGGATGGTTAAATAACTTTTTGTTCCCCTTTCGCCACCCCCACAAAAAAAAGCAGCAAGCAACTTATAAAAATAGGGAGCACCAAGGAGGTTTTTAAAATTTTAAAATCTAAAATATTTAAAAGGTGCACTTAAAATAAAGCATGGCTGGAAATGTGGGTCTGACAGACATGGAACTCATCTTCCCAACCCCCCCCCCCCCACGAGGTTTGGGACAGCAATAAGGGCACAAAAGATTACATATTTTTTTAAAAATTTGTAGTTCCCATGGACACGGTCTCTGGACATTGATGCGGGGATGGCCCCTTTAAGAGATGCCTGGTGCTGCGGGGACGGCCCCTTTAAGAGATGCCTGGTGCTGCGGGGAACGCGACAGCAGGGAGCTGCTGGATATCGACCTCGTTTTTTAAAAAGAAACCCTTTCCCCGGGGATCTGGAGGAGTTGGGGACACGGGTGAGAATCCGATAACTTTATTTAGTCTTTAGATTTTGAGCGTTCACCGGGTGATTTTTATCTTTGAAATCCTTTTTGTTTTCGCAGCGACTGAAAAGCGAGCGCCGCGTGAGGCATTCTGGGATATGGAGTTCTCTCGGGTCAAACACGAGGGCAAAGCCCGTAAATAAAAGGGTTTACTTGGTCTCTCTGGGGCTGGGGGGCCTTTCTTTCCCCCTCCTCTCCCCCCGGGGGGCGGGTGGCAGCGGTTACGGGAGTTTTTATGGGGAATCGGACCTTGGAAATCAAATTTTGTTCCACGCGGCCGCTGAAAAGCGAGCGCCGCGTGAGGCATTCTGGGATATGGAGTTCTCTCGGGTCAAACACGAGGGCAACGCTCTTAAATAAAAGGGTTTACTTTGTTTTTTTGGGGCTGGAGGACCTTTCTTTCGCCCTCCTCTCCCCCCCGGGGGGTGGGTGGCGGCGGATTCGGGAGTTTTTTTGGGGAATCGGACCTTGGAAATCGGTTTTTTCTGCGCGGCCGCTGAAAAGCGAGCGACGCGTGAGGCATTCTGGGAGATTAAGTTTCGTTTAACGAGCGAGCGGGTTTAAAATGCAGGAAATCGGTGGGAAGTTTAATTAATTGTTTAAAATACCCTTATAATTAAAAGGCATAGCCGGAGGTGGGGGTTTGGAGAAGTAGCTTCATGTTTTTATTTAAAAAATGAGGTGAGGCGGACAGGTAATCAAGCCCCGGGGTCAGCGGAGACAGTCAGACTCCATGGCGCCAGAATGACCTGGAGCATTAAAACAGATTCAAAGGTTAAAAAGCAATATTTTTAAAAACATTACCTCAAAAAAAATAACCCCAAACATCTAAGATAAACTGAAGGAACATTAAAACATTAGGTTAAAAAAATATAATTTAAAAATAACGAACACGTGGAGCGAAGGGGGCGGGGCCAGCCCTGCATGAGACAGGACTCATTACATACAGGACAGAAATTCTAACCAATCGCAGGTCAAGGCGAGCCTGCTTGTGGGCGGGAACAAAACTTCAGCCAACAGTAGCACACAGGGGAGGGGCCAGTCCAAGGCACCGGACTGATAAGCGGCTGTAAACTAAATTAAAATCCTTTCTCCCTGATGAAGCTTAAGGATAAGCGAAACGTCGGAGAAAAAAAGATTCCAGGCCGGAGAACTTACTGAACTAAAGAGTTTTTGGATAGTACTGTTGCAGGCAGAGAACCATCAAAGCCAGAGAGCCACCGGAGGGGAGGTGAGCCCGGTGGAAAAAGAGCCTTTCCAGGCGGGACAGCCGGCTGAGCTGGGGAGTGTTTGGAGGACGCAGTCCCAGGCAGGAGACCATCTGAGCCAGGGAGCCACCGTGGGGTGAGATTACAGTTACTAGCGGGGACCTCTATTACCAAATAGAAGCTAGTAACATCTTTTAAAACCTTTTGCACCTTTCTACACCCAGAGAATGGCTCACACTATGCGGAACACATGCAGGTTGTCTGACAACCGTACGCATATGAGGTCGGACCCTGGTACACATAGGTGTCTCCCCGTAGCCAGGGATGAATTTGCTACAACAGTGAGAATAATTTATAGAATTTTCCAGACAATCCACCATCTAATATTCTTAAAGGGCCAGAATCAGCCCCCTAAGGGCATCTTAAAACAAGCTGATAAACTAACCTGCTTTATAAAACCGGCAAAACCGTCACAGGAAACCCTAACCAAATTGGCTTTGAATTCAGAAAATTGGGCAAAACAGACCAGACAGATTCTAATTGAGCACTATACAACAAACCTGGAAGAATTAGAAAATGAATTTGCTCAGGCTGCAGTGACAGAGCGCCTGGAAGAAATGATGGTGAAAGCCACGAATTGGATTAAAAAGAGTCTTAGACATAAATTCAAAATTCAATCAATTGATGAGGCAAAGAGACATGTGGTGGGATTAGCATCACGGTTGACAGAGCAAGGGACCAGCACACAATTGAGGACAGAACAGCGGACCGGCACACGGACTAGGACGCCCCCACGCCATAGGCCAAATACCTGGGCAGCCTTGTTCCACGAGCCTGCGATCACAGCCCGCTCATGCCGCAGACGGACTGAAACCCCCCCCCCACCCAGTGGGCCAGCTGCCACGACTTTGTCACGCCACCGACGGACACCCCCACCCCGTGAGCCAACTGCCACAACCTCGTCACGCCACCGACACACCCCCCCACCCTTTGAGCCAGCTGCCATGACTTCAGCACGCCACCGGCAGACCCCCCCACCCCTTGCACCAGTTGCCACGACTTCGTCACACCACCAACACACCCCCCCACCCTTTGAGCCAGCTGCCATGACTTCGTCACGCAACCGACAGACCCCCTCACCCCTTGGACCAGCTGCCACGACTTCGTCACGCCACCGGCAGACCCCCCCACCCCTTGCACCAGTTGCCACGACTTCGTCACGCCACCGACAGACCCCCCCACCCCGTGGGCCAGCTACCCCGACTTCATCACACCACCAGCAGACCACTGAAACCCCCCCTTCCTTGCGGTCCAGGGCAGTGACCCCCCCTTCCCCGCCATCCAGGGCGGCGACTAGCCCTACCCCACCCCATGGGCCAAGGACCAGGATTTCCAATGTGGCCATCATTAGGGACCTGGACATCACACTTGGCTCTCAAGAGCCTGAGCCACGTAGACCCCAGCACTACATGGGGAACCAACATCAGACCGTATTAAACCAAATCACTAGGGATTCCTCAGACCCAAAACAAACAGAAGGGAGAACCCCTCCTACACCAGGGACAAATCCATGCACAACATTCCTGTACCCCAAAACCAGGGTCACGTACCAACCGCTCCCACAGAGACAAAAGAAAGACTGTACCAAACCAACCATCCCAAGAAATACAGCAGTTCTAGAGCCCGAGATCAGAGTCACAAAACAACCCCTTCCACAGAAACAAAGGAGCGACCAGACCGGACAGGTAAACCCAATAGACACAGAAATGAGGACAGGAACAATGAGAGCCCAGACAGATAACACAGTAGGAGAGGCAGAAATAGCTGAAGCCGAGGTAGTGAACACAATAGGGGAGGCAGGGGTAGCAGACATAGAAACAGAAAACACACCAACAGGGGCAGAACCTGACTCTGAAGGGGAAGATGCACAGAGAGTGACGAGGCACCCCAACACCAGCCGAAAAAACATTACCTGGAAATTGGAACCCAGAAAATCCATTTTAATAATAGGAGATTCTAACCTCTCCAAGATAAAAAGATGCCCAAATCCCACCACCCAAATTGATAGCTTTCCAGGAGCTAAATTCATTCATGTCACAGCAATTCTGGACAAATTGGAACCCTGTCCGGAGACCAAAAAGGTGGTGCTCTCAGTTGGCATTAATAATCGAACGCAGAGACCACTGACTGCAACCAAGCAACTGCAGTCATTACTTAAATTGGCTAAGAGCACATTCCCAAATGCTCAGATCTGGGTGCCGGAAATTAACTTCAGTAACTTACTTCCAGAAATGGAGAGGGATACAATCAGAGGAATTAACCAGCATATAAAAAAACAGAATTACATACCAGCAATTAATGCTAGATCCTTTAAAGTGGGGGCTGACCACATCCATTGGACAGATAGCACTGCCCATAACATAATAAACCAGTGGATGAAGTGTTTAAACTAAAAAGGACATTAACCCAAGAGAAGGGTAGATTAAACCTGGGGAAAACTGTTATTAATATTTCCCAACTCTTTAACCCCACAGAGGTACAGGAGAGGGTTTTAAACAAGGGCCTTACATTTGTTCCAACCCCAAAACATTGTAAAGTACAAATTCAGGAAGATCTGAAAAGGTTTTACAGGAGAGTAAAACTGACCGATTACTTTAGCGATTCAGAAACAGACAAGCAACCTTTTACACCACCATCAGAATGGACCCCACCAAACAATAAAATAGAGCCAGAAATCCTAAACTTTATTAAACAGACTCAATCACAAATTGAAAAAATCCCTAAACAGACAGACAAGCAAAACCTCACTGGAAGAGAGAGACGGGCAATCATAGAACTTAGAAACAATCTAGATATAATCATAAAACTTAGAAACAATCTAGATATAATCATAAAACCAGCAGATAAGGGCAGTAGTATAGTGATCATGGATAGGCAACAGTATCTACTTGAAGCTCACAGACAGCTTAATAATACAGCCCACTACACTAAATTAGCAGGACCAATTTACCAGGACACACGAAAAGAGATTGGAAACATTTTAACAGAACTAAAGAAATCTAAACACTTAAATCAGAAACAAGTGTTTTCCTAAGGGGGGAACAACCACAACCCAGAAAATTCTACATACTACCCAAAATACACAAGCACCCTGACACATGGACTGTACCAGGAGAAATACCACCAGGAAGACCAATTGTGTCAGACTGTGGTAGTGAATCCTACAGGATAGCAGAATACATTGACTCATTCCTAAACCCCTTATCACAGAAGCACCCTAGCTACATTAAAGACACTTACCACTTCATAGAAATAGTGAACTCACTGACCATACCCCCGAACGCAATACTCTTTACCATGGACATTGAAAGCCTATACACAAACATAGAAACAGACAGAGGCATACAGGCAGTGGAAAATATCCTTAGAAAGTTCCCCCAACCCCACAGACCAGATGCAGCCATAATCCAGCTATTACACCTAGGACTAACAAAAAATGACTTTGAATTCCAGGAGCAATTCTACCTACAGATTAAGGGCACGGCTATGGGCAAGAAATTTGCCCCGGCCTACGCAAACAGATACATGGCTGACTGGGAAAACACAGTCTTTGAAAAGTGTTCCAAGCTCCCGATGTGTTATTACAGATACCCGGATGACATATGGGGAGTCTGGACTCACACAGAAACAGAATTGCAAGAATTTGTAGGTATTCTCAACAGTCACCACCAATCTATTAAACTTAAAGTTACAACACATAGAGAAAGTGTGGATTTCCTGGACACCACAGTATTTAAATTACAACAGGAGAATAACAGCCACAAGCTAGCAACAAAGGTATTCTTTAAAGAAACAGACACACACACACTCCTGCACATAAACAGCCACCATCCAAAACATACCTTTCGGGGGCTGGTGAAGTCACAACTGACACGTTTTCACCGCATATGCACAAACGGAGAGGACTTTAGGGAAGCCACCACAACGCTATTTACTGCACTGAGACAGAGAGGTTACACAAAAAGGTTCCTCAGGCACCTTAAGTCTGATTTGCTGAGGGGACTGAATAGCCCACGGCCAAACAGAGAAGTAGCAAGACTACCACTGATAACGACATACGATACAACGACCAAACTAATACACGGAGTGATTAAAACCCAATTTGGGAAACTAAAAGAGGATGTTGACACACTTAGTCGATACCACATAACGTCAGCATACAAAAGAACTCGAAACCTTCGGGACATGCTGGTTCGGAGTAGGATAAGAAAACAGACAACCCAGAACTGCACAAACCCAAAATGTGGGACGTGTAAATACCTAATAATCCGCAAAATGATACAAAATAGACACACAGGAAAAGCAGCCCTAATTAAACAAAGAATTACATGTGAACAGCACAATGCTGTATATGCAATTCGATGCAAACAATGCCACATCTTGTATGTAGGAGAAACAGGGAATAGTCTAAGGATGAGGCTCACAGGGCACCTCAGTGCTATTAGAACAAAGGATGTATACAAACCTACCTCCCGACACTTCATGGAGCATGGTCTTGAATCCCTGGAATTTATGGGGTTGGAGACCAACATGAACTGGACAACCTCACAAAGGAAGAGGAGGGAAAAATACTGGATAACAACCCTACAAACTCAGTTACCAAAGGGCTTAAATCAGATCTAAAATGGGGGAAATCCAACATCAAAAAACAAAACTGCCCCGACCTTAATTACCACAAATCCCAACCCCAGCTTGATAAACCTCTCAAACCGCAACCACACCCTACCCTAATCACAATAAACAGAGCTAACCCCTACTGTTTGAGCTAACCAAAACCACTAAACCCCACACTGCCCACTACAAACAGACCAAAGCCCCAACCCTAACTACAAACAGACCCCATCCATATCCCAAATCCTAACTCCAAATGCACCCCACTCTACCCCTAAAGCCTAACCGTAACTCTAATACAGCAAACCTAATCTCCCACCCCACCCCTAAAAACTAAGCCTAACACACCCCACCCTACTCCTAAACCCTGACCCTCACTTGACCCTACCCCTAATGCAACCCTAACCCATAACTCCAAACCCCTAGCCCTGAATCTAATCACAACTCTGACCCTGGACCCTAACCCTGATGCACCCTACCCTACCCCTAAACACCTAACCCTAACCCTGATGCACCCTACCCTACCCCTAAACACCTAACCCTAACCCTGATGCACCCAACCCTACCCCTAAAACTTAACCCTAACCCCACCCCACCACTAAACACCTAACCCTAACCCTGATGCACCCCAACCTAACCCCAATATAGCCCTGAACCTAACTGCGACCCTGACCCTCACCTAACCCCAACACTAACCCCAGTGCAGCAACCCTAACCCTAACCTGAACCCCCCAACCTCAATACAACATAACCCTAACACTACTTAAAATAAAGGGTAGGGTTCCAACACCAATAATAATAACTAAATACTACATAGAGACCATAAATTGGCAAAACCCAGGAACTCATTATAACCCCAGAGGGGGATCAAAGGATTACGGATCAAGAAATTACTAAGAAGAGATCGGCAAGAAAAAGAAGCCAGGTGGTAAGGTGAAGCGTGGGCCAACCAAAAGTGGCAGGTATAAGTGACAAGAAGCTCAAGGGTTGAGTGAGAATACGAACACAAGAGGGTGTAACTACCCTCCTGCCCACACCATACAACCTAACATTCAGGAGTGACACGCTTTACATTACCACAGACAAAAAAAAGATATAAATGCCAAGAAAAGAAAACCCAGAGAATATATCTTGCAAATACCTTAAATCGAAACTTGATCAGTGAGGTAGATGGTTAAATAACTTTTTGTTCCCCTTTCGCCCCCCCACAAAAAAAAGCAGCAAGCAACTTATAAAAATAGGGAGCACCAAGGAGGTTTTTTAAATTTTAAAATCTAAAATGTTTAAAAGGTGCACTTAAAATAAAACATGGCTGGAAACGTGGGTCTGACAGACATGGAACTCATCTTCCCAACCCCCCCCCCCCCACGAGGTTTGGGACAGCAATAAGGGCACCAAAGATTACATATTTTTTTTAAAAAAGTTGTAGTTCCCATAGGAATCATAGACACGGTCTCTGGACATTGATGCGGGGACGGCCCCTTTAAGAGATGCCTGGTGCTGCGGGGACGGCCCCTTTAAGAGATGCCTGGTGCTGCGGGGAATGCGACAGCAGGGAGCTGCTGGATATCGACCTCGTTTTTTAAAAAGAAACCCTTTCCCCGGGGATCTGGAGGAGTTGGGGACACGGGTGAGGATCCGATAACTTTATTTAGTCTTTAGATTTTGAGCGTTCACCGGGTAATTTTTATCTTTGAAATCGGGTTTTTTTCGCAGCGACTGAAAAGCGAGGCATTCTGGGATATGGAGTTCTCTCGGGTCAAACACGAGGGCAAAGCCCGTAAATAAAAGGGTTTACTTGGTCTCACTGGGGCTGGGGGGCCTTTCTTTCCCCCTGCTCTCCCCCCCGGGGGGTGGGTGGCGGCGGATTCGGGAGTTTTTTTGGGGAATCGGACCTTGGAAATCGGTTTTTTCTGCGCGGCCGCTGAAAAGCGAGCGACGCGTGAGGCATTCTGGGAGATTAAGTTTCGTTTAACGAGCGAGCGGGTTTAAAAAGCAGGAAATCGGTGGGAAGTTTAATTAATTGTTTAAAATACCCTTATAATTAAAAGGCATAGCCGGAGGTGGGGGTTTGGAGAAGTAGCTTCATGTTTTTATTTAAAGAATCAGGTGAGGCGGACAGGTAATCAAGCCCCGGGTTCAGCGGAGACAGTCAGACTCCTTGGCGCCAGAATGACCTGGAGCATTAAAACAGATTCAAAGGTTAAAAAGCAATATTTTTAAAAACATTACCTCAAAAAAAATAACCCCAAACATCTAAGATAAACTGAAGGAACATTAAAACATTAGGTTAAAAAAATATAATTTAAAAATAACGAACACGTGGAGCGAAGGGGGCGGGGCCAGCCCTGCATGAGACAGGACTCATTACATACAGGACAGAAATTCTAACCAATCGCAGGTCAAGGCTAGCCTGCTTGTGGGCGGGAACAAAACTTCAGCCAACAGTAGCACACAGGGGAGGGGCCAGTCCAAGGCACCGGACTTATAAGCGGCTGTAAACTGAATTAAAATCCTTTCTCCCTGATGAAGCTTAAGGATAAGCGAAACGTCGGAGAAAAAAAGATTCCAGGCCGGAGAACTTACTGAACTAAAGAGTTTTTGGATAGTACTGTTGCAGGCAGAGAACCATCAAAGCCAGAGAGCCACCGGAGGGGAGGTGAGCCCGGTGGAAAAAGAGCCTTTCCAGGCGGGACAGCCGGCTGAGCTGGGGAGTGTTTGGAGGATGCAGTCCCAGGCAGGAGACCATCTGAGCCAGGGAGCCACCGTGGGGTGAGATTACAGTTACTAGCGGGGACCTCTATTACCAAATAGAAGCTAGTAACATCTTTTAAAACCTTTTGCACCTTTCTACACCCAGAGAATGGCTAACACTATGCGGAACACATGCAGGTTGTCTGACAACCGTACGCATATGAGGTCGGACCCTGGTACACATAGGTGTCTCCCCGTAGCCAGGGATGAATTTGCTACAACAGTGAGAATAATTTATAGAATTTTCCAGACAATCCACCATCTAATATTCTTAAAGGGCCAGAATCAGCCCCCGAAGGGCATCTTAAAACAAGCTGATAAACTAACCTGCTTTATAAAACCGGCAAAACCGTCACAGGAAACCCTAACCAAATTGGCTTTGAATTCAGAAAATTGGGCAAAACAGACCAGACAGATTCTAATTGAGCACTATACAACAAACCTGGAAGAATTAGAAAATGAATTTGCTCAGGCTGCAGTGACAGAGCGCCTGGAAGAAATGATGGTGAAAGCCACTAATTGGATTAAAAAGAGTCTTAGACATAAATTCAAAATTCAATCAATTGATGAGGCAAAGAGACATGTGGTGGGATTAGCATCACGGTTGACAGAGCAAGGGACCAGCACACAATTGAGGACAGAACAGCGGACCGGCACACGGACTAGGACGCCCCCACGCCATAGGCCAAATACCTGGGCAGCCTTGTTCCACGAGCCTGCGATCACAGCCCGCTCATGCCGCAGACGGACTGAAACCCCCACCCCACCCAGTGGGCCAGCTGCCACGAATTTATCACGCCACCGACGGACACCCCCACCCCGTGAGCCAACTGCCACAACCTCGTCACGCCACCGACACACCCCCCCACCCTTTGAGCCAGCTGCCATGACTTCAGCACGCCACCGGCAGACCCCCCCACCCCTTGCACCAGTTGCCACAACTTCGTCACACCACCAACACACCCCCCACCCTTTGAGCCAGCTGCCATGACTTCGTCATGCCACCGATGGACCCCCCCACCCCTTGCACCAGTTGCCACGACTTCGTCACACCACCAACACAACCCCCCACCCTTTGAGCCAGCTGCCATGACTTCGTCACGCCACCGACAGACCCCCTCATCCCTTGCACCAGCTGCCACGACTTCGTCACGCCACCGGCAGACCCCCCCACCCCTTGCACCAGTTGCCACGACTTCGTCACGCCACCGACAGACCCCCCCACCCCGTGGGCCAGCTACCCCGACTTCATCACACCACCAGCAGACCACTGAAACCCCCCCTTCCTTGCGGTCCAGGGCAGTGACCCCCCCTTCCCCGCCATCCAGGGCGGCGACTAGCCCTACCCCACCCCACAGGCCAAGGACCAGGATTTCCAATGTGGCCATCATTAGGGACCTGGACATCACACTGGGCTCTCAAGAGCCTGAGCCACGTAGACCCCAGCACTACATGGGGAACCAACATCAGACCGTATTAAACCAAATCACTAGGGATTCCTCAGACACAAAACAAACAGAAGGGATAACCCCTCCTACACCAGGGACAAATCCATGCACAACATTCCTGTACCCCAAAACCAGGGTCACGTACCAACCGCTCCCACAGAGACAAAAGAAAGACTGTACCAAACCAACCATCCCAAGAAATACAGCAGTTCTAGAGCCCGAGATCAGAGTCACAAAACAACCCCTTCCACGGAAACAAAGGAGCGACCAGACCGAACAGGTAAACCCAATAGACACAGAAATGAGGACAGGAACAATGAGAGCCCAGACAGATAACACAGTAGGAGAGGCAGAAATAGCTGAAGCCGAGGTAGGGAACATAATAGGGGAGGCAGGGGTAGCAGACATAGAAACAGAAAACACACCAACAGGGGCAGAACCTGACTCTGAAGGGGAAGATGCACAGAGAGTGATGAGGCACCCCAACACCAGCCGAAAAAACATTACCTGGAAATTGGAACCCAGAAAATCCATTTTAATAATAGGAGATTCTAACCTCTCCAAGATAAAAAGATGCCCAAATCCCACCACCCAAATTGATAGCTTTCCAGGAGCTACATTCATTCATGTCACAGCAATTCTGGACAAATTGGAACCCTGTCCGGAGACCAAAAAGGTGGTGCTCTCAGTTGGCATTAATAATCGAACGCAGAGACCACTGACTGCAACCAAGCAACTGCAGTCATTACTTAAATTGGCTAAGAGCACATTCCCAAATGCTCAGATCTGGGTGCCGGAAATTAACTTCAGTAACTTACTTCCAGAAATGGAGAGGGATACAATCAGAGGAGTTAACCAGCATATAAAAAAACAGAATTACATACCAGCAATCAATGCTAGATCCTTTAAAGTGGGGGCTGACCACATCCATTGGACAGATAGCACTGCCCATAACATAATAAACCAGTGGATGAAGTGTTTAAACTAAAAAGGACATTAACCCAAGAGAAGGGTAGATTAAACCTGGGGAAAACTGTTATTAATATTTCCCAACTCTTTAACCCCACAGAGGTACAGGAGAGGGTTTTAAACAAGGGCCTTACATTTGTTCCAACCCCAAAACATTGTAAAGTACAAATTCAGGAAGATCTGAAAAGGTTTTACAGGAGAGTAAAACTGACCGATTACTTTAGCGATTCAGAAACAGACAAGCAACCTTTTACACCACCATCAGAATGGACCCCACCAAACAATAAAATAGAGCCAGAAATCCTAAACTTTATTAAACAGACTCAATCACAAATTGAAAAAATCCCTAAACAGACAGACAAGCAAAACCTCACTGGAAGAGAGAGACGGGCAATCATAGAACTTAGAAACAATCTAGATATAATCATAAAACCAGCAGATAAGGGCAGTAGTATAGTGATCATGGATAGGCAACAGTATCTACTTGAAGCTCACAGACAGCTTAATAATACAGCCCACTACACTAAATTAGCAGGACCAATTTACCAGGACACACGAAAAGAGATTGGAAACATTTTAACAGAACTAAAGAAATCTAAACACTTAAATCAGAAACAAGTGGAATACCTAAGGGGGGAACAACCACAACCCAGAAAATTCTACATACTACCCAAAATACACAAGCACCCTGACACATGGACTGTACCAGGAGAAATACCACCAGGAAGACCAATTGTGTCAGACTGTGGTAGTGAATCCTGCAGGATAGCAGAATACATTGACTCATTCCTAAACCCCTTATCACAGAAGCACCCTAGCTACATTAAAGACACTTACCACTTCATAGAAATAGTGAACTCACTGACCGTACCCCCGAACGCAATACTCTTTACCATGGACATTGAAAGCCTATACACAAACATAGAAACAGACAGAGGCATACAGGCAGTGGAAAATATCCTTAGAAAGTTCCCCCAACCCCACAGACCAGATGCAGCCATATTCCAGCTATTACACCTAGGACTAACAAAAAATGACTTTGAATTCCAGGAGCAATTCTACCTACAGATTAAGGGCACGGCTATGGGCAAGAAATTTGCCACGGCCTACGCAAACAGATACATGGCAGACTGGGAAAAAACAGTCTTTGAAAAGTGTTCCAAGCTCCCGATGTGTTATTACAGATACCTGGATGACATATGGGGAGTCTGGACTCACACAGAAACAGAATTGCAAGAATTTGTAGGTATTCTCAACAGTCACCACCAATCTATTAAACTTAAAGTTACAACACATAGAGAAAGTGTGGATTTCCTGGACACCACAGTATTTAAATTACAACAGGAGAATAACAGCCACAAGCTAGCAACAAAGGTATTCTTTAAAGAAACAGACACACACACACTCCTGCACATAAACAGCCACCATCCAAAACATACCTTTCGGGGGCTGGTGAAGTCACAACTGACACGTTTTCACCGCATATGCACAAACGGAGAGGACTTTAGGGAAGCCACCACAACCCTATTTACTGCACTGAGACAGAGAGGTTACACAAAAAGGTTCCTCAGGCACCTTAAGTCTGATTTCCTGAGGGGACTGAATAGCCCACGGCCAAACAGAGAAGTAGCAAGACTACCACTGATAACGACATACGATACAACGACCAAACTAATACACGGAGTGATTAAAACCCAATTTGGGAAACTAAAAGAGGATGTTGACACACTTAGTCGATACCACATAACGTCAGCATACAAAAGAACTCGAAACCTTCGGGACATGCTGGTTCGGAGTAGGATAAGAAAACAGACAACCCAGAACTTCACAAACCCAAAATGTGGGACGTGTAAATACCTAATAATCCGCAAAATGATACAAAATAGACACACAGGAAAAGCAGCCCTAATTAAACAAAGAATTACATGTGAACAGCACAATGCTGTATATGCAATTCGATGCAAACAATGCCACATCTTGTATGTAGGAGAAACAGGGAATAGTCTAAGGATGAGGCTCACAGGGCACCTCAGTGCTATTAGAACAAAGGATGTATACAAACCTACCTCCCGACACTTCATGGAGCATGGTCTTGAATCCCTGGAATTTATGGGGTTGGAGACCAACATGAACTGGACAACCTCACAAAGGAAGAGGAGGGAAAAACACTGGATAACAACCCTACAAACTCAGTTACCAAAGGGCTTAAATCAGATCTAAAATGGGGGAAATCCAACATCAAAAAACAAAACTGCCCCGACCTTAATTACCACAAATCCCAACCCCAGCTTGATAAACCTCTCAAACCGCAACCACACCGTACCCTAATCACAATAAACAGAGCTAACCCCTACTGTTTGAGCTAACCAAAACCACTAAACCCCACACTGCCCACAACAAACAGACCAAAGCCCCAACCCTAACTACAAACAGACCCCATCCATATCCCAAATCCTAACTCCAAATGCACCCCACTCGACCCCTAAAGCCTAACCGTAACTCTAATACAGCAAACCTAATCTCCCACCCCACCCCTAAAATCTCAGCCTAACACAACCCACCCTACTCCTAAACCCTGACCCTCACTTAACCCTACCCCTAATGCAACCCTAACCCATAACTCCAAACCCCTAGCCCTGAATCTAATCACAACTCTGACCCTGGACCCTAACCCTGATGCACCCTACCCTACCCCTAAACACCTAACCCTAACCCTGATGCACCCTACCCTACCCCTAAACACCTAACCCTAACCCTGATGCACCCAACCCTACCCCTAAAACTTAACCCTAACCCCACCCCACCCCTAAACACCTAACCCGAACCCTGATGCACCCCAACCTAACCCCAATATAGCCCTGAACCTGACTGCGACCCTGACCCTCACCTAACCCCAACACTAACCCCAGTGCAGCAACCCTAACCCTAACCTGAACCCCCCAACCTCAATACAACATAACCCTAACACTACTTAAAATAAAGGGTAGGGTTCCAACACCAATAATAATAACTAAATACTACACAGAGACCATGAATTGGCAAAACCCAGGAACTCATTATAACCCCAGAGGGGGATCAAAGGATTACGGATCAAGAAATTACTAAGAAGAGATCGGCAAGAAAAAGAAGCCAGGTGGTAAGGTAAAGCGTGGGCCAACCAAAAGTGGCAGGTATAAGTGACAAGAAGCTCAAGGGTTGAGTGAGAATACGAACACAAGAGGGTGTAACTACCCTCCTGCCCACACCATACAACCTAACATTCAGGAGTGACACGCTTTACATTACCACAGACAAAAAAAGATATAAATGCCAAGAAAAGAAAACCCAGAGAATATATCTTGCAAATACCTTAAATCGAAACTTGATCAGTGAGGTAGATGGTTAAATAACTTTTTGTTCCCCTTTCGCCCCCCACAAAAAAAGCAGCAAGCAACTTATAAAAATAGGGAGCACCAAGGAGGTTTTTTAAATTTTAAAATCTAAAATGTTTAAAAGGTGCACTTAAAATAAAACATGGCTGGAAACGTGGGTCTGACAGACATGGAACTCATCTTCCCAAACCCCCCCCCCCCCACGTGGTTTGGGACAGCAATAAGGGCACAAAAGATTACATTTTTAAAAAAAGTTGTAGTTCCCACAGACACGGTCTCTGGACATTGATGCGGGGAGGGGCCCTTTAAGAGATGCCTGGTGCTGCGGGGACGGCCCCTTTAAGAGATGCCTGGTGCTGCGGGGAACGCGACAGCAGGGAGCTGCTGGATATCGACCTCGGTTTTTTTAAAAGAAATCCTTTCCCCGGGGATCTGGAGGAGTTGGGGACACGGGTGAGAATCCGATAACTTTATCTAGTCTTTAGATTTTGAGCGTTCACCGGGTGATTTTTATCTTTGAAATCGGGTTTTTTTCGCAGCGACTGAAAAGCGAGCGCCGCGTGAGGCATTCTGGGATATGGAGTTCTCTCGGGTCAAACACGAGGGCAAGACCCGTAAATAAAAGGGTTTACTTGGTCTCTCTGGGGCTGGGGGACCTTTCTTTCCCCCTCCTCTCCCCCCGGGGGGCGGGTGGCAGCGGTTACGGGAGTTTTTATGGGGAATCGGACCTTGGAAATCAAATTTTGTTCCACGCGGCAGCTGAAAAGCGAGCGCCGCGTGAGGCATTCTGGGATATGGAGTTCTCTCGGGTCAAACACGAGGGCAACGCTCTAAAATAAAAGGGTTTACTTTGGGTTTTTGGGGCTGGGGCACCTTTCTTTCCCCTCTCCTCTCCCCCTCCGGGGGGTGGGTGGCGGCGGATTCGGGAGTTTTTTGGGGAATCGGACCTTGGAAATCCGTTTTTTCTGCGCGGCCGCTGAAAAGCGAGCGCCGCGTGAGGCATTCTGGGAGATTGAGTTTCGTTTAACGAGCGAGCGGGTTTAAAAAGGAGGAAATCGGTGGGAAGTTTAATTAATTGTTTAAAATACCCTTATAATTAAAATACATAGCCGGAGGTGGGGATTTGGAAAAGTAGCTTCATGTTTTTAATTAAAAAATCAGGTGAGGCGGACAGGTAATCAAGCCCCGGGGTCAGCGGAGACAGTCAGACTCCGTGGCGCCAGAATGACCTGGAGCATCAAAACAGATTCAAAGCTTAAAAAGCAATATTTTTAAAAACATTACCTAAAAAAAAATAAGCCCAAACATCTAAGATCAACTGAAGGAACATTAAAACATTAGGTTAAAAAAATATAATTTAAAAATAACGAACACGTGGAGCGAAGGGGGCGGGGCCAGCCCTGCATGAGACAGGACTCATTATATACAGGACAGAAATTCTAACCAATCCCAGGTCAAGGCTAGCCTGCTTGTGGGCGGGAACAAAACTTCAGCCAACAGTAGCACACAGGGGAGGGGCCAGTCCAAGGCACCGGACTTATAAGCGGCTGTAAACAAAATTAAAATCCTTTCTCCCTGATGAAGCTTAAGGATAAGCGAAACGACGGAGTAAAAAAGATTCCAGGCCGGAGAACTTACTGAACTAAAGAGTTTTTGGATAGTACTGTTGCAGGCAGAGAACCATCGAAGCCAGAGAGCCACCGGAGGGGAGGTGAGACCGGTGGAAAAAGAGTCTTTCCAGGCGGGACAGCCGGCTGAGCTGGGGAGTGTTTGGAGGACGCAGTCCCAGGCAGGAGACCATCTGAGCCAGGGAGCCACCGTGGGGTGAGATTACAGTTACTAGCGGGGACCTCTATTACCAAATAGAAGCTAGTAACATCTTTTAAAACATTTTGCACCTTTCTTCACCCAGAGAATGGCTAACACTATGCGGAACACATGCAGGTTGTCTGACAACCGTACGCATATGAGGTCGGACCCTGGTACACATAGGTGTCTCCCCGTAGCCAGGGATGAATTTGCTACAACAGTGAGAATAATTTATAGAATTTTCCAGACAATCCACCATCTAATATTCTTAAAGGGCCAGAATCAGCCCCCTAAGGGCATCTTAAAACAAGCTGATAAACTAACCTGCTTTATAAAACCGGCAAAACCGTCACAGGAAACCCTAACCAAATTGGCTTTGAATTCAGAAAATTGGGCAAAACAGACCAGACAGATTCTAATTGAGCACTATACAACAAACATGGAAGAATTAGAAAATGAATTTGCTCAGGCTGCAGTGACAGAGCGCCTGGAAGAAATGATGGCGAAAGCCACTAATTGGTTTAAAAAGAGTCTGAGACATAAATTCAAAATTCAATCAATTGATGAGGCAAAGAGACATGTGGTGGGATTAGCATCACGGTTGACAGAGCAAGGGACCAGCACACAATTGAGGACAGAACAGCGGACCGGCACACGGACTAGGACGCCCCCACGCCATAGGCCAAATACCTGGGCAGCCTTGTTCCACCAGCCTGCGATCACAGCCCCCTCATGCCGCAGACGGACTGAAAACCCCCCCCCCACCCCGTGGGCCACAGCTGCCACGACTTTGTCACGCCACCGACGGACACCCCCACCCCGTGAGCCAACTGCCACAACCTCGTCACGCCACCGACACCCCCCCCACCCTTTGAGCCAGCTGCCATGACTTCAGCACGCCACCGGCAGACCCCCCCCACCCCTTGCACCAGTTGCCACGACTTCGTCACACCACCAACACACCCCCCCACCCTTTGAACCAGCTGCCATGACTTCGTCATGCCACCGATGGACCCCCCCACCCCTTGCACCAGTTGCCACGACTTCGTCACACCACCAACACCCCCCCCACCCTTTGAGCCAGCTGCCATGACTTCGTCACGCCACCGACAGACCCCCTCACCCCTTGGACCAGCTGCCACGACTTCGTCACGCCACCGGCAGACACCCCCACCCCTTGCACCAGTTGCCACGACTTCGTCACGCCACCGACAGACCCCCCCACCCCGTGGGCCAGCTACCCCGACTTCATCACACCACCAGCAGACCACTGAAACCCCCCCTTCCTTGCGGTCCAGGGCAGTGACCCCCCCTTCCCCGCCATCCAGGGCGGCGACTAGCCCTACCCCACCCCACAGGCCAAGGACCAGGATTTCCAATGTGGCCATCATTAGGGACCTGGACATCACACTTGGCTCTCAAGAGCCTGAGCCACGTAGACCCCAGCACTACATGGGGAACCAACATCAGACCGTATTAAACCAAATCACTAGGGATTCCTCAGACCCAAAACAAACAGAAGGGAGAACCCCTCCTACACCAGGGACAAATCCATGCACAACATTCCTGTACCCCAAAACCAGGGTCACGTACCAACCGCTCCCACAGAGACAAAAGAAAGACTGTACCAAACCAACCATCCCAAGAAATACAGCAGTTCTAGAGCCCGAGATCAGAGTCACAAAACAACACCTTCCACGGAAACAAAGGAGCGACCAGACCGGACAGGTAAACCCAATAGACACAGAAATGAGGACAGGAACAATGAGAGCCCAGACAGATAACACAGTAGGAGAGGCAGAAATAGCTGAAGCCGAGGTAGGGAACACAATAGGGGAGGCAGGGGTAGCAGACATAGAAACAGAAAACACACCAACAGGGGCAGAACCTGACTCTGAAGGGGAAGATGCACAGAGAGTGACGAGGCACCCCAACACCAGCCGAAAAAAAATTACCTGGAAATTGGAACCCAGAAAATCCATTTTAATAATAGGAGATTCTAACCTCTCCAAGATAAAAAGATGCCCAAATCCCACCACCCAAATTGATAGCTTTCCAGGAGCTAAATTCATTCATGTCACAGCAATTCTGGACAAATTGGAACCCTGTCCGGAGACCAAAAAGGTGGTGCTCTCAGTTGGCATTAATAATCGAACGCAGAGATCACTGACTGCAACCAAGCAACTGCAGTCATTACTTAAATTGGCTAAGAGCACATTCCCAAATGCTCAGATCTGGGTGCCGGAAATTAACTTCAGTAACTTACTTCCAGAAATGGAGAGGGATACAATCAGAGGAATTAACCAGCATATAAAAAAACAGAATTACATACCAGCAATTAATGCTAGATCCTTTAAAGTGGGGGCTGACCACATCCATTGGACAGATAGCACTGCCCATAACATAATAAACCAGTGGATGAAGTGTTTAAACTAAAAAGGACATTAACCCAAGAGAAGGGTAGATTAAACCTGGGGAAAACTGTTATTAATATTTCCCAACTCTTTAACCCCACAGAGGTACAGGAGAGGGTTTTAAACAAGGGCCTTACATTTGTTCCAATCCCAAAACATTGTAAAGTATAAATTCAGGAAGATCTGAAAAGGTTTTACAGGAGAGTAAAACTGACCGATTACTTTAGCGATTCAGAAACAGACAAGCAACCTTTTACACCACCATCAGAATGGACCCCACCAAACAATAAAATAGAGCCAGAAATCCTAAACTTTATTAAACGGACTCAATCACAAATTGAAAAAATCCCTAAACAGACAGACAAGCAAAACCTCACTGGAAGAGAGAGACGGGCAATCATAGAACTTAGAAACAAGTAGTATAGTGATCATGGATAGGCAACAGTATCTACTTGAAGCTCACAGACAGCTTAATAATACAGCCCACTACACTAAATTAGCAGGACCAATTTACCAGGACACACGAAAAGAGATTGGAAACATTTTAACAGAACTAAAGAAATCTAAACACTTAAATCAGAAACAAGTGGAATACCTAAGGGGGGAACAACCACAACCCAGAAAATTCTACATACTACCCAAAATACACAAGCACCCTGACACATGGACTGTACCAGGAGAAATACCAACAGGAAGACCAATTGTGTCAGACTGTGGTAGTGAATCCTACAGGATAGCAGAATACATTGACTCATTCCTGAACCCCTTATCACAGAAGCACCCTAGCTACATTAAAGACACTTACCACTTCATAGAAATAGTGAACTCACTGACCGTACCCCCGAACGCAATACTCTTTACCATGGACATTGAAAGCCTATACACAAACATAGAAACAGACAGAGGCATACAGGCAGTGGAAAATATCCTTAGAAAGTTCCCCCAACCCCACAGACCAGATGCAGCCATAATCCAGCTATTACACCTAGGACTAACAAAAAATGACTTTGAATTCCAGGAGCAATTCTACCTTCAGATTAAGGGCATGGCTGTTGGCAAGAAATTTGCCCCGGCCTACGCAAACAGATACATGGCAGACTGGGAAAACACAGTCTTTGAAAAGTGTTCCAAGCTCCCGATGTGTTATTACAGATACCTGGATGACATATGGGGAGTCTGGACTCACACAGAAACAGAATTGCAAGAATTTGTAGGTATTCTCAACAGTCACCACCAATCTATTAAACTTAAAGTTACAACACATAGAGAAAGTGTGGATTTCCTGGACACCACAGTATTTAAATTACAATAGGAGAATAACAGCCACAAGCTAGCAACAAAGGTATTCTTTAAAGAAACAGACACACACACACTCCTGCACATAAACATCCACCATCCAAAACATACCTTTCGGGGGCTGGTGAAGTCACAACTGACACGTTTTCACCGCATATGCACAAACGGAGAGGACTTTAGGGAAGCCACCACAACCCTATTTACTGCACTGAGACAGAGAGGTTACACAAAAAGGTTCCTCAGGCACCTTAAGTCTGATTTGCTGAGGGGACTGAATAGCCCACGGCCAAACAGAGAAGTAGCAAGACTTCCACTGATAACGACATACGATACAACGACTAAACTAATACGCGGAGTGATTAAAACCCAATTTGGAAAACTAAAAGAGGATGTTGACACACTTGGTCGATACAACATAACGTCAGCATACAAAAGAACTCGAAACCTTCGGGACATGCTGGTTCGTAGTAGAATAAGAAAACAGACAACCCCGAACTGCACAAACCCAAAATGTGGGACGTGTAAATACCTAATAATCCGCAAAATGATACAAAATAGACACACAGGAAAAGCAGCCCTAATTAAACAAAGAATTACATGTGAACAGCACAATGCTGTATATGCAATTCGATGCAAACAATGCCACATCTTGTATGTAGGAGAAACAGGGAATAGTCTAAGGATGAGGCTCACAGGGCACCTCAGTGCTATTAGAACAAAGGATGTGTACAAACCTACCTCCCGACACTTCATGGAGCATGGTCTTGAATCCCTGGAATTTATGGGGTTGGAGACCAACATGAACTGGACAACCTCACAAAGGAAGAGGAGGGAAAAACACTGGATAACAACCCTACAAACTCAGTTACCAAAGGGCTTAAATCAGATCTAAAATGGGGGAAATCCAACATCAAAAAACAAAACTGCCCCGACCTTAATTACCACAAATCCCAACCCCAGCTTGATAAACCTCTCAAACCGCAACCACACCCTACCCTAATCACAATAAACAGAGCTAACCCCTACTGTTTGAGCTAACCAAAACCACTAAACCCCACACTGCCCACTACAAACAGACCAAAGCCCCAACCCTAACTACAAACAGACCCCATCCATATCCCAAATCCTAACTCCAAATGCACCCCACTCTACCCCTAAAGCCTAACCGTAACTCTAATACAGCAAACCTAATCTCCCACCCCACCCCTAAAATCTAAGCCTAACACAACCCACCCGACTCCTAAACCCTGACCCTCACTTAACCCTACCCCTAATGCAACCCTAACCCATAACTCCAAACCCCTAGCCCTGAATCTAATCACAACTCTGACCCTGGACCCTAACCCTGATGCACCCTACCCTACCCCTAAACACCTAACCCTAACCCTGATGCACCCTACCCTACCCCTAAACACCTAACCCTAACCCTGATGCACCCAACCCTACCCCTAAAACTTAACCCTAACCCCACCCCACCCCTAAACACCTAACCCTAACCCTGATGCACCCCAACCTAACCCCAATATAGCCCTGAACCTAACTGCGACCCTGACCCTCACCTAACCCCAACACTAACCCCAGTGCAGCAACCCTAACCTGAACCCCCCAACCTCAATACAACATAACCCTAACACTACTTAAAATAAAGGGTAGGGTTCCAACACCAATAATAATAACTAAATACTACATAGAGACCATAAGTTGGCAAAACCCAGGAACTCATTATAACCCCAGAGGGGGATCAAAGGATTACGGATCAAGAAATTACTAAGAAATCGGCAAGAAAAAGAAGCCAGGTGGTAAGGTAAAGCGTGGGCCAACCAAAAGTGGCAGGTATAAGTGACAAGAAGCTCAAGGGTTGAGTGAGAATACGAACACAAGAGGGTGTAACTACCCTCCTGCCCACACCATACAACCTAACATTCAGGAGTGACACGTTTTACATTACCACAGACAAAAAAAGATATAAATGCCAAGAAAAGAAAACCCAGAGAATATATCTTGCAAATACCTTAAATCTAAACTTGATCAGTGAGGTAGATGGTTAAATAACTTTTTGTTCCCCTTTCGCCCCCCCACAAAAAAAAGCAGCAAGCAACTTATAAAAATAGGGAGCACCAAGGAGGTTTTTTAAATTTTAAAATCTAAAATGTTTAAAAGGTGCACTTAAAATAAAACATGGCTGGAAACGTGGGTCTGACAGACATGGAACTCATCTTCCCAACCCCCCCCCCCCCCCCCGACGAGGTTTGGGACAGCAATAAGGGCACAAAAGATTACATATTTTTTTTAAAAGTTGTAGTTCCAATGTCTCTGGACATTGATGCGGGGACGGCCCCTTCAAGAGATGCCTGGTGCTGCGGGGACGGCCCCTTTAAGAGATGCCTGGTGCTGCGGGGAACGCGACAGCCGGGAGCTGCTGGATATCGACCTCGGTTTTTTAAAAAGAAACCCTTTCCCCGGGGATCTGGAGGAGTTGGGGACACGGGTGAGAATCCGATAACTTTATTTAGTCTTTAGATTTTGAGCGTTCACCGGGTGATTTTTATCTTTGAAATCGGGTTTTTTTCGCAGCGACTGAAAAGCGAGCGCCGCGTGAGGCATTCTGGGATATGGAGTTCTCTCGGGTCAAACACGAGGGCAAAGCCCGTAAATAAAAGGGTTTACTTGGTCTCTCTGGGGCTGGGGGGCCTTTCTTTCCCCCTCCTCTCCCCCCGGGGGGCGGGTGGCAGCGGTTACGGGAGTTTTTATGGGGAATCGGACCTTGGAAATCAAATTTTGTTCCACGCGGCCGCTGAAAAGCGAGCGCCGCGTGAGGCATTCTGGGATATGGAGTTCTCTCGGGTCAAACACGAGGGCAACGCTCTTAAATAAAAGGGTTTACTTTGTTTTTTTGGGGCTGAGGGACCTTTCTTTCCCCCTCCTCTCCCCCCCCCGGGGGGTGGGTGGCGGCGGATTCGGGAGTTTTTTTGGGGAAACTGACCTTGGAAATCGTTTTTTTCTGCGCGGCCGCTGAAAAGCGAGCGACGCGTGAGGCATTCTGGGAGATTAAGTTTCGTTTAACGAGCGAGCGGGTTTAAAAAGCAGGAAATCGGTGGGAAGTTTAATTAATTGTTTAAAATACCCTCATAATTAAAAGGCATAGCCGGAGGTGGGGGTTTGGAGAAGTAGCTTCATGTTTTTATTTAAAAAATCAGGTGAGGCGGACAGGTAATCAAGCCCCGGGGTCAGCGGAGACAGTCAGACTCCGTGGCGCCAGAATGACCTGGAGCATTAAAACAGATTCAAAGGTTAAAAAGCAATATTTTTAAAAACATTACCTCAAAAAAAATAACCCCAAACATCTAAGATAAACTGAAGGAACATTAAAACATTAGGTTAAAAAAATATAATTTAAAAATAACGAACAAGTGGAGCGAAGGGGGCGGGGCCAGCCCTGCATGAGACAGGACTCATTACATACAGGACAGAAATTCTAACCAATCCCAGGTCAAGGCTAGCCTGCTTGTGGGCGGGAACAAAACTTCAGCCAACAGTAGCACACAGGGGAGGGGCCAGTCCAAGGCACCGGACTTATAAGCATCTGTGAACAAAGTTAAAATCCTTTCTCCCTGATGAAGCTTAAGGATAAGTGAAACGTCGGAGAAAAAAAGATTCCAGGCCGGAGAACTTACTGAACTAAAGAGTTTTTGGATAGTACTGTTGCAGGCAGAGAACCATCGAAGCCAGAGAGCCACCGGAGGGGAGGTGAGACCGGTGGAAAAAGAGCCTTTCCAGGCGGGACAGCCGGCTGAGCTGGGGAGTGTTTGGAGGACGCAGTCCCAGGCAGGAGACCATCTGAGCCAGGGAGCCACCGTGGGGTGAGATTACAGTTACTAGCGGGGACCTCTATTACCAAATAGAAGCTAGTAACATCTTTTAAAACCTTTTGCACCTTTCTACACCCAGGGGATGGCTAACACTATGCGGAACACATGCAGGTTGTCTGACAACCGTACGCATATGAGGTCGGACCCTGGTACACATAGGTGTCTCCCCGTAGCCAGGGATGAATTTGCTACAACATGAGAATAATTTATAGAAATTTCCAGACAATCCACCATCTAATATTCTTAAAGGGCCAGAATCAGCCCCCTAAGGGCATCTTAAAACAAGCTGATAAACTAACCTGCTTTATAAAACCGGCAAAACCGTCACAGGAAACCCTAACCAAATTGGCTTTGAATTCAGAAAATTGGGCAAAACAGACCAGACAGATTCTAATTGAGCACTATACAACAAACCTGGAAGAATTAGAAAATGAATTTGCTTAGGCTGCAGTGACAGAGCGCCTGGAAGAAATGATGGGGAAAGCAACTAATTGGATTAAAAAGAGTCTTAGACATAAATTCAAAATTCAATCAATTGATGAGGCAAAGAGACATGTGGTGTGATTAGCATCACGGTTGACAGAGCAAGGGACCAGCACACAATTGGGGACAGAACAGCGGACCGGCACACGGACTAGGACGCCCCCACGCCATAGGCCAAATACCTGGGCAGCCTTGTTCCACCAGCCTGCGATCACAGCCCCCTCATGCCGCAGACGGACTGAAAACCCCCCCCACCCCGTGGGCCAGCTGCCACGACTTTGTCACGCCACCGACGGACACCCCCACCCCGTGAGCCAACTGCCACAACCTCGTCACGCCACCGACACAGCCCCCCACCCTTTGAGCCAGCTGCCATGACTTCAGCACGCCACCGGCAGACCCCCCCACCCCTTGCACCAGTTGCCACGACTTCGTCACACCACCAACACACCCCCCCACCCTTTGAACCAGCGGCCATGACTTCGTCATGCCACCGACGGACCCCCCCACCCCTTGCACCAGTTGCCACGACTTCGTCACACCACCAACACACCCCCCCACCCTTTGAGCCAGCTGCCATGACTTCGTCACGCCACCGACAGACCCCCTCACCCCTTGGACCAGTTGCCACGACTTCGTCACGCCACCGACAGACCCCCCCACCCCGTGGGCCAGCTACCCCGACTTCATCACACCACCAGCAGACCACCGAAACCCCCCCTTCCTTGCGGTCCAGGGCAGTGACACCCCCTTCCCCGCCATCCATGGCGGCGACTAGCCCTACCCCACCCCACAGGCAAAGGACCAGGATTTCCAATGTGGCCATCATTAGGGACCTGGACATCACACTTGGCTCTCAAGAGCCTGAGCCACGTAGACCCCAGCACTACATGGGGAACCAACATCAGACCGTATTAAACCAAATCACTAGGGATTCCTCAGACCCAAAACAAACAGAAGGGAGAACCCCTCCTACACCAGGGACAAATCCATGCACAACATTCCTGTACCCCAAAACCAGGGTCACGTACCAACCGCTCCCACAGAGACAAAAGAAAGACTGTACCAAACCAACCATCCCAAGAAATACAGCAGTTCTAGAGCCCGAGATCAGAGTCACAAAACAACCCCTTCCACAGAAACAAAGGAGCGACCAGACCGGACAGGTAAACCCAATTGACACAGAAATGGGGACAGGAACAATGAGAGCCCAGACAGATAACACAGTAGGAGAGGCAGAAATAGCTGAAGCCGAGGTAGGGAACACAATAGGGGAGGCAGGGGTAGCAGACATAGAAACAGAAAACACACCAACAGGGGCAGAACCTGACTCTGAAGGGGAAGATGCACAGAGAGTGACGAGGCACCCCAACACCAGCCGAAAAAACATTACCTGGAAATTGGAACCCAGAAAATCCATTTTAATAATAGGAGATTCTAACCTCTCCAAGATAAAAAGATGCCCAAATCCCACCACCCAAATTGATAGCTTTCCAGGAGCTAAATTCATTCATGTCGCAGCAATTCTGGACAAATTGGAACCCTGTCCGGAGACCAAAAAGGTGGTGCTCTCAGTTGGCATTAATAATCGAACGCAGAGACCACTGACTGCAACCAAGCAACTGCAGTCATTACTGAAATTGGCTAAGAGCACATTCCCAAATGCTCAGATCTGGGTGCCGGAAATTAACTTCAGTAACTTACTTCCAGAAATGGAGAGGGATAGAATCAGAGGAATTAACCAGCATATAAAAAAACAGAATTACATACCAGCAATTAACGCTAGATCCTTTAAAGTGGGGGCTGAGCACATCCATTGGACAGATAGCACTGCCCATAACATAATAAACCAGTGGATGAAGTGTTTGAACTAAAAAGGACATTAACCCAAGAGAAGGGTAGGTTAAACCTGGGAAAAACTATTTTTAATATTTCCCAACTCTTTAACCCCACAGAGGTACAGGAGAGGGTTTTAAACAAGGGCCTTACATTTGTTCCAACCCCAAAACATTGTAAAGTACAAATTCAGGAAGATCTGAAAAGGTTTTACAGGAGAGTAAAACTGACCGATTACTTTAGCGATTCAGAAACAGACAAGCAACCTTTTACACCACCATCAGAATGGACCCCACCAAACAATAAAATAGAGCCAGAAATCCTAAACTTTATTAAACAGACTCAATCACAAATTGAAAAAATCCCTAAACAGACAGACAAGCAAAACCTCACTGGAAGAGAGAGACGGGCAATCATATAACTTAGAAACAATCTAGATATAATCATAAAACCAGCAGATAAGGGCAGTAGTATAGTGATCATGGATAGGCAACAGTATCTACTTGAAGCTCACAGACAGCTTAATAATACAGCCCACTGCACTAAATTAGCAGGACCAATTTACCAGGACACACGAAAAGGGATTGGAAACATTTTAACAGAACTAAAGAAATCTAAACACTTAAATCAGAAACAAGTGGAATACCTAAGGGGGGAACAACCACAACCCAAAAAATTCTACATACTACCCAAAATACACAAGCACCCTGACACATGGACTGTACCAGGAGAAATACCACCAGGAAGACCAATTGTGTCAGACTGTGGTAGTGAATCCTACAGGATAGCAGAATACATTGACTCATTCCTAAACCCCTTATCACAGAAGCATCCTAGCTACATTAAAGACACTTACCACTTCATAGAAATAGTGAACTCACTGACCGTACCCCCGAACGCAATACTCTTTACCATGGACATTGAAAGCCTATACACAAACATAGAAACAGACAGAGGCATACAGGCAGTGGAAAATATCCTTAGAAAGTTCCCCCAACCCTACAGACCAGATGCAGCCATAATCCAGCTATTACACCAAGGACTAACAAAAAATGACTTTGAATTCCAGGAGCAATTCTACCAACAGATTAAGGGCACGGCTATGGGCAAGAAATTTGCCCCGGCCTACGCAAACATATACATGGCAGACTGGGAAAACACAGTCTTTGAAAAGTGTTCCAAGCTCCCGATGTGTTATTACAGATACCTGGATGACATATGGGGAGTCTGGACTCACACAGAAACAGAATTGCAAGAATTTGTAGGTATTCTCAACAGTCACCACCAATCTATTAAACTTAAAGTTACAACACATAGAGAAAGTGTGGATTTCCTGGACACCACAGTATTTAAATTACATCAGGAGAATAACAGCCACAAGCTAGCAACAAAGGTATTCTTTAAAGAAACAGACACACACACACACTCCTGCACATAAACAGCCACCATCCAAAACATACCTTTTGGGGGCTGGTGAAGTCACAACTGACACGTTTTCACCGCATATGCACAAACGGAGAGGACTTTAGGGAAGCCACCACAACCCTATTTACTGCACTGAGACAGAGAGGTTACACAAAAAGGTTCCTCAGGCACCTTAAGTCTGATTTGCTGAGGGGACTGAATAGCCCACGGCCAAACAGAGAAGTAGCCAGACTACCACTGATAACGACATACGATACAACGACCAAACTAATACACGGAGTGATTAAAACCCAATTTGGGAAACTAAAAGAGGATGTTGACACACTTAGTCGATACAACATAACGTCAGCATACAAAAGAACTCGAAACCTTCGGGACATGCTGGTTCGGAGTAGGATAAGAAAACAGACAACCCAGAACTGCACAAACCCAAAATGTGGGACGTGTAAATATCTAATAATCCGCAAAATGTTACAAAATAGACACACAGGAAAAGCAGCCCTAATTAAACAAAGAATTACATGTGAACAGCACAATGCTGTATATGCAATTCGATGCAAACAATGCCACATCTTGTATGTAGGAGAAACAGGGAATAGTCTAAGGATGAGGCTCACAGGGCACCTCAGTGCTATTAGAACAAAGGATGTATACAAACCTACCTCCCGACACTTCATGGAGCATGGTCTTGAATCCCTGGAATTTATGGGGTTGGAGACCAACATGAAATGGACAACCTCACAAAGGAAGAGGAGGGAATAACACTGGATAACAACCCGACAAACTCAGTTACCAAAGGGCTTAAATCAGATCTAAAATGGGGGAAATCCAACATCAAAAAACAAAACTGCCCCGACCTTAATTACCACAAATCCCAACCCCAGCTTGATAAACCTCTCAAACCGCAACCACACCCTACCCTAATCACAATAAACAGAGCTAACCCCTACTGTTTGAGCTAACCAAAACCACTAAACCCCACACTGCCCACTACAAACGGACCAAAGCCCCAACCCTAACTACAAACAGACCCCATCCATATCCCAAATCCTAACTCCAAATGCACCCCACTCTACCCCTAAAGCCTAACCGTAACTCTAATACAGCAAACCTAATCTCCCACCCCACCCCTAAAATCTAAGCCTAACACACCCCACCCTACTCCTAAACCCTGACCCTCACTTAACCCTACCCCTAATGCAACCCTAACCCATAACTCCAACCCCCCAGCCCTGAATGTAATCACAAATCTGACCCTGGACCCTAACCCTGATGCACCCTAACCTACCCCTAAACACCTAACCCTAACCCTGATGCACCCTACCCTACCCCTAAACACCTAACCCTAACCCTGATGCACCCAACCCTACCCCTAAAACTTAACCCTAACCCCACCCCACCCCTAAACACCTAACCCTAACCCTGATGCACCCCAACCTAACCCCAATATAGCCCTGAACCTAACTGCGACCCTGACCCTCACCTAACCCCAACACTAACCCCAGTGCAGCAACCCTAACCCTAACCTGAACCCCCCAACCTCAATACAACATAACCCTAACACTACTTAAAATAAAGGGTAGGGTTCCAACACCAATAATAATAACTAAATACTACATAGAGACCATAAATTGGCAAAACCCAGGAACTCATTATAACCCCAGAGGGGGATCAAAGGATTACGGATCAAGAAATTACTAAGAAGAGATCGGCAAGAAAAAGAAGCCAGGTGGTAAGGTAAAGCGTGGGCCAACCAAAAGTGGCAGGTATAAGTGACAAGAAGCTCAAGCGTTGAGTGAGAATACGAACACAAGAGGGTGTAACTACCCTCCTGCCCACACCATACAACCTAACATTCAGGAGTGACACGCTTTACATTACCACAGACAAAAAAAAGATATAAATGCCAAGAAAAGAAAACCCAGAGAATATATCTTGCAAATACCTTAAATCTAAACTTGATCAGTGAGGTAGATGGTTAAATAACTTTTTGTTCCCCTTTCGCCCCCCACAAAAAAAAGCAGCAAGCAACTTATAAAAATAGGGAGCACCAAGGAGGTTTTTTAAATTTTAAAATCTAAAATATTTAAAAGGTGTACTCAAAAAAAAGCATGGCTGGAAATGTGGGACTGACAGACATGGAACTCATCTTCCCAAACCATCCCCCCCCCCACGAGGTTTGGGACAGCAATAAGGGCACCAAAGATTACATATTTTTTAAAAAAAAGTTGTAGTTCCCATAGGAATCATAGACACGGTCTCTGGACATTGATGCGGGGACGGCCCCTTTAAGAGATGACTGGTGATGCGGGGACGGCCCCTTTAAGAGATGCCTGGTGCTGCGGGGAACGCGACAGCAGGGAGCTGCTGGATATCGACCTCGGGTTTTTTTAAAAGAAACCCTTTCCGCGGGGATCTGGAGGAGTTGGGGACACGGGTGAGAATCCGATAACTTTATCTAGTCTTTAGATTTTGAGCGTTCACCGGGTGATTTTTATCTTTGAAATCGGTTTTTTTTCGCAGCGACTGAAAAGCGAGCGCCGCGTGAGGCATTCTGGGATATGGAGTTCTCTCGGGTCAAACACGAGGGCAAGACCCGTAAATAAAAGGGTTTACTTGGTCTCTCTGGGGCTGGGGGACCTTTCTTTCCCCCTCCTCTCCCCCCGGGGGGCGGGTGGCAGCGGTTACGGGAGTTTTTATGGGGAATCGGACCTTGGAAATCAAATTTTGTTCCACGCGGCCGCTGAAAAGCATTCTGGGATATGGAGTTCTCTCGGGTCAAACACGAGGGCAACGCTCTTAAATAAAAGGGTTTACTTTGGTTTTTTGGGACTGGGGGACCTTTCTTTCCCCCTCCTCTCCCCCCCCCGGAGGGTGGGTGGCGGCGGATTCGGGAGTTTTTTTGGGGAATCGGACCTTGGAAATCGGTTTTTTCTGCGCGGCCGCTGAAAAGCGAGCGACGCGTGAGGCATTCTGGGAGATTGAGTTTCGTTTAACGAGCAAAGCGGTTGGGAAGTTTAATTAATTGTTTAAAATACCCTTATAATTAAAAGGCATAGCCGGAGGTGGGGGTTTGGAGAAGTAGCTTCATGTTTTTATTTAAAAAATCAGGTGAGGCGGACAGGTAATCAAGCCCCGGGGTCAGCGGAGACAGTCAGACTCCGTGGCGCCAGAATGACCTGGAGCATTAAAACAGATTCAAAGGTTAAAAAGCAATATTTTTAAAAACATTACCTCAAAAAAAATAACCCCAAACATCTAAGATAAACTAAAGGAACATTAAAACATTAGGTTAAAAAAATATAATTTAAAAATAACGAACACGTGGAGCGAAGGGGGCGGGGCCAGCCCTGCATGAGACAGGACTCATTACATACAGGACAGAAATTCTAACCAATCCCAGGTCAAGGCTAGCCTGCTTGTGGGCGGGAACAAAACTTCAGCCAACAGTAGCACACAGGGGAGGGGCCAGTCCAAGGCACCGGACTTAAAAGCATCTGTGAACAAAATTAAAATCCTTTCTCCCTGATGAAGCTTAAGGATAAGTGAAACGTCGGAGAAAAAAAGATTCCAGGCCGGAGAACTGACTGAACTAAAGAGTTTTTGGATAGTACTGTTGCAGGCAGAGAACCATCGAAGCCAGAGAGCCACCGGAGGGGAGGGGAGACTGGTGGAAAAAGAGCCTTTCCAGGCGGGACAGCCGGCTGAGCTGGGGAGTGTTTGGAGGACGCAGTCCCAGGCAGGAGACCATCTGAGCCAGGGAGCCACCGTGGGGTGAGATTACAGTTACTAGCGGGGACCTCTATTGCCAAATAGAAGCTAGTAACATCTTTTAAAACCTTTTGCACCTTTCTACACCCAGGGAATGGCTAACACTATGCGGAACACATGCAGGTTGTCTGACAACCGTACGCATATGAGGTCGGACCCTGGTACACATAGGTGTCTCACCGTAGTCAGGGATGAATTTGCTATAGCGGTGAGAATAATTTATAGAATTTTCCAGACAATCCACCATCTAATATTCTTAAAGGGCCAGAATCAGCCCCCTAAGGGCATCTTAAAACAAGCTGATAAACTAACCTACTTCATAAAACCGGCAAAACCGTCACAGGAAACCCTAACCAAATTGGCTTTGAATTCAGAAAATTGGGCAAAACAGACCAGACAGATTCTAATTGAGCACTATACAACAAACCTGGAAGAATTAGAAAATGAATTTGCTCAGGCTGCAGTGACGGAACGCCTGGAAGAAGCAATGGCGAAAGGGACTAATTGGATTAAAAAGAGTCTTAGACATAAATTCAAAATTCAATCAATTGATGAGGCAAAGAGACATGTGGTGTGATTAGCATCACGGTTGACAGAGCAAGGGACCAGCACACAATTGGGGACAGAACATCGGACCGGCACACGGACTAGGACGCCCCCACGCCATAGGCCAAATACCTGGGCAGCCTTGTTCCACCAGCCTGCGATCACAGCCCCCTCATGCCGCAGACGGACTGAAAACCCCCCCCCACCCCGTGGGCCAGCTGCCACGACTTTGTCACGCCACCGACGGACACCCCCACCCCGTGAGCCAACTGCCACAACCTCGTCACGCCACCGACACAGCCCCCCACCCTTTGAGCCAGCTGCCATGACTTCAGCACGCCACCGGCAGACCCCCCCCACCCCTTGCACCAGTTGCCACGACTTCGTCACACCACCAACACACCCCCCCACCCTTTGAACCAGCGGCCATGACTTCGTCATGCCACCGACGGACCCCCCCACCCCTTGCACCAGTTGCCACGACTTCGTCACACCACCAACACACCCTCCCACCCTTTGAGCCAGCTGCCATGACTTCGTCACGCCACCGACAGACCCCCTCACCCCTTGGACCAGTTGCCACGACTTCGTCACGCCACCGACAGACCCCCCCACCCCGTGGGCCAGCTACCCCGACTTCATCACACCACCAGCAGACCACCGAAACCCCCCCTTCCTTGCGGTCCAGGGCAGTGACCCCCCCTTCCCCGCCATCCATGGCGGCGACTAGCCCTACCCCACCCCACAGGCAAAGGACCAGGATTTCCAATGTGGCCATCATTAGGGACCTGGACATCACACTTGGCTCTCAAGAGCCTGAGCCACGTAGACCCCAGCACTACATGGGGAACCAACATCAGACCGTATTAAACCAAATCACTAGGGATTCCTCAGACCCAAAACAAACAGAAGGGAGAACCCCTCCTACACCAGGGACAAATCCATGCACAACATTCCTGTACCCCAAAACCAGGGTCACGTACCAACCGCTCCCACAGAGACAAAAGAAAGACTGTACCAAACCAACCATCCCAAGAAATACAGCAGTTCTAGAGCCCGAGATCAGAGTCACAAAACAACCCCTTCCACAGAAACAAAGGAGCGACCAGACTGGACAGGTAAACCCAATTGACACAGAAATGGGGACAGGAACAATGAGAGCCCAGACAGATAACACAGTAGGAGAGGCAGAAATAGCTGAAGCCGAGGTAGGGAACACAATAGGGGAGGCAGGGGTAGCAGACATAGAAACAGAAAACACACCAACAGGGGCAGAACCTGACTCTGAAGGGGAAGATGCACAGAGAGTGACGAGGCACCCCAACACCAGCCGAAAAAACATTACCTGGAAATTGGAACCCAGAAAATCCATTTTAATAATAGGAGATTCTAACCTCTCCAAGATAAAAAGATGCCCAAATCCCACCACCCAAATTGATAGCTTTCCAGGAGCTAAATTCATTCATGTCACAGCAATTCTGGACAAATTGGAACCCTGTCCGGAGACCAAAAAGGTGGTGCTCTCAGTTGGCATTAATAATCGAACGCAGAGACCACTGACTGCAACCAAGCAACTGCAGTCATTACTGAAATTGGCTAAGAGCACATTCCCAAATGCTCAGATCTGGGTGCCGGAAATTAACTTCAGTAACTTACTTCCAGAAATGGAGAGGGATAGAATCAGAGGAATTAACCAGCATATAAAAAAACAGAATTACATACCAGCAATTAACGCTAGATCCTTTAAAGTGGGGGCTGAGCACATCCATTGGACAGATAGCACTGCCCATAACATAATAAACCAGTGGATGAAGTGTTTAAACTAAAAAGGACATTAACCCAAGAGAAGGGTAGGTTAAACCTGGGAAAAACTATTTTTAATATTTCCCAACTCTTTAACCCCACAGAGGTACAGGAGAGGGTTTTAAACAAGGGCCTTACATTTGTTCCAACCCCAAAACATTGTAAAGTACAAATTCAGGAAGATCTGAAAAGGTTTTACAGGAGAGTAAAACTGACCGATTACTTTAGCGATTCAGAAACAGACAAGCAACCTTTTACACCACCATCAGAATGGACCCCACCAAACAATAAAATAGAGCCAGAAATCCTAAACTTTATTAAACAGACTCAATCACAAATTGAAAAAATCCCTAAACAGACAGACAAGCAAAACCTCACTGGAAGAGAGAGACGGGCAATCATATAACTTAGAAACAATCTAGATATAATCATAAAACCAGCAGATAAGGGCAGTAGTATAGTGATCATGGATAGGCAACAGTATCTACTTGAAGCTCACAGACAGCTTAATAATACAGCCCACTGCACTAAATTAGCAGGACCAATTTACCAGGACACACGAAAAGGGATTGGAAACATTTTAACAGAACTAAAGAAATCTAAACACTTAAATCAGAAACAAGTGGAATACCTAAGGGGGGAACAACCACAACCCAAAAAATTCTACATACTACCCAAAATACACAAGCACCCTGACACATGGACTGTACCAGGAGAAATACCACCAGGAAGACCAATTGTGTCAGACTGTGGTAGTGAATCCTACAGGATAGCAGAATACATTGACTCATTCCTAAACCCCTTATCACAGAAGCACCCTAGCTACATTAAAGACACTTACCACTTCATAGAAATAGTGAACTCACTGACCGTACCCCCGAACGCAATACTCTTTACCATGGACATTGAAAGCCTATACACAAACATAGAAACAGACAGAGGCATACAGGCAGTGGAAAATATCCTTAGAAAGTTCCCCCAACCCTACAGACCAGATGCAGCCATAATCCAGCTATTACACCAAGGACTAACAAAAAATGACTTTGAATTCCAGGAGCAATTCTACCAACAGATTAAGGGCACGGCTATGGGCAAGAAATTTGCCCCGGCCTACGCAAACATATACATGGCAGACTGGGAAAACACAGTCTTTGAAAAGTGTTCCAAGCTCCCGATGTGTTATTACAGATACCTGGATGACATATGGGGAGTCTGGACTCACACAGAAACAGAATTGCAAGAATTTGTAGGTATTCTCAACAGTCACCACCAATCTATTAAACTTAAAGTTACAACACATAGAGAAAGTGTGGATTTCCTGGACACCACAGTATTTAAATTACATCAGGAGAATAACAGCCACAAGCTAGCAACAAAGGTATTCTTTAAAGAAACAGACACACACACACACTCCTGCACATAAACAGCCACCATCCAAAACATACCTTTCGGGGGCTGGTGAAGTCACAACTGACACGTTTTCACCGCATATGCACAAACGGAGAGGACTTTAGGGAAGCCACCACAACCCTATTTACTGCACTGAGACAGAGAGGTTACACAAAAAGGTTCCTCAGGCACCTTAAGTCTGATTTGCTGAGGGGACTGAATAGCCCACGGCCAAACAGAGAAGTAGCCAGACTACCACTGATAACGACATACGATACAACGACCAAACTAATACACGGAGTGATTAAAACCCAATTTGGGAAACTAAAAGAGGATGTTGACACACTTAGTCGATACAACATAACGTCAGCATACAAAAGAACTCGAAACCTTCGGGACATGCTGGTTCGGAGTAGGATAAGAAAACAGACAACCCAGAACTGCACAAACCCAAAATGTGGGACGTGTAAATATCTAATAATCCGCAAAATGTTACAAAATAGACACACAGGAAAAGCAGCCCTAATTAAACAAAGAATTACATGTGAACAGCACAATGCTGTATATGCAATTCGATGCAAACAATGCCACATCTTGTATGTAGGAGAAACAGGGAATAGTCTAAGGATGAGGCTCACAGGGCACCTCAGTGCTATTAGAACAAAGGATGTATACAAACCTACCTCCCGACACTTCATGGAGCATGGTCTTGAATCCCTGGAATTTATGGGGTTGGAGACCAACATGAACTGGACAACCTCACAAAGGAAGAGGAGGGAAAAACACTGGATAACAACCCTACAAACTCAGTTACCAAAGGGCTTAAATCAGATCTAAAATGGGGGAAATCCAACATCAAAAAACAAAACTGCCCCGACCTTAATTACCACAAATCCCAACCCCAGCTTGATAAACCTCTCAAACCGCAACCACACCCTACCCTAATCACAATAAACAGAGCTAACCCCTACTGTTTGAGCTAACCAAAACCACTAAACCCCACACTGCCCACTACAAACAGACCAAAGCCCCAACCCTAACTACAAACAGACCCCATCCATATCCCAAATCCTAACTCCAAATGCACCCCACTCTACCCCTAAAGCCTAACCGTAACTCTAATACAGCAAACCTAATCTCCCACCCCACCCCTAAAATCTAAGCCTAACACACCCCACCCTACTCCTAAACCCTGACCCTCACTTAACCCTACCCCTAATGCAACCCTAACCCATAACTCCAACCCCCCAGCCCTGAATCTAATCACAAATCTGACCCTGGACCCTAACCCTGATGCACCCTACCCTACCCCTAAACACCTAACCCTAACCCTGATGCACCCTACCCTACCCCTAAACACCTAACCCTAACGCTGATGCACCCAACCCTACCCCTAAAACTTAACCCTAACCCCACCCCACCCCTAAACACCTAACCCTAACCCTGATGCACCCCAACCTAACCCCAATATAGCCCTGAACCTAACTGCGACCCTGACCCTCACCTAACCCCAACACTAACCCCAGTGCAGCAACCCTAACCCTAACCTGAACCCCCCAACCTCAATACAACATAACCCTAACACTACTTAAAATAAAGGGTAGGGTTCCAACACCAATAATAATAACTAAATACTACATAGAGACCATAAATTGGCAAAACCCAGGAACTCATTATAACCCCAGAGGGGGATCAAAGGATTACGGATCAAGAAATTACTAAGAAGAGATCGGCAAGAAAAAGAAGCCAGGTGGTAAGGTAAAGCGTGGGCCAACCAAAAGTGGCAGGTATAAGTGACAAGAAGCTCAAGCGTTGAGTGAGAATACGAACACAAGAGGGTGTAACTACCCTCCTGCCCACACCATACAACCTAACATTCAGGAGTGACACGCTTTACATTACCACAGACAAAAAAAAGATATAAATGCCAAGAAAAGAAAACCCAGAGAATATATCTTGCAAATACCTTAAATCTAAACTTGATCAGTGAGGTAGATGGTTAAATAACTTTTTGTTCCCCTTTCGCCCCCCCACAAAAAAAAGCAGCAAGCAACTTATAAAAATAGGGAGCACCAAGGAGGTTTTTAAACCATCCCCCCCCCACGAGGTTTGGGACAGCAATAAGGGCACCAAAGATTACATATTTTTTTAAAAAAAGTTGTAGTTCCCATAGGAATCATAGACACGGTCTCTGGACATTGATGCGGGGACGGCCCCTTTAAGAGATGACTGGTGATGCGGGGACGGCCCCTTTAAGAGATGCCTGGTGCTGCGGGGAACGCGACAGCAGGGAGCTGCTGGATATCGACCTCGGGTTTTTTTAAAAGAAACCCTTTCCGCGGGGATCTGGAGGAGTTGGGGACACGGGTGAGAATCCGATAACTTTATCTAGTCTTTAGATTTTGAGCGTTCACCGGGTGATTTTTATCTTTGAAATCGGTTTTTTTTCGCAGCGACTGAAAAGCGAGCGCCGCGTGAGGCATTCTGGGATATGGAGTTCTCTCGGGTCAAACACGAGGGCAAGACCCGTAAATAAAAGGGTTTACTTGGTCTCTCTGGGGCTGCGGGACCTTTCTTTCCCCCTCCTCTCCCCCCGGGGGGCGGGTGGCAGCGGTTACGGGAGTTTTTATGGGGAATCGGACCTTGGAAATCAAATTTTGTTCCACGCGGCCGCTGAAAAGCATTCTGGGATATGGAGTTCTCTCGGGTCAAACACGAGGGCAACGCTCTTAAATAAAAGGGTTTACTTTGGTTTTTTGGGACTGGGGGACCTTTCTTTCCCCCTCCTCTCCCCCCCCCGGGGGGTGGGTGGCGGCGGATTCGGGAGTTTTTTTGGGGAATCGGAACTTGGAAATCGGTTTTTTCTGCGCGGCCGCTGAAAAGCGAGCGACGCGTGAGGCATTCTGGGAGATTGAGTTTCGTTTAACGAGCAAAGCGGTTGGGAAGTTTAATTAATTGTTTAAAATACCCTTATAATTAAAAGGCATAGCCGGAGGTGGGGGTTTGGAGAAGTAGCTTCATGTTTTTATTTAAAAAATCAGGTGAGGCGGACAGGTAATCAAGCCCCGGGGTCAGCGGAGACAGTCAGACTCCGTGGCGCCAGAATGACCTGGAGCATTAAAACAGATTCAAAGGTTAAAAAGCAATATTTTAAAAAACATTACCTCAAAAAAAATAACCCCAAACATCTAAGATAAACTAAAGGAACATTAAAACATTAGGTTAAAAAAATATAATTTAAAAATAACGAACACGTGGAGCGAAGGGGGCGGGGCCAGCCCTGCATGAGACAGGACTCATTACATACAGGAGAGAAATTCTAACCAATCCCAGGTCAAGGCTAGCCTGCTTGTGGGCGGGAACAAAACTTCAGCCAACAGTAGCACACAGGGGAGGGGCCAGTCCAAGGCACCGGACTTAAAAGCATCTGTGAACAAAATTAAAATCCTTTCTCCCTGATGAAGCTTAAGGATAAGTGAAACGTCGGAGAAAAAAAGATTCCAGGCCGGAGAACTGACTGAACTAAAGAGTTTTTGGATAGTACTGTTGCAGGCAGAGAACCATCGAAGCCAGAGAGCCACCGGAGGGGAGGGGAGACTGGTGGAAAAAGAGCCTTTCCAGGCGGGACAGCCGGCTGAGCTGGGGAGTGTTTGGAGGACGCAGTCCCAGGCAGGAGACCATCTGAGCCAGGGAGCCACCGTGGGGTGAGATTACAGTTACTAGCGGGGACCTCTATTGCCAAATAGAAGCTAGTAACATCTTTTAAAACCTTTTGCACCTTTCTACACCCAGGGAATGGCTAACACTATGCGGAACACATGCAGGTTGTCTGACAACCGTACGCATATGAGGTCGGACCCTGGTACACATAGGTGTCTCACCGTAGTCAGGGATGAATTTGCAAAAGCGGTGAGAATAATTTATAGAATTTTCCAGACAATCCACCATCTAATATTCTTAAAGGGCCAGAATCAGCCCCCTAAGGGCATCTTAAAACAAGCTGATAAACTAACCTACTTCATAAAACCGGCAAAACCGTCACAGGAAACCCTAACCAAATTGGCTTTGAATTCAGAAAATTGGGCAAAACAGACCAGACAGATTCTAATTGAGCACTATACAACAAACCTGGAAGAATTAGAAAATGAATTTGCTCAGGCTGCAGTGACGGAACGCCTGGAAGAAGCAATGGCGAAAGGGACTAATTGGATTAAAAAGAGTCTTAGACATAAATTCAAAATTCAATCAATTGATGAGGCAAAGAGACATGTGGTGGGATTAGCATCACGGTTGACAGAGCAAGGCACCAGCACACAATTGGGGACAGAACAGCAGACCGGCACACGGACTAGGACGTCCCCACGCCATAGGCCAAATACCTGGGCAGCCTTGTTCCACCAGCCTGCGATTACAGCCCCCTCATGCCGCAGACGGACTGAAACCCCCCCCCCCCCCACCCCGTGGGCCAGCTGCCACGACTTTGTCATGCCACCGACGGACCGCCCACCCTTTGAGCCAGCTGCCATGACTTCAGCACGCCACCGGCAGACCCCCCCCACCCCTTGCACCAGTTGCCACGACTTCGTCACGCCACCGACAGACCCCCCCACCGTTTGAGCCAGCTGCCATGACTTCAGCACGCCACCGGCAGACCCCCCCACCCCTTGCACCAGTTGCCACGACTTCGTCACGCCACCGACAGACCCCCCCACCCTTTGAGCCAGCTGCCATGACTTCAGCACCCCACCGGCAGACCCCCCCACCCCTTGCACCAGTTGCCACGACTTCTTCACACCACCAACACACCCCCCCACCCTTGGAGCCAGCTGCCATGACTTCGTCACGCCACCGACAGACCCCCCTACCCCTTGGACCAGCTGCCACGACTTCGTCACGCCACCGGCAGACCCCCCCACCCCTCGCACAAGTTGCCACGACTTCGTCACGCCACCGACAGACCCCCCACCCCGTGGGCCAGCTAGCTCGACTTCGTCACACCACCAGCAGACCACCGAAACCCCCCCTTCCCTGTGGTCCAGGGCAGCGACACCCCCTTCCCCGCCATCCAGGGCGGCGACCAGCCCTACCCCACCCCACAGGCCAAGGACCAGGATTTCCAATGTGGCCATCATTAGGGACCTGGACATCACACTTGGCTCTCAAGAGCCTGAGCCACATAGACCCCAGCACTATATGGGGAACCAACATCAGACCGTATGAAACCAAATCACGAGGGATTCCTCAGACCCAAAACAAACAGGAGGGAGAACCCCCCCTACACCAGGGACAAATCCATGCACAACATTCCTGTACCCCAAAATCAGGGTCACGTACCAACCGCTCCCACAGAGACAAAAGAAAGACTGTACCAAACCAACCATCCCAAGAAATACAGCAGTTTTAGAGCCCGAGATCAAAGTCACAAAACAACCCCTTCCACAGAAACAAGGGAGCGACCAGACCGGACAGGTAAACCCAATAGACACAGAAATGGGGACAGGAACAATGAGAGCCCAGACAGATAACACAGTAGGAGAGGCAGAAATAGCTGTAGCCGAGGTAGGGAACACAATAGGCGAGGCAGGGGGAGCAGACACAGAAACAGAAAACACACCAACAGGGGCAGAACCTGACTCTGAAGGGGAAGATGCACAGAGAGTGACGAGGCACCCCAACACCAGCCGAAAAAACATAATCTGGAAATTGGAACCCAGAAAATCCATTTTAATAACAGGAGATTCTAACCTCTCCAAGATAAAAAGATGCCCAAATCCCACCACCCAAATTGATAGCTTTCCAGGAGCTAAATTCATTCATGTCGCAGCAATTCTGGACAAATTGGAACCCTGTCCGGAGACCAAAAAGGTGGTGCTCTCAGTTGGCATTAATAATCGAACGCAGAGACCACTGACTGCAACCAAGCAACTGCAGTCATTACTTAAATTGGCTAAGAGCACATTCCCAAATGCTCAGATCTGGGTGCCGGAAATTAACTTCAGTAACTTACTTCCAGAAATGGAGAGGGATACAATCAGAGGAATTAACCAGCATATAAAAAAACAGAATTACATACCAGCAATTAATGCTAGATCCTTTAAAGTGGGGGCTGACCACATCCATTGGACAGATAGCACTGCCCATAACATAATAAACCAGTGGATGAAGTGTTTAAACTAAAAAGGACATTAACCCAAGAGAAGGGTAGATTAAACCTGGGAAAAACTGTTATTAATATTTCCCAACTCTTTAACCCCACAGAGGTACAGGAGAGGGTTTTAAACAAGGGCCTTACATTTGTTCCAACCCCAAAACATTGTAAAGTACAAATTCAGGAGGATCTGAAAAGGTTTTCCAGGAGAGTAAAACTGACCGATTACTTTAGCGATTCAGAAACAGACAAGCAACCTTTTACACCACCATCAGAATGGACCCCACCAAACAATAAAATAGAGCCAGAAATCCTAAACTTTATTAAACAGACTCAATCACAAATTGAAAAAATCCCTAAACAGACAGACAAGCAAAACCTCACTGGAAGAGAGAGACGGGCAATCATAGAACTTAGAAACAATCTAGATATAATCATAAAACCAGCAGATAAGGGCAGTAGTATAGTGATCATGGATAGGCAACAATACCTACTTGAAGCTCACACACAGCTTAATAATACAGCCCACTACACTAAATTAACAGCACCAATGTACCAGGACACACGAAAAGAGATTGGAAACATTTTAACAGAACTAAAGAGATCTAAACACTTAAATCAGAAACAAATGGAATACCTAAGAGGGGAACAACCACAACCCAGAAAATTCTACATCCTACCCAAAATACACAAGCACCCTGACACATGGACTGTACCAGGAGAAATACCACCAGGAAGACCAATTGTGTCAGACTGTGGTAGTGAATCCTACAGGATAGCAGAATACATTGACTCATTCCTAAACCCCTTATCACAGAAGCACCCTAGCTACATTAAAGACACTTACCACTTCATAGAAATAGTGAACTCACTGACCGTACCCCCGAACGCAATACTCTTTACCATGGACATTGAAAGCCTATACACAAACATAGAAACAGACAGAGGCATACAGGCAGTGGAAAATATCCTTAGAAAGTTCCCCCAACCCCACAGACCAGATGCAGCCATAATCCAGCTATTACACCAAGGACTAACAAAAAATGACTTAGAATTCCAGGAGCAATTCTACCTACAGATTAAGGGCACGGCTATGGGCAAGAAATTTGCCCCGGCCTACGCAAACAGATACATGGCGGACTGGGAAAACACAGTCTTTGAAAAGTGTTCCAAGCTCCCGATGTGTTATTACAGATACCTGGATGACATATGGGGAGTCTGGACTCACACAGAAACAGAATTGCAAGAATTTGTAGGTATTCTCAACAGTCACCACCAATCTATTAAACTTAAAGTTACAACACATAGAGAAAGTGTGGATTTCCTGGACACCACAGTATTTAAATTACAACAGGAGAATAACAGCCACAAGCTAGCAACAAAGGTATTCTTTAAAGAAACAGACACACACACACTCCTGCACATAAACAGCCACCATCCAAAACATACCTTTCGGGGGCTGGTGAAGTCACAACTGACACGTTTTCACCGCATATGCACAAACGGAGAGGACTTTAGGGAAGCCACCACAACCCTATTTACTGCACTGAGACAGAGTGGTTACACGAAAAGGTTCCTCAGGCACCTTAAGTCTGATTTCCTGAGGGGACTGAATAGCCCACGGCCAAACAGAGAAGTAGCAAGACTACCACTGATAACGACATACGATACAACGACCAAACTAATACACGGGGTGATTAAAACCCAATTTGGAAAACTAAAAGAGGATGTTGACACACTTGGTCGATACAACATAACGTCAGCATACAAAAGAACTCGAAACCTTCGGGACATGCTGGTTCGTAGTAGAATAAGAAAACAGACAACCCCGAACTGCACAAACCCAAAATGTGGGACGTGTAAATACCTAATAATCCGCAAAATGATACAAAATAGACACACAGGAAAAGCAGCCCTAATTAAACAAAGAATTACATGTGAACAGCACAATGCTGTATATGCAATTCGATGCAAACAATGCCACATCTTGTATGTAGGAGAAACAGGGAATAGTCTAAGGATGAGGCTCACAGGACACCTCAGTGCTATTAGAACAAAGGATGTATACAAACCTACCTCCCGACACTTCATGGAGCATGGTCTTGAATCCCTGGAATTTATGGGGTTGGAGACCAACATGAACTGGACAACCTCACAAAGGAAGAGGAGGGAAAAACACTGGATAACAACCCTACAAACTCAGTTACCAAAGGGCTTAAATCAGATCTAAAATGGGGGAAATCCAACATCAAAAAACAAAACTGCCCCGACCTTAATTACCACAAATCCCAACCCCAGCTTGATAAACCTCTCAAACCGCAACCACACCCTACCCTAATCACAATAAACAGAGCTAACCCCTACTGTTTGAGCTAACCAAAACCACTAAACCCCACACTGCCCACAACAAACAGACCAAAGCCCCAACCCGAACTACAAACAGACCCCATCCATATCCCAAATCCTAACTCCAATGCACCCCACTCTACCCCTAAAGCCTAACCGTAACTCTAATACAGCAAACCTAATCTCCCACCCCACCTCTAAAATCTAATCCTAACACACCCCGTTGTCTGCTGCTGTAAGGGGAATAGACAGGCGTTTCTGCGGCCGCAACCGAGACTCCAGGATGGTGTGTTGCCTCCCTGGTGCAAGGATCAAGGATGTCTCGGAGCGGCTACAGAACATTTTGGAGGGGGAGGGCGAACAGCCAGCTGTCGTGGTGCACATAGGCACCAACGATATAGGTAAAAAAGGGGATGAGGTCCTAAAAGCAGAATATAGGTATACCCTTTACCTGCGGTGTGACCAACTCCGTTTAGCGAGTTGGTCACACCGCAGGTAAAGGGTATACAGGCAGGAAGTGAATGGGTGACCACCAGGAAGAGTAAGAGTTGCAGGCAGGTAGTGCAGGGGTCCCCTGTGTCCATCCCCCTCTCAAACAGATATGCCACTTTGGATGCTGTTGGGGGGGATGACTTATCAGGGGAAGGCAGCAGCAGCCAACTTCCTGGCACCACGGGTAGCTCTGCTGCACAGGCTGGGAGGAAAAAGAGTGGCAGAGCTATAGTGATAGGGGACTCAATTGTAAGGGGAATAGACAGGCGTTTCTGCGGCCGCAACCGTGACTCCAGGATGGTGTGTTGCCTCCCTGGTGCAAGGATCAAGGATGTCTCGGAGCGGCTACAGAACATTTTGGAGGGGGAGGGCGAACAGCCAGCTGTCGTGGTGCACATAGGCACCAACGATATAGGTAAAAAAGGGGATGAGGTCCTAAAAGCAGAATATAGGGAGTTAGGAGGTAAATTAAAAAATAGGACCTCAAAGGTAGTAATCTCAGGATTGCTGCCAGTGCCACGTGCTAGTCAGAGTAGAAATAGGAGGATATTTCAAATGAATACGTGGCTAGAGGAATGGTGCAAGGGGGAGGGATTCAAATTCCTGGGACACTGGAAACGGTTCTGGGGGAGGTGGGACCAGTACAAACCGGACGGTCTGCACCTGGGCAGGGCCGGGACCGCTGTCCTAGGAGGAGTGTTTGCTAGTGCTGTTGGGGAGGGTTTAAACTAAAGTGGCAGGGGGTTGGGAACCTGAGCAGGGAGAGAGAGGAAAGCGTAACAGGAAGGGACAGAAGGTATGGAGTAATAGGTAAAGTGTTAAAAAAGGAAAAAGCAGGAACTAAGCGTCACAAAACAGATTTGAAAGTTCGTTATCTGAATGCACGTAGCATTCGTAATAAAATGGACGAGTTAACGGCACAAATAACTACGTATGGGTATGATCTTGTGGCCATTACAGAAACATGGCTGCAGGGTGACAACGACTGGGAATTAAATATGCCAGGGTATTTAACAATCAGGAAGGACAGGCAGGAAGGAAGGGGAGGTGGGGTGGCTATGTTAATAAAGGAAGGAATCACTGTAATACAGAGAAATGATATTGGGACAAAGCATCAAGATAATGAAACAGTTTGGGTGGAGATAAGGAATAATAAGGGAAAAAAAACATTAGTGGGCGTAGTATATAGGCCTCCTAATAGTTGCAACTCTGCTGGAAGAAGTATTAATCAGGAGATAGTCGGGGCATGTAATAAGGGAACAGCCATAATTATGGGGGATTTTAATTATCATATTAACTGGACAAATCAAATTGGGCAGAGCAGCCTTGAGGACGAGTTCATTGAGTGCATCAGGGATGGATTTCTTGAGCAGAATGTAACTGATCCTACAAGGGGGCAGGCAACCTTGGACCTGGTCCTGTGTAATGAGTCAGGATTAATTAATAATGTCCTAGTTAAGGATCCCCTTGGAACGAGCGACCACAACATGGTTGAATTCCATATCCAATTAGAGGGTGAGAAGGTTGATTCTCAAACAAGCGTACTGAGCTTGAATAAAGGAGACTATGATGGTATGAGAGCGGAATTGATTAAAGTGGACTGGGAAAATAGATTAAAGGGTAAGACGGTACATGAGCAGTGGTGTTCATTTAGGGAGTTATTTTACAACTTTCAAAATAAATATATTCCACTGAGGAAAAAAGGGTGTAAAAGAAATGACAGCCACCCGTGGCTAAGTAAAGAAATCAAGGATAGTATCCGACTAAAAAGAAGGACATATAAGGTAGCCAAACTTAGTGGGAGGATAGAAGATTGGGAATTCTTCAAAAGACAGCAAAAAGTAACTAAAGGATTGATTAAGAAAGGGAAGTTAGATTATGAAAAGAAATTAGCAAAAAATATAAAAACAGATAGCAAGAGTTTCTATAGTTATATAAAAAGAAAAAGGTTGGCTAAGGCAAACATAGGTCCCTTAGAGGATGAGACCGGGAAATTAATGGTGGGAAACATGGAGATGGCAAAAATGCTGAACAAATATTTTGTTTCAGTCTTTACAGTAGAGGACACTAAGAATATCCCAACACTGGACAAACAGGGGACTCTCGGGGGGGATGAGCTAAATACGATTAAAATCACTCAAGAGATGGTACTCAGTAAAATAATGGGACTCAAGGCGGATAAATCCCCTGGACCTGATGGCTTCCATCCTAGGGTCTTGAGGGAAGTGGCAGTAGGGATTGTGGATGCTTTGGTGATAGTTTTCCAAAATTCCCTGGACTCAGGAGAGGTCCCGGCAGATTGGAAAACTGCTAATGTAACACCGTTATTTAAAAAGGGTAGTAGGCAGAAGGCTGGAAATTATAGGCCAGTTAGCTTAACATCTGTGGTGGGTAAAATTTTGGAGTCTATTATTAAGGAGACAGTAACGGAACATTTAGATAAGCATAATTTAATAGGACAAAGTCAGCATGGCTTTATGAAGGGGAAGTCATGTCTGACAAATTTGCTTGAGTTCTTCGAGGATATAACGTATAGGGTGGATAAAGGGGAACCAGTGGACGTAGTGTATTTAGACTTCCAGAAGGCATTCGACAAGGTGCCACATAAAAGATTATTACTTAAGATAAAAAATCACGGGATTGGGGGTAATATTCTGGCATGGGTGGAGGATTGGTTATCGAACAGGAAGCAGAGAGTTGGGATAAATGGTTCATTTTCGGACTGGCAACCAGTAACCAGTGGTATTCCACAGGGGTCGGTGCTGGGTCCCCAACTCTTTACAATCTATATTAACGATTTGGAGGAGGGGACCGAGTGCAACATATCAAAATTTGCAGATGATACAAAGATGGGAGGGAAAGTAGAGAGTGAGGAGGACATAAAAAACCTGCAAGGGGATATAGACAGGCTGGGTGAGTGGGCGGAAATTTGGCAGATGCAATATAATATTGGAAAATGTGAGGTTATGCACTTTGGCAGGAAAAATCAGAGAGCAAGTTATTTTCTTAATGGCGAGAGACTGGAAAGTACTGCAGTACAAAGGGATCTGGGGGTCCTCGTGCAAGAAAATCAAAAAGTTGGTATGCAGGTGCAGCAGGTGATCAAGAAAGCCAACGGAATGTTGGCTTTTATTGCTAGGGGGATAGAATATAAAAACAAGGAGGTATTGCTGCAGTTATATAAGGTATTGGTGAGACCGCACCTGGAATACTGCATACAGTTTTGGTCTCCATACTTAAGAAAAGACATACTTGCTCTCGAGGCAGTACAAAGAAGGTTCACTTGGTTAATCCCGGGGATGAGGGGGCAGACATATGAGGAGAGGTTGAGTAGATTGGGACTCTACTCATTGGAGTTCAGAAGAATGAGAGGCGATCTTATTGAAACATATAAGATTGTGAAGGGTCTTGATCGGGTGGATGCAGTAAGGATGTTCCCAAAGATGGGTGAAACTAGAACTAGGGGGCATAATCTTAGAATAAGGGACTGCTCTTTCAAAACTGAGATGAGGAGAAACTTCTTCACTCAGAGGGTGGTAGGTCTGTGGAATTTGCTGCCCCAGGAAGCTGTGGAAGCTACATCATTAGATAAATTTAAAACAGAAATAAACAGTTTCCTAGAAGTAAAGGGAATTAGGGGTTATGGGGAGCGGGCAGGAAATTGGACATGAAGCTGAGTTCGGATCGGTCAATGCCCTGTGGGTGGCGGAGAGGGCCCAGGGGCTATGTGGCCGGGTCCTGCTCCGACTTCTTGTGTTCTTTAGATTTGTGGTTGGGATCAGATCAGCCATGATCTTATTGAATGGCGGAGCAGGCTCGAGGGGCCGATTGGCCGACTCCTGCTCCAATTTCTTATGTTCTTATGTTCTTATAAACCCTGACCCTCACTTAACCCTACCCCTAATGCAACCCGAACCCATAACTCCAACCCCCCAGCCCTGAATCTAATCACAACTCTGACCCTGGACCCTAACCCTGATGCACCCTACCCTACCCCTAAACACCTAACCCTAACCCTGATGCACCCTACCCTACCCCTAAACACCTAACCCTAACCCTGATGCACCCCTAAACACCTAACCCTAACCCTGATGCACCCTACCCTACCCCTAAACACCTAACCCTAACCCTGATGCACCCAACCCTACCCCTAAAACTTAACCATAACCCCACCCCACCCCTAAACACCTAACCCTAACCCTGATGCACCCCAACCTAACCCCAATATAGCCCTGAACTTAACTGCGACCCTGACCCTCACCTAACCCCAACACTAACCCCAGTGCAGCAACCCTAACCCTAACCTGAACCCCCCAACCTCAATACAACATAACCCTAACACTACTTAAAATAAAGGGTAGGGTTCCAACACCAATAATAATAACTAAATATTACATAGAGACCATAAATTGGCAAAACCCAGGAACTCATTATAACCCCAGAGGGGGATCAAAGGATTACGGATCAAGAAATTACTAAGAAGAGATCGGCAAGAAAAAGAAGCCAGGTGGTAAGGTCAAGCGTGGGCCAACCAAAAGTGGCAGGTATAAGTGACAAGAAGCTCAAGGGTTGAGTGAGAATACGAACACAAGAGGGTGTAACTACCCTCCTGGCCACACCATACAACCTAACATTCAGGAGTGACACGCTTTGCATTACCACAGACAAAAAAAAGATATAAATGCCAAGAAAAGAAAACCCAGAGAATATATCATGCAAATACCTTAAATCTAAATTTGATCAGTGAGGTAGATGGTTAAATAACTTTTTGTTCCCCTTTCGCCCCCCCACAAAAAAAGCAGCAAACAACTTATAAAAATAGGGAGCACCGAGGAGGTTTTTTAAATTTTAAAATCTAAAATAATTTTAAAAGGTGCACTTAAAAAAAAGCATGGCTGGAAATGTGGGACTGACAGACATGGAACTCATCTTTCCAAACCCCCACCCCCCCCCCCCACGAGGTTTGGGACAGCAATAAGGGCACAAAAGATTACATGTTTTTTTGAAAAAAGTTGGAGTTCCCAAAGACACGGTCTCTGGACATTGATGCGGGGACGGCCCCTTTAAGAGATGCCTGGTGATGCGGGGACGGCCCCTTTAAGAGATGCCTGGTGCTGCGGGGAACGCGACAGCAGGGAGCTGCTGGATATCGACCTTGGGTTTTTTTTAAAAAGAAACCCTTTCCCCGGGGATCTGGAGGAGTTGGGGACACGGGTGAGAATCCGATAACTTTATCTAGTCTTTAGATTTTGAGCGTTCACCGGGTGATTTTTATCTTTGAAATCGGGTTTTTTTCGCAGCGACTGAAAAGCGAGCATTCTGGGATATGGAGTTCTCTCGGGTCAAACACGAGGGCAAGACCCGTAAATAAAAGGGTTTACTTGGTCTCTCTGGGGCTGGGGGGCCTTTCTTTCCCCCTCCTCTCCCCCCGGGGGGTGGGTGGCGGCGTATTCGGGAGTTTTTTTTTGGGAATCGGACCTTGGAAATCGGTTTTTTCTGCGCGGCCGCTGAAAAGCGAGCGACGCGTGAGGCACTCTGGGAGATTGAGTTTCGTTTAACGAGCGAGCGGGTTTAAAAAGGAGGAAATCGGTGGGAAGTTTAATTAATTGTTTAAAATACCCTCATAATTAAAAGGCATAGCCGGAGGTGGGGGTTTGGAGAAGTAGCTTCAGGTTTTTATTTAAAAAATCAGGTGAGGCGGACAGGTAATCAAGCCCCGGGGTCAGCGGAGACAGTCAGACTCCGTGGCGCCAGAATGACCTGGAGCATTAAAACAGATTCAAAGGTTAAAAATCAATATTTTTAAAAGCATTACCTAAAAAAAATAACCCCCCCACCGCAAACATCTAAAATAAACGAAAGGAACATTAAAACATGAGGTTAAAAAAATATAATTTAAAAATAACGAACACGTGGAGCGAAGGGGGCGGGGCCAGCCCTGCATGAGACAGGACTCATTACATACAGGACAGAAATTCTAACCAATCCCAGGTCAAGGCTAGCCTGCTTGTGGGCGGGAACAAAACTTCAGCCAACAGTAGCACACAGGGGAGGGGCCAGTCCAAGGCACCGGACTTGAAAGCATCTGTCAACAAAATTAAAATCCTTTCTCCCTGATGAAGCTTAAGGATAAGCAAAACGTCGGAGAAAAAAAGATTCCAGGCCGGAGAACTTACTGAACTAAAGAGTTTTTGGATAGTACTGTTGCAGGCAGAGAACCATCGAAGCCAGAGAGCCACCGGAGGGGAGGTGAGACTGGTGGAAAAAGAGCCTTTCCAGGCGGGACAGCCGGCTGAGCTGGGGAGTGTTTGGAGGACGCAGTTCCAGGCAGGAGACCATCTGAGCCAGGGAGCCACCGTGGGGTGAGATTACAGTTACTAGCGGGGACCTCTATTACCAAATAGAAGCTAGTAACATCTTTTAAAACCTTTTGCACCTTTCTACACCCAGGGAATGGCCAACACTATGCGGAACACATGCAGGTTGTCTGACAACCGTACGCATATGAGGTCGGACCCTGGTACACATAGGTGTCTCACCGCAGCCAGGGATGAATTTGCTATAACAGTGAGAATAACTTATAGAATTTTCCAGACAATCCACCATCTAATATTCTTAAAGGGCCAGAATCAGCCCCCTAAGGGCATCTTAAAACAAGCTGATAAACTAACCTACTTCATAAAACCAGCAAAACTGTCACAGGAAACCCTAACCAAATTGGCTTTGAATTCAGAAAATTGGGCAAAACAGACCAGACAGATTCTAATTGAGCACTATACAACAAACCTGGAAGAATTAGAAAATGAATTTGCTCAGGCTGTAGTGACGGAGCGCCTGGAAGAAGCAATGGCGAAAGGGACTAATTGGATTAAAAAGAGTCTTAGACATAAATTCAAAATTCAATCAATTGATGAGGCAAAGAGACATGTGGTGGGATTAGCATCACGGTTGACAGAGCAAGGGACCAGCACACAATTGGGGACAGAACAGCGGACCGGCACACGGACTAGGACGCCCGCACGCCATAGGCCAAATACCTGGGCAGCCTTGTTCCACCAGCCTGCGATCACAGCCCCCTCATGCCGCAGACGCACTGAAACCCCCCCCCCACCCAGTGGGCCAGCTGCCACGACTTTGTCATGCCACCGACGGACAGCCCCAGCCCGTGAGCCAACTGCCACAACCTCGTCACACCACCGACGGACCCCCCCACCCTTTGAGCCAGCTGCCATGACTTCAGCACGCCACCGGCAGACCCCCCCACCCCTTGCACCAGTTGCCACGACTTCGTCACGCCACCGACAGACCCCCCCACCCTTTGAGCCAGCTGCCATGGCTTCGTCACGCCACCGGCAGACCCCCCCACCCCTTGCACCAGTTGCCACGACTTCGTCACGCCACCGACAGCCCCCCCCCCACCCCTTGGACCAGCTGCCACGAGTTCGTCACGCCACCGGCAGACCCCCCCACCCCTTGCACAAGTTGCCACGACTTCGTCACGCCACCAACAGACCCCCCCACCCCGTGGGCCAGCTAGCTCGACTTCGTCACACCACCAGCAGACCACCGAAACCCCCCCTTCCCTGTGGTCCAGGGCAGCGACACCCCCTTCCCCGCCATCCAGGGCGGCGACCAGCCCTACCCCACTCCACAGGCCAAGGACCAGGATTTCCAATGTGGCCATCATTAGTGACCTGGACATCACACTTGGCTCTCAAGAGCCTGAGCCACATAGACCCCAGCACTACATGGGGAACCAACATCAGACCGTATTAAACCAAATCACTAGGGATTCCTCAGACCCAAAACAAACAGGAGGGAGAACCCCCCCTACACCAGGGACAAATCCATGCACAACATTCCTGTACCCCAAAACCAGGGTCACGTACCAACCGCTCCCACAGAGACAAAAGAAAGACTGTACCAAACCAACCATCCCAAGAAATACAGCAGTTTTAGAGCCCGAGATCAAAGTCACAAAACAACCCCTTCCACAGAAACAAGGGAGCGACCAGACCGGACAGGTAAACCCAATAGACACAGAAATGGGGACAGGAACAATGAGAGCCCAGACAGATAACACAGTAGGAGAGGCAGAAATAGCTGTAGCCGAGGTAGGGAACACAATATGGGAGGCAGGGGGAGCAGACACAGAAACAGAAAACACACCAACAGGGGCAGAACCTGACTCTGAAGGGGAAGATGCACAGAGAGTGACGAGGCACCCCAACACCAGCCGAAAAAACATAATCTGGAAATTGGAACCCAGAAAATCCATTTTAATAATAGGAGATTCTAACCTCTCCAAGATAAAAAGATGCCCAAATCCCACCACCCAAATTGATAGCTTTCCAGGAGCTAAATTCATTCATGTCGCAGCAATTCTGGACAAATTGGAAGCCTGTCCGAAGACCAAAAAGGTGGTACTCTCAGTTGGCATTAATAATCGAACGCAGAGACCACTGACTGCAACCAAGCAACTGCAGTCATTACTTAAATTGGCTAAGAGCACATTCCCAAATGCTCAGATCTGGGTGCCGGAAATTAACTTCAGTAACTTACTTCCAGAAATGGAGAGGGATACAATCAGAGGAATTAACCAGCATATAAAAAAACAGAATTACATACCAGCAATTAATGCTAGATCCTTTAAAGTGGGGGCTGACCACATCCATTGGACAGATAGCACTGCCCATAACATAATAAACCAGTGGATGAAGTCTTTAAACTAAAAAGGACATTAACCCAAGAGAAGGGTAGATTAAACCTGGGAAAAACTGTTATTAATATTTCCCAACTCTTTAACCCCACAGAGGTACAGGAGAGAGTTTTAAACAAGGGCCTTACATTTGTTCCAACCCCAAAACATTGTAAAGTACAAATTCAGGAGGATCTGAAAAGGTTTTACAGGAGAGTAAAACTGACCGATTACTTTAGCGATTCAGAAACAGACAAGCAGCCTTTTACATCACCATCAGAATGGACCCCATCAAACAATAAAATAGAGCCAGAAATCCTAAACTTTATTAAACAGACTCAATCACAAATTGAAAAAATCCCTAAACAGACAGACAAGCAAAACCTCACTGGAAGAGAGAGACGGGCAATCATAGAACTTAGAAACAATCTAGATATAATCATAAAACCAGCAGATAAGGGCAGTAGTACAGTGATCATGGATAGGCAACAGTGCCTACTTGAAGCTCACAGACAGCTTAATAATACAGCCCACTACACTAAATTAACAGCACCAATTTACCAGGACACACGAAAAGAGATTGGAAACATTTTAACAGAACTAAAGTGATCTAAACACTTAAATCAGAAACAAGTGGAATAACTAAGAGGGGAACAACCACAACCCAGAAAATTCTACATCCTACCCAAAATACACAAGCACCCTGACAACACAGTCTTTGAAAAGTGTTCCAAGCTCCCGATGTGTTATTACAGATACCTGGATGACATATGGGGAGTCTGGACTCACACAGAAACAGAATTGCAAGAATTTGTAGGCATTCTCAACAGTCACCACCAATCTATTAAACTTAAAGTTACAACACATAGAGAAAGTGTGGATTTCCTGGACACCACAGTATTTAAATTACAACAGGAGAATATCAGCCACAAGCTGGCAACAAAGGTATTCTTTAAAGAAACAGACACACACACACTCCTGCACATAAACAGCCACCATCCAAAACATACCTTTTGGGGGCATGTGAAGTCACAACTGACACGTTTTCACCGCATATGCACAAACGGAGAGGACTTTAGGGAAGCCACCACAACCCTATTTACTGCACTGAGACAGAGAGGTTACACAAAAAGGTTCCTCAGGCACCTTAAGTCTGATTTCCTGAGGGGACTGAATAGCCCACGGCCAAACAGAGAAGTAGCAAGACTACCACTGATAACGACATACGATACAACGACCAAACTAATACACGGAGTGATTAAAACCCAATTTGGGAAACTAAAAGAGGATGTTGACACACTTAGCCGATAAAACATAACGTCAGCATACAGAAGAAGTCAAAACCTTCGAGGTATGCTGGTTCGGAGTAGGATAAGAAAACAGACAACCCAGAACTGCACAAACCTAAAATGTGGGACGTGTAAATACCTAATAATCCGCAAAATGATACAAAATAGACACACAGGAAAAGCAGCCCTAATTACACAAAGAATTACATGTGAACAGCACAATGCTGTATATGCAATTCGATGCAAACAATGCCACATCTTGTATGTAGGAGAAACAGGGAACAGTCTAAGGATGAGGCTCACAGGGCACCTCAGTGCTATTAGAACAAAGGATGTATACAAACCTACCTCCCGACACTTCATGGAGCATGGTCTTGAATCCCTGGAATTTATGGGGTTGGAGACCAACATGACCTGGACAACCTCACAAAGGAAGAGGAGGGAAAAACACTGGATAACAACCCTACAAACTCAGTTACCAAAGGGCTTAAATCAGATCTAAAATGGGGGAAATCCAACATCAAAAAACAAAACTGCCCCGACCTTAATTACCACAAATCCCAACCCCAGCTTGATAAACCTCTCAAACCGCAACCACACCCTACCCTAATCACAATAAACAGAGCTAACCCCTACTGTTTGAGCTAACCAAAACCACTAAACCCCACACTGCCCACAACAAACAGACCAAAGCCCCAACCCTAACTACAAACAGACCCCATCCATATCCCAAATCCTAACTCCAATGCACCCCACTCTACCCCTGAAGTCTAACCGTAACTCTAATACAGCAACCCTAATCTCCCACCCCACCCCTAAAATCTAAACCTAAAACACCCCACCCTGCTCCTAAACCCTGACCCTCACTTAACCCTACGCCTAATGCAACCCTAACCCATAACTCTAACCCCCCAGCCCTGAATCTAATCACAACTCTGACCCTGGACCCTAACCCTGATGCACCCTACCCTACCCCTAAACACCTAACCCTAACCCTGATGCACACTACCCTACCCCTAAACACCTAACCCTAACCCCACCCCACCCCTAAACACCTAATCCTAACCCTGATGCACCCCAACCGAACCCCAATATAGCCCTGAACCTAACTGCGACCCTGACCCTCACCTAACCCCAACACTAAACCCAGTGCAGCAACCCTAACCCCAACCTGAACCCCCCAACCTCAATACAACATAACCCTAACACTACTTAAAATAAAGGGTAGGGTTCCAACACCAATAATAATTTTCAAGTAAGCAAATAATAACTAAATACTACATAGAGACCATAAATTGGCAAAACCCAGGAACTGATTATAAACCCAGAGGGGGATCAAAGGATTACGGATCAAGAAATTACTAAGAAGAGATCGGCAAGAAAAAGAAGCCAGGTGGTAAGGTAAAGCGTGGGCCAACCAAAAGTGGCAGGTATAAGTGACAAGAAGCTCAAGGGTTGAGTGAGAATACGAACACAAGAGGGTGTAACGACCCTCCTGCCCACACCATACAACCTAACCCTAACCCTAACCCTAACCCTAACCCTGACCCTAACCCTAACCCTAACCCTAATAATACAGCCCACTACACTAAATTAACAGCACCAATGTACCAGGACACACGAAAAGAGATTGGAAACATTTTAACAGAACTAAAGAGATCTAAACACTTAAATCAGAAACAAGTGGAATACCTAAGGGGGGAACAACCACAACCCAGAAAATTCTACATACTACCCAAAATACACAAGCACCCTGACACATGGACTGTACCAGGAGAAATACCACCAGGAAGACCAATTGTGTCAGACTGTGGTAGTGAATCCTACAGGATAGCAGAATACATTGACTCATTCCTAAACCCCTTATCACAGAAGCACCCTCGCTACATTAAAGACACTTACCACTTCATAGAAATAGTGAACTCACTGACCGTACCCCCGAACGCAATACTCTTTACCATGGACATTGAAAGCCTATACACAAACATAGAAACAGACAGAGGCATACAGGCAGTGGAAAATATCCTTAGAAAGTTCCCCCAACCCCACAGACCAGATGCAGCCATAATCCAGCTATTACACCTAGGACTAACAAAAAATGACTTTGAATTCCAGGAGCAATTCTACCTACAGATTAAGGGCACGGCTATGGGCAAGAAATTTGCCACGGCCTACGCAAACAGATACATGGCGGACTGGGAAAACACAGTCTTTGAAAAGTGTTCCAAGCTCCCGATGTGTTATTACAGATACCTGGATGACATATGGGGAGTCTGGACTCACACAGAAACAGAATTGCAAGAATTTGTAGGTATTCTCAACAGTCACCACCAATCTATTAAACTTAAAGTTACAACACATAGAGAAAGTGTGGATTTCCTGGACACCACAGTATTTAAATTACAACAGGAGAATAACAGCGACAACCTAGCAACAAAGGTATTCTTTAAAGAAACAGTCACACACACACTCCTGCACATAAACAGCCACCATCCAAAACATACCTTTCGGGGGCTGGTGAAGTCACAACTGACACGTTTTCACCGCATATGCACAAACGGGGAGGACTTTAGGGAAGCCACCACAACCCTATTTACTGCAATGAGACAGAGAGGTTACACGAAAAGGTTCCTCAGGCACCTTAAGTCTGATTTCCTGAGGGGACTGAATAGCCCACGGCCAAACAGAGAAGTAGCAAGACTACCACTGATAACGACATACGATACAACGACCAAACTAATACACGGGGTGATTAAAACCCAATTTGGAAAACTAAAAGAGGATGTTGACACACTTAGCCGATACCACATAACGTCAGCATACAAAAGAACTCGAAACCTTCGTGACATGCTGGTTCGTAGTAGAATAAGAAAACAGAAAACCCAGAACTGCACAAACCCAAAATGTGGGACGTGTAAATACCTAATAATCCGCAAAATGATACAAAATAGACACACAGGAAAAGCAGCCCTAATTAAACAAAGAATTACATGTGAACAGCACAATGCTGTATATGCAATTCGATGCAAACAATGCCACATCTTGTATGTAGGAGAAACAGGGAATAGTCTAAGGATGAAGCTCACAGGACACCTCAGTGCTATTAGAACAAAGGATGTATACAAACCTACCTCCCGACACTTCATGGAGCATGGTCTTGATTCCCTGGAATTTATGGGGTTGGAGACCAACATGAACTGGACAACCTCACAAAGGAAGAGGAGGGAAAAACACTGGATAACAACCCTACAAACTCAGTTACCAAAGGGCTTAAATCAGATCTAAAATGGGGGAAATCCAACATCAAAAAACAAAACTGCCCCGACCTTAATTACCACAAATCCCAACCCCAGCTTGATAAACCTCTCAAACCGCAACCACACCCTACCCTAATCACAATAAACAGAGCTAACCCCTACTGTTTGAGCTAACCAAAACCACTAAACCCCACACTGCCCACAACAAACAGACCAAAGCCCCAACCCTAACTACAAACAGACCCCATCCATATCCCAAATCCTAACTCCAATGCACCCCACTCTACCCCTAAAGCCTAACCGTAACTCTAATACAGCAAACCTAATCTCCCACCCCACCCCTAAAATCTAAGCCGAACACACCCCACCCTACTCCTAAATCCTGACCCTCACTTAACCCTACCCCTAATGCAACCCTAACCCATAACTCCAACCCCCTTGCCCTGAATCTAATCACAACTCTGACCCTGGACCCTAACCCTGATGCACCCTACCCTACCCCTAAACACTTAACCCTAACCCTGATGCACCCTACCCTACCCGTAAACACCTAACCCTAACCCTGATGCACCCCTAAACACCTAACCCTAACCCTGATGCACCCTACCCTACCCCTAAACACCTAAACCTAACCCTGATGCACCCAACCCTACCCCTAAAACTTAACCCTAACCCCACCCCACCCCTAAACACCTAACCCTAACCCTGATGCACCCCAACCTAACCCCAATATAGCCCTGAACCTAACTGCGACCCTGACCCTCACCTAACCCCAACACTAACCCCAGTGCAGCAACCCAAACCCCAACCTGAACCCCCCAACCTCAATACAACATAACCCTAACACTACTTAAAATAAAGGGTAGGGTTCCAACACCAATAATAATTTTCAAGTAAGCAAATAATAACTAAATACTACATAGAGACCATAAATTGGCAAAACCCAGGAACTGATTATAACCCCAGAGGGGGATCAAAGGATTACGGATCAAGAAATTACTAAGAAGAGATCGGCAAGAAAAAGAAGCCAGGTGGTAAGGTAAACCGTGGGCCAACCAAAAGTGGCAGGTATAAGTGACAAGAAGCTCAAGATTTGAGTGAAAATACGAACACAAGAGGGTGTAACTACCCTCCTGCCCACACCATACAACCTAACATTCAGGAGTGACACGCTTTACATTACCACAGACAAAAAAAGATATAAATGCCAAGAAAAGAAAACCCAGAGAATATATCTTGCAAATACCTGAAATCTAAACTTGATCAGTGAGGTCGATGGTTAAATAACTTTTTGTTCCCCTTTCGCCTCCCCACAAAAAAAGCAGCAAGCAACTTATAAAAATAGGGAGCACCAAGGAGGTTTTTTAAATTTTAAATTCTAAAATATTTAAAGGTGCACTCAAAAAAAAGCATGGCTGGAAATGTGGGACTGACAGACATGGAACTCATCTTCCCAAACCATCCCCCCCCCACGAGGTTTGGGACAGCAATAAGGGCACAAAAGATTCCATATTTTTGTAAAAAAAGTTGTAGTTCCCATAGGAATCATAGACACGGTCTCTGGACATTGATGCGGGGACGGCCCCTTTAAGAGATGCCTGGTGATGCGGGGACGGTCCCTTTAAGAGATGCCTGGTGCTGCGGGGAACGCGACAGTTGGGAGCTGCTGGATATCGACCTCGGGTTTTTTTAAAAGAAACCCTTTCCCCGGGGATCTGGAGGAGTTGGGGACACGGGTGAGAATCCGATAACTTTATCTAGTCTTTAGATTTTGAGCGTTCACCGGGTGATTTTTATCTTTGAAATCGGGTTTTTTTCGCAGCGACTGAAAAGCGAGCATTCTGGGATATGGAGTTCTCTCGGGTCAAACACGAGGGCAAGACCCGTAAATAAAAGGGTTTACTTTGGTTTTGTGGGGCTGGGGGACCTTTCTTTCCCCCTCCTGTCCCCCCCGGGGGGTGGGTGGCGGCGGATTCGGGAGTTTTTTTGGGGAATCGGACCTTGGAAATCGGTTTTTTCTGCGCGGCCGCTGAAAAGCGAGCGCCGCGTGAGGCATTCTGGGAGATTGAGTTTCGTTTAACGAGCAAAGAGGTTGGGAAGGTTAATTAATTGTTTAAAATACCCTTATAATTAAAAGGCATAGCCGGAGGTGGGGGTTTGGAGAAGTAGCTTCATGTTTTTATTTAAAAAATGAGGTGAGGCGGACAGGTAATCAAGCCCCGGGGTCAGTGGAGACAGTCAGACTCCGTGGCGCCAGAATGACCTGGAGCATTAAAACAGATTCAAAGGTTAAAAAGCAATATTTTTAAAAGCATTACCTCAAAAATAATAACCCCAAACATCTAAGATAAACTAAAGGAACATTAAAACATTAGGTTAAAAAAATATAATTTAAAAATAACGAACACGTGGAGCGAAGGGGGCGGGGCCAGCCCTGCATGAGACAGGACTCATTACATCCAGGACAGAAATTCTAACCAATCCCAGGTCAAGGCTAGCCTGCTTGTGGGCGGGAACAAAACTTCAGCTAACAGTAGCACACAGGGGAGGGGCCAGTCCAAGGCACCGGACTTGAAAGCATCTGTAAACAAAATTAAAATCCTTTCTCCCTGATGAAGCTTAAGGATAAGTGAAACGTCGGAGAAAAAAAGATTCCAGGCCGGAGAACTTACTGAACTAAAGAGTTTTTGGATAGTACTGTTGCAGGCAGAGAACCATCGAAGCCAGAGAGCCACCGGAGGGGAGGGGAGACTGGTGGAAAAAGAGCCTTTCCAGGCGGGACAGCCGGCTGAGCTGGGGAGTGTTTGGAGGACGCAGTCCCAGGCAGGAGACCATCTGAGCCAGGGAGCCACCGTGGGGTGAGATTACAGTTACTAGCGGGGACCTCTATTACCAAATAGAAGCTAGTAACATCGTTTAAAACCTTTTGCACCTTTCTACACCCAGGGAATGGCTAACACTATGCGGAACACATGCAGGTTGTCTGACAACCGTACGCATATGAGGTCGGACCCTGGTACACATAGGTGTCTCACCGTAGCCAGGGATGAATTTGCTATAACAGTGAGAATAATTTATAGAATTTTCCAGACAATCCACCATCTAATATTCTTAAAGGGCCAGAATCAGCCCCCTAAGGGCATCTTAAAACAAGCTGATAATCTAACCTACTTCATAAAAGCGGCAAAACCGTCACAGGAAACCCTAACCAAATTGGCTTTGAATTCAGAAAATTGGGCAAAACAGACCAGACAGATTCTAATTGAGCACTATACAACAAACCTGGAAGAATTAGAAAATGAATTTGCTCAGGCTGCAGTGACGGAGCGCCTGGAAGAAGCAATGGCGAAAGGGACTAATTGGATTAAAAAGAGTCTTAGACATAAATTCAAAATTCAATCAATTGATGAGGCAAAGAGACATGTGGTGGGATTAGCATCACGGTTGACAGAGCAAGGGACCAGCACACAATTGGGGACAGAACAGTGGACCGGCACACGGACTTGGACGCCCCGACGCCATAGGCCAAATACCTGGGCAGCCTTGTTCCACCAGCCTGCGATCACAGCCCCCTCATGCCGCAGACGGAGTGAACCCCCACCCCACCCCGTGGGCCAGCTGCCACGACTTTGTCATGCCACCGACGGACCCCCCCACCCTTTGAACCAGCTGCCATGACTTCAGCACGCCACCGCCAGACCCCCCCACCCCTTACACCAGTTGCCACGACTTCGTCACGCCACCGACAGACCCCCCCACCCTTTGAGCCAGCTGCCATGACTTCGTCACGCCACTGGCAGACCCCCCCACCCCTTGCACCAGTTGCCACGACTTCGTCACACCACCAACATACCCCCCCACCCTTTGAGCCAGCTGCCATGACTTCGTCACGCCACCGACAGACCCCCCCACCCCTTTCACCAGCTGCCACGACTTCGTCACGCCACCGGCAGACCCCCCCACCCCGTGGGCCAGCTAGCTCGACTTCGTCACACCACCAGCAGACCACCGAAACCCCCCCTTCCCTGTGGTCCAGGGCAGCGACCCCCCCTTCCCCGCCATCCAGGGCGGCGACCAGCCCTACCCCACCCCACAGGCCAAGGACCAGGATTTCCAATGTGGCCATCATTAGGGACCTGGACATCACACTTGGCTCTCAAGAGCCTGAGCCACATAGACCCCAGCACTACATGGGGAACCAACATCAGACCGTATTAAACCAAATCACTAGGGATTCCTCAGACCCAAAACAAACAGGAGGGAGAAACCCCCCTACACCAGGGACAAATCCATGCACAACATTCCTGTTCCCCAACACCAGGGTCACGTACCAACCGCTCCCACAGAGACAAAAGAAAGACTGTACCAAACCAACCATCCCAAGAAATACAGCAGTTTTAGAGCCCGAGATCAAAGTCACAAAACAACCCCTTCCACAGAAACAAGGGAGCGACCAGACCGGACAGGTAAACCCAATAGACACAGAAATGGGGACAGGAACAATGAGAGCCCAGACAGATAACACAGTAGGAGAGGCAGAAATAGCTGTAGCCGAGGTAGGGAACACAATAGGGGAGGCAGGGGGAGCAGACACAGAAACAGAAAACACACCAACAGGGGCAGAACCTGACTCTGAAGGGGAAGATGCACAGAGAGTGACGAGGCACCCCAACACCAGCCGAAAAAACATAATCTGGAAATTGGAACCCAGAAAATCCATTTTAATAATAGGAGATTCTAACCTCTCCAAGATAAAAAGATGCCCAAATCCCACCACCCAAATTGATAGCTTTCCAGGAGCTAAATTCATTCATGTCGCAGCAATTCTGGACAAATTGGAAGCCTGTCCGGAGACCAAAAAGGTGGTGCTCTCAGTTGGCATTAATAATCGAACGCAGAGACCACTGACTGCAACCAAGCAACTGCAGTCATTACTTAAATTGGCTAAGAGCACATTCCCAAATGCTCAGATCTGGGTGCCGGAAATTAACTTCAGTAACTTACTTCCAGAAATGGAGAGGGATACAATCAGAGGAATTAACCAGCATATAAAAAAACAGAATTACATACCAGCAATTAATGCTAGATCCTTTAAAGTGGGGGCTGACCACATCCATTGGACAGATAGCACTGCCCATAACATAATAAACCAGTGGATGAAGTGTTTAAACTAAAAAGGACATTAACCCAAGAGAAGGGTAGATTAAACCTGGGAAAAACTGTTATTAATATTTCCCAACTCTTTAACCCCACAGAGGTACAGGAGAGGGTTTTAAACAAGGGCCTTACATTTGTTCCAACCCCAAAACATTGTAAAGTACAAATTCAGGAGGATCTGAAAAGGTTTTCCAGGAGAGTAAAACTGACCGATTACTTTAGCGATTCAGAAACAGACAAGCAACCTTTTACACCACCATCAGAATGGACCCCACCAAACAATAAAATAGAGCCAGAAATCCTAAACTTTATTAAACAGACTCAATCACAAATTGAAAAAATCCCTAAACAGACAGACAAGCAAAACCTCACTGGAAGAGAGAGACGGGCAATCATAGAACTTAGAAACAATCTAGATATAATCATAAAACCAGCAGATAAGGGCAGTAGTATAGTGATCATGGATAGGCAACAATACCTACTTGAAGCTCACAGACAGCTTAATAATACAGCCCACTACACTGAATTAACAGCACCAATGTACCAGGACACACGAAAAGAGATTGGAAACATTTTAACAGAACTAAAGAAATCTCAACACTTAAATCAGAAACAAATGGAATACCTAAGAGGGGAACAACCACAACCCAGAAAATTCTGCATCCTACCCAAAATACACAAGCACCCTGACACATGGACTGTACCAGGAGAAATACCACCAGGAAGACCAATTGTGTCAGACTGTGGTAGTGAATCCTACAGGATAGCAGAATACATTGACTCATTCCTAAACCCCTTATCACAGAAGCACCCTCGCTACATTAAAGACACTTACCACTTCATAGAAATAGTGAACTCACTGACCGTACCCCCGAACGCAATACTCTTTACCATGGACATTGAAAGCCTATACACAAACATAGAAACAGACAGAGGCATACAGGCAGTGGAAAATATCCTTAGAAAGTTCCCCCAACCCCACAGACCAGATGCAGCCATAATCCAGCTATTACACCTAGGACTAACAAAAAATGACTTTGAATTCCAGGAGCAATTCTACCTACAGATTAAGGGCACGGCTATGGGCAAGAAATTTGCCCCGGCCTACGCAAACATATACATGGCGGACTGGGAAAACACAGTCTTTGAAAAGTGTTCCAAGCTCCCGATGTGTTATTACAGATACCTGGATGACATATGGGGAGTCTGGACTCACACAGAAACAGAATTGCAAGAATTTGTAGGAATTCTCAACAGTCACCACCAATCTATTAAACTTAAAGTTACAACACATAGAGAAAGTGTGGATTTCCTGGACACCACAGTATTTAAATTACAACAGGAGAATAACAGCCACAAGCTAGCAACAAAGGTATTCTTTAAAGAAACAGACACACACACACTCCTGCACATAAACAGCCACCATCCAAAACATACCTTACGGGGGCTGGTGAAGTCACAACTGACACGTTTTCACCGCATATGCACAAACGGAGAGGACTTTAGGGAAGCCACCACAACCCTATTTACTGCACTGAGACAGAGAGGTTACACGAAAAGGTTCCTCAGGCACCTTAAGTCTGATTTCCTGAGGGGACTGAATAGCCCACGGCCAAACAGAGAAGTAGCAAGACTACCACTGATAACGACATACGATACAACGACCAAACTAATACACGGGGTGATTAAAACCCAATTTGGAAAACTAAAAGAGGATGTTGACACACTTAGCCGATACAACATAACGTCAGCATACAAAAGAACTCGAAACCTTCGGGACATGCTGGTTCGTAGTAGAATAAGAAAACAGACAACCCAGAACTGCACAAACCCAAAATGTGGGACGTGTAAATACCTAATAATCCGCAAAATGATACAAAATAGACACACAGGAAAAGCAGCCCTAATTAAACAAAGAATTACATGTGAACAGCACAATGCTGTCTATGCAATTCGATGCAAACAATGCCACATCTTGTATGTAGGAGAAACAGGGAATAGTCTAAGGATGAGGCTCACAGGACACCTCAGTGCTATTAGAACAAAGGATGTATACAAACCTACCTCCCGACACTTCATGGAGCATGGTCTTGAATCCCTGGAATTTATGGGGTTGGAGACCAACATGAACTGGACAACCTCACAAAGGAAGAGGAGGGAAAAACACTGGATAACAACCCTACAAACTCAGTTACCAAAGGGCTTAAATCAGATCTAAAATGGGGGAAATCCAACATCAAAAAACAAAACTGCCCCGACCTTAATTACCACAAATCCCAACCCCAGCTTGATAAACCTCTCAAACCGCAACCACACCCTACCCTAATCACAATAAACAGAGCTAACCCCTACTGTTTGAGCTAACCAAAACCACTAAACCCCACACTGCCCACAACAAACAGACCAAAGCCCCAGCCCTAACTACAAACAGACCCCATCCATATCCCAAATCCTAACTCCAAATGCACCCCACTCTACCCCTAAAGCCTAACCGTAACTCTAATACAGCAAACCTAATCTCCCACCCCACCCCTAAAATCTAAGCCTAACACACCCCACCCTACTCCTAAACCCTGACCCTCACTTAACCCTACCCCTAATGCAACCCTAACCCATAACTCCAACCCCCTAGCCCTGAATCTAATCACAACTCTGACCCTGGACCCGAACCCTGATGCACCCTACCCTACCCCTAAACACCTAACCCTAACTCTGATGCACCCTACCCTACCCCTAAACACCTAACCCTAACCCTGATGCACCGATAAACACCTAACCCTAACCGTGATGCACCCTACCCTACCCCTAAACACCTAACCCTAACCCTGATGCACCCAACCCTACCCCTAAAACTTAACCCTAACCCCACCCCACCCCTAAACACCTAACCCTAACCCTGATGCACCCCAACCTAACCCCAATATAGCCCTGAACCTAACTGCGACCCTGACCCTCACCTAACCCCAACACTAACCCCAGTGCAGCAACCCTAACCCTAACCTGAACCCCCCAACCTCAATACAACATAACCCTAACACTACTTAAAATAAAGGGTATGGTTCCAACACCAATAATAATTTTTAAGTAAGCAAATAATAACTAAATACTAGATAGAGACCATCAATTGGCAAAACCCAGGAACTCATTATAACCCCAGAGGGGGATCAAAGGATTACGGATCAAGAAATTACTAAGAAGAGATCGGCAAGAAAAAGAAGCCAGGTGGTAAGGCAAAGCGTGGGCCAACCAAAAGTGTCAGGTATAAGTGACAAGAAGCTCAAGGGTTGAGTGAGAATACGAACACAAGAGGGTGTAACTACCCTCCTGCCCACAGCATACAACCTAACCCTAACCCTAACCCTAACCCTAACCCTAATACAGGCCAGTGAGCCTAACATCAGTGGTAGGAAAATTATTGGAAAAAGTTCTGAAGGACAAAATTTGTCTCCACTTGGAGAAGCAAGGATTAATCAGGATTAGTCAACATGGCTTTGTCAAGGGAAGATCATGTCTGACTAATTTGATTGAATTTTTTGAGGGGGTGACTAGGCGTGTGGATGAGGGTAACGCAGTGGATGTGGTATACATGGATTTCAGTAAGGCCTTCGATAAAGTCCCCCACAGGAGACTGGTCAAGAAGGTACGAGCCCATGGAATCCAGGGTGCCTTGGCACTTTGGATACAAAACTGGCTTAGTGGCAGAAGGCAGAGGGTGATGGTCGAAGGTTGTTTTTGTGACTGGAAGCCTGTGGCCAGTGGCGTACCACAGGGATCGGTGCTGGGTCCCTTGCTGTTTGTGGTCTACATTAATGACTTGGATATGAATGTAAAAGGTATGATCAGTAAGTTCGCTGATGATACAAAAATTGGTAGGGTGGTAAATAGCGAGGAGGATAGCCTCAGTCTGCAGGACGATATAGATGGGTTGGTCAGATGGGCGGAACAGTGGCAAATGGAATTTAACCCGGAAAACTGCGAGGTGATGCACTTTGGAGGGACTAACAAGGCAAGGGAATGCACAATGAATGGGAGGACCCTAGGCAAGACAGAGGGTCAGAGGGATCTTGGTGTGCAAGTTCACAGATCCCTGAAGGCGGCGGAACAGGTAGATAAGGTGGTAAAGAAGGCATATGGGATACTTGCCTTTATTAGCCGAGGCATAGAATATCAGAGCAAGGAGGTTATGATGGAGCTGTATAAAACACTGGTTAGGCCACAGCTGGAGTACTGTGTGCAGTTCTGGTCGCCACACTACAGGAAGGATGTGATCGCTTTGGAGAGGGTGCAGAGGAGATTCACCAGGATGTTACCAGGGTTGGAGCGCTTCAGCTATGAAGAGAGACTGGGAAGATTGGGTTTGTTTTCCTTGGAGCAGAGGAGGCTGAGGGGGGACATGATTGAGGTGTACAAAATTATGAGGGGCACAGATAGGATGGATACTAAGGAGCTTTTTCCCTTCGTTGAGGGTTCTATAACAAGGGGACATAGATTCAAGGTAAAAGGCGGGAGGTTTAGAGGGGATTTGAGAAAGAACTTTTTCACCCAGAGGGTGGTTGGAGTCTGGAACTCACTGCCTGAAAGGGTTGTGGAGGCAGGAACCCTCACAACATTCAAGAAGCATTTGGATGAGCACTTGAAATGCCATAGCATACAAGGCTACGGACCAAATGCTGGAATATGGGATTAGAGTCGACAGGGCTGATGGCCGGCGCGGACACGATGGGCCGAAGGGCCTCTATCCGTGCTGTATAACTCTATGACTCTATGACAGACCTGGAGCCATTGACGCTGTACAGACCGGGAGTCATTGACTCTGTACAGACCGGGTGTCTGCGACTCTGTACAGACCTCGAGTCAATGACTCTGTCCAAACCTGGAGTCAGTTTCTCTTTCCAGACCTGGAGTCAGTGTCTCTGTACAGACCGCGTGTCAATTGTTCTGCGATTCTGTGCCGGACGGGAGTCAGTCACTCTGTACAGACCTGGAGTCACTCTCTCCTTGCAGACCGGGAGTCAGTGATTCTGTCCGGACCGGGAGTCAGTTACTCTGTACAGACCGGGAGTCAGTGAATCTGCATCGACCGGAAGTCAATTACTCTTCACAGACCGGGAGTCAGTGACTCTGTACAGACCAGTAGTCAGTGACTTTGTCCAGACGGGATGTCAGTGACTCTCCACAGACAGGGAGGCAATGATTCTGTACAGACCGGGAGGCAGTGAGTCTTCATGGACCCGGAGTCAGTAACTCTGAACGGACCGAGAGTTAGCCACTCTGTTCAGAGCTGGAGTCAGTGACTCTGCACAGACCGGGAGTCAGTGACCCTGTAAAGACCGGAATCTGTGTCTCTGTACAGACAGTGAGTCATTTGAATCACCTGGATTGAGTGACCCTGCACAGACAGGAAGACAGTGACTCTGTACAGGCCGGGGAGTCAGTGATTCTTTACAGACCTGAATTCAGTGACGTTGTCCAGACCGGGAATCGGTGTTTCTGTCCGGACCGGAACTCGGTGACTCTGTACAGACCGGGCGTCAGTGACTCTTCGCAGACCGGGAGTCGGTCACTCTGTAAAGACCGGGTGTCCGTGGTTCTGTACAGACCTGGAATCAGTTACTGTACACAGACCTGGAGTCGGGTTCTCTGCACAGACCGTGATTCAGTGGTTCTGTACAACACGGGAGTCTGTGATTCTGTACGGACCGGGAGTCAGTGAATCTGTACAGACAGGGAATCATTGACCCTGTACAGACCGAGAGTTAGTGACTTTGAACAGACAGGATGTCAGTGACTCTGCATAGACCGGGAATCAGTGACGCTGCAGACCGGGATTCAGTGACGCTGTACAGGCAGGGAGTCCGTGAATCTGAACAAACCGAGAGTCCGTGAATCTGTACAGGCCGGGAGTCAGTGACTCTGTAGGACCGGGAGTCAATGAATCTGTACAGACCTGGAGTTAGTGGCTCTGTACAGACCGGGTGTCAGTGACTCTGTGCAGACCGGGTGTCAATGAGCCTTCAGAGACCGGGAGTCGGTAAAAATGAATGGACCGTGACTTAGTGACTCTGTACCGACCTGGAGTCAGTAATTCTGCGCAGACCGGGAGTCCGTGACACTGTACAGACCGGAATCAGTGAATTTGTACAAACAGGAATCATTGATTCAGTACAGACTTGGAGTCAGTTTCTCAGTACAGACCGGGAGTCAGTGTCTCTGGGCAAACCTGGAGTCAGTGTCCCTGTGCAGACCGGGATTCAATGGCTCTGTGCAGACCGGGAGTTGGTGATTCTGTACGGACCTGAAGTCAGTTACTCTGTACAGACCAGGAGTCAGTGACACTGTGCGTAGCGGGATTCAGTGACTCACTGCAGACCTGGAGACAGTGAATCTGTACAGACCGGGAGTTATTGGCTCTGTGCAGACCGGGAGTCAGTGATTTTGTCCAGAACGGGAGTCAGTGAGTCTTTAAGACCGGGAGTCAGTAACTCTGAACAGACCGAGTGTAAGTGACTCTGTACAGACCGGAATCAGTGAATCTGTACAGATAGGGTGTCAGTGAATCTGTACAGGCCGGGAGTCAGTGACACTGTGCGTAGCGGGATTCAGTGACTCACTGCAGACCTGCAGACAGTGAATCTGTACAGACCGGGAGCTAGTGGCTCTGTGCGGACCGCGAGTCAGTGATTCTGTCCAGACCGGGTGTCAGAGAGCCTTTACAGACCGGGAGTCAGTAACTCTGTCCAGACTGGGAGTCAGTGAATCTGCATCGACCGGAATTCAATCACCATGTACAGACCGGGTGTCAGTGACTCTGTTCAGACCGGGTTTCATTGACTCTGTGCAGACCTGGAATCAGTGTCCCAGGGCAGACCGGGATTCAATGGCTCTGTGCAGACCGGGAGTCGGTGATTCTGTACGGACTTGAAGTCGGTGACTGTGTGCAGACCTGAAGTCAGTGACTCTGCATAGACCGGAAGTCAGTTACTCTATACAGACCGGGAGTCAGTGACTCTGTGTACACAATGAATGGGAGGACCCTAGGCAAGACAGAGGGTCAGAGGGATCTTGGTGTGCAAGTTCACAGATCCCTGAAGGCGGCGGAACAGGTAGATAAGGTGGTAAAGAAGGCGTATGGGATACTTGCCTTTATTAGCCGAGGCATAGAATATAAGAGCAAGGAGGTTATGATGGAGCTGTATAAAACACTGGTTAGGCCACAGCTGGAGTACTGTGTGCAGTTCTGGTCGCCACACTACAGGAAGGATGTGATCGCTTTAGAGAGGGTGCAGAGGAGATTCACCAGGATGTTACCAGGGTTGGAGCGCTTCAGCTATGAAGAGAGACTGGGAAGATTGGGTTTGTTTTCCTTGGAGCAGAGGAGGCTGAGGGGGGACATGATTGAGGTGTACAAAATTATGAGGGGCACAGATAGGATGGATACTAAGGAGCTTTTTCCCTTCGTTGAGGGTTCTATAACAAGGGGACATAGATTCAAGGTAAAAGGCGGGAGGTTTAGAGGGGATTTGAGAAAGAACTTTTTCACCCAGAGGGTGGTTGGAGTCTGGAACTCACTGCCTGAAAGGGTTGTGGAGGCAGGAACCCTCACAACATTCAAGAAGCATTTGGATGAGCACTTGAAATGCCATAGCATACAAGGCTACGGACCACATGCTGGAATATGGGATTAGAGTAGACAGGGCTGATGGCCGGCGCGGACACGATGGGCCGAAGGGCCTCTATCCGTGCTGTATAACTCTATGACTCTATGACAGACCGGGAGTCATTGACTCTGTATAGACCGGGTGTCTGCGACTCTGTACAGACCTCGAGTCAATGACTCTGTGCAGACCTGGAGTCAGTTTCTCTTTCCAGACCTGGAGTCAGTGTCTCTGTACAGACCGCGTGTCAATTGTTCTGCGATTCTGTGCCGACAGGGTGTCAGTGACTCTGTACAGACCGGGAGTCAGTGACTCTGTACAGAGTGGAATCATTGATTATGTGCAGACCGGGAGTCAGCAACACTGTACAGTCCCGTAGTCAATGTCTCTGTGCAGACCGGTTGTCGATGATTCTGTACGGACCGGGAATCAGTGACTGTACAGACCGGGAGTCAGTGACTCTGCATCGACCGGAATTCAGTTATTCTGTACAGACCGGGAGTCAGTGACGCTGTACAGACCGGGAGTCAGTGATTCTGTCCAGACCTGGAGTCAGTGAGTCTGCACAGACCTGGAGCCAGTGACGCTGCACAGACCGGGAGTCATTGACTCTGTACAGACCGGCTGTCAGCGACTCTGTACAGACCTCGAGTCAGTGACTCTGTACAGACCTGGAGTGAGTGTTTCGGTGCAGACCGTGTGTCAGTTGTTCTGTACCGAACAGAAGTCTGTGATTCTGTGCAGACCGGGAGTCAGTGTTTCTGTATAGACCGGGAGTCGGCGACTCTGTATGGTCCGGAAGTCAGTGAGTCTGTGCAGCCCGGGAGTCAGTGAGTCTGCACAGACGAGATTCAGTGACTCTGCACAGACTGGGAGTCAGTGTCTCTGTACAGGCCGGGCGTCTGTGATTCTGGCCGGACTGGGAGTCAGTGAGTCTGTCCAGACCTGGAGTCAGTGACTCTGTACAGACGGGGAGTCAGCAACTCGGTACAGATGGGGAATCATTGATGATGTACAGACATGGAGTCAGCGACTCAGTACAGACCTGGAGTCAGCGATTCTGAACAGACCTGGAGTCAGTGTCTCTGTGCAGACCGGGAGTCGGTGATTCTGTATGAACCGGGAATCAGTGTCTCTGTACAGAACGGGAGTCAGTGACTCTGTGCAGACCGGGTTGCATTGACTCTGTACAGACCTGAATTCAGTGACTTTGTACAGGCCGGTAGTCAGTGGCACTGTGCAGACATAGAGTCAGTTTCTCGGTACAGACCGGTAGTCAGTGGCTCTGTGCAGACCGGGAGTCAGTGGTTCTCTACGGACCGGGAATCAGTGGCTCTGCGCAGACCGGGAGTTAGGGGTACTGTACGGACCGGCAGTCAGTGAGTCTGCACAGACTTGGATCAAGTGAAGCTGTACAGACCGGGAGTCAGTGACCCTGTACAGACCGGGAGTCATTGACTCTGTAAAGACCGGGAATCATTGAATCTGTACAGACCGGGAGTCAGCGACGCTGTACAGACTCATTACAGACCTGGACTCAATTTCTCTGAACAGACCGGGAGTCAGTGACTCTGTACAGACCGGAAGTCAGTTACTCTGCACAGACCTGGAGTCGGCGAGTCTGCACAGACGGGGATTCAGTGACTCTGTACAGACCGGGAGTCAGTTACTCTGGACAGACCTGAAGTTAGTTCGTCTGCAGAGAACGGGAGTCAGTGACTCTGTGCAGACCAGGAGTCAGTGACTCTGTGCAGACCGGAAGTCATCGATTCTGTACGGATTGGACATCAGAAACTCTGCACAGAGTTTGAGTCACTAACGTTGTACAGACCGGGATTCAGTGAATCTGTACGGAACTGGAGTCAGTGACTCTGTACAGACCTTGATTCATGGTCTCTGGACAGACTGGTAGTCAGTGGCTCTGTGCATACGGGGAGTCAGTGTCTCTGTACAGACCGGGAGTCAGTGACTCTGTGCAGACCGGGATTCAGTGTCTCTGGACAGACTGGTAGTCAGTGGCTCTGTGCAAACGGGGAGACAGCGTCTCTGTACAGACTGGTAGTCAGTGGCTCTGTGCAGACAGGGAGTCAGCGACTCGGTACAGATGGGGAATCATTGATGATGTACAGACATGGAGTCAGCGACTCAGTACAGACGTGGAGTCAGTGACTCTGTACAGACCTGGAGGCAGTGACTGTGTCCAGACTTGGAGTCAGTGAGTCTGTACAGACCTGGAGCCAGTGACGCTGCACAGACCAGGAGTCGGTGACTCTGTTCAAACCTGGAGTCAGTGTCTCTGTACAGACCGGAAGTCAGTTACTCTGTACAGACCTGGACACATTGACTCTGCACAGACCAGGAGTCAGTGACTCTGTACAGACAGGGAATCATTGATTATGTACAGACCTGGAGTCAGCGATTCTGTACAGAACGGGAGTCAGTGACTCTGTGCAGACCGGGATTCGGTGACTCTGCACGACCTGGAGTCAGTGAATATGCACAGACCGGGAGTCATTGACTCTGTACAGACCGGGAGTCAGCGACTCTGTACAGACTCTGTACAGAACTGGACTCAGTTTATCTGAACAGACCGGGAGTCAGTGACTCTGTACAGAACGGGAGTCAGTTTGTCTGTACAGACCGATGTCAGTGTTTCTGTACAAACCGGGAGTCGGTGACTCTGTACGGACCGTGAGTCAGTGACTCTGTACAGACCTTGAGTCAGTGAGTCTGCACAGACCTGGAGCAAGTGATGCTGTACAGACCGGAAGTCAGTGACTCGGTACAGACCGGGAGTCAGTGAATCTTTACAGACCTGGAGTCAGTGAGTCTGTACAGACGAAAGTCAGTGACACTGTAAAGACTGGGAGTCAATGACTCTGTACAGGCCGGGCGTCTGTGATTCTGAACGGAACGGGAGTCAGTGACTCTGTACAGACCGGGAGTCAGTGACGTTGGCCAGACTGGGAGTCATTGAGTCTGTACAGACCTGGAGTCAGTCACTCTGCACAGACCGGGTGTCAGTGTCACTGTGTAGACCGAGAGTCAGTGACTCTGTGCAGACCGGAATCAGTGACTCTGTATTGACAGGGAGTCCGTGAATCTGAACATGCCGAGAGTCAGTGGCTCTGTACTAACCAGGAGTCAGTGACTGTGTACAGACATGGAGTCAGTGCCTCTGTACAGACCGGTAGTCAGTGTCTCTGTGCAGACCGGGAGTCAATGTCTCTGTGCAGACCGGATTCAGTGATTCTGCACAGACTGGGAGTCAGTGCCTCTGTACAGACCGGTAGTCAGTGTCTCTGTGCAGACCGGGAGTCAATGTCTCTGTGCAGACCGGATTCAGTGATTCTGCACAGACCGGGAGTCAGTGACTCTGTACAGACCGGGAGTCAGTGACTCTGTATAGACGGGGAATTATTGATTATGTGCACATCTGGAGTCAGCGACTCTGTGCAGACCGGGAGTCAGTGACTCTGTACAGACCGAGAGTCAGTAACTCTGAACAGACGGAGAGTTACTGACAGTGTACTACCGGGTGTCAGTGACGCTGTCCGACGAGAGTCACTGACTCTGTGCAGATCTGGAGTCAGTGACTCTGCACAGACCGGGAGACACTTACTCTGTATAGAACCGGTGTCAGTGACTCTGTGCAGGCCGGCAGTTACTGACTTTGTACGGACCGGAATCAGTGATTCTGTACAGACAGGGAGTCCGTGAATATGTACAGGACGGGAGTCAGTCACCCTGTGCAGACCTGGAGTCAGTTACTCTGTATAGAACGGGAGTCATTGACTCTGTACAGGCCTGGTGTTTGTGACTCTGTACGGACCGGAATCAGTGATTCTGTAAAGAAAGGGAGTCAGTGGCTCTGTACAGACCTTAAGTCAGTGACGCTATGCAGACCGGGAGTCTGTGATTCTGTACACACCTGGAGTCAGTGACTCTGTACAGACAGGGAGTCAGTGACTCTGTCCAGACCTGGGGACAGTGAGTCTGTACAGACCTGGAGCCAGTGACTCAGCACAGACCTGGAGTCAGTGTCTCTGTACAGACCGAGAATCAGTAACTCTGAACAGACCGAGAGTCACTGACTCTGTACGAGCGGGAGTCAGTGACGCTGTACGACGGGGAGTCAGTGACTCTGTATAGAACCGGAGTCACTGACTCTGTACAGACCGGGAGTTAGTGACTCTGTACGGACCGGAATCAGTGATTCTGTGCAGACTGGGAGTCAGTGTATCTGTACAGGACGGGAGTCAGTCACTCTGCACAGAACTGGAGTCAGTTACTCTGTACAGACCGGGAGTCAGTGAATCTGTACAGACCGGAAGTCAATTACTCTTTACAGACCGGGAGTCAGTGACTCTCCGCAGTCCGGGAGGCAATGATTCTGTACAGACCGGGAGGCAGTTAGTCTTCATAGACCCGGAGTCAGTAACTCTGAACGGACCGAGAGTTAGCCACTCTGTTCAGAGCTGGAGTAGTAACTCTGCACAGACCGGGAGTCAGTGACCTTGTAAATACCGTAATCAGTGACTCTGTACAGACAGTGAGTCAATGAATCTGTACAGACCTGGATTCAATGGCTCTGCACCGACCGAGTGTCAGTGCCTCTGTACATTCCGGGTGTCAAAGATTCTGTACATACTGGAAGTCAGTGACTCTGTACAGGCCGGGGAGTCAGTGACTCTGCACAGACCTGGAGACAGTGTCTCTGTACAGACCGGGTGTCAGTGTCTCTGCACAGAGCGGGTGTCAATGACTCAGTACAGACAGGGAGTCAGTGATTCTGTGCAGGCCGGGGAGTCAGTGATTCATTAGAGACCTGAATTCAGTGACGTTGTCCAGACCGGGAATCGGTGTTTCTGTACGGACCGGAACTCGGTGACTCTGTACAGACCGGGCGTCAGTGACACTTTGCAAACCGGGAGTCGGTCACTCTGTACAGACCGGGTGTCCGTGATTCTGCACAGACCTGGAATCAGTTACTGTGCACAGACCTGGAGTCGGGTTCTCTGCACAGACCGTGAGTCAGTGGTTCTGTACAAAACAGGAGTCTGTGATTCTGCACGGACCGGGATTCAGTGAATCTGTACAGACAGGGAATCATTGACCCTGTACAGACCGAGAGTTAGTGACTTTGAACAGACAGGGTGTCAGTGACTCTGCATAGACCAGAAGTCAGATTCGCTGCACGGACCGGAAGTCAGTGATTCTGGGCAGAAAGGGAGTCAGTGACTCTGCATAGACCGGGAATCAGAGACACTGTGCCGACCGGGAGTCAGTTACTCGGTACAGGCAGGGAGTCAGTGAATCTGTACAAACCGAGAGTCAGTGAATCTGTACAGAACAGGAGTCAGTGACTCTGTAGGACTGGGAGTCACTGACTCCGTACAGACCTGGAGTCAGGGTCTCTGTACAGACAGTTAGTCAGTGAATCTGGACAGACCTGGAGTCAGTGGCTCTGCACAGACCGGGTGTCAGTGACTCTGTCCAGACCGGGTGTCAGTGAGTCTTCAGAGATCGGGAGTCGGTAACTCTGAACGGACCAAGACGTAATGACTCTGTACCGACCTGGAGTCAGTGACGCTGCACAGACCGGGAATCAGTGACACTGTACAGACCGGAATCAGTGAATCTGTACAAACAGGGAGTCATTGATTCAGTACAGACCTGGAGTCAGTTTCTCTGTACAAACTGGGAGTCAGTGACTCTGTGCAGACCTGGAGTCAGTGTCCCTGTGCAGACCGGGATTCAATGGCTCTGTGCAGACCGGGCGTCAGTGACTCTTTGTAGACCGGGAGTCGGTGACTTTGTGCAGACCGGATGTCAGTGACCGTGCATAGACTGGAAGTCAGTAACTCTGTACAGACCAGGACTCAGTGACTCTGTGCATAGCGGGTTTCAGTGACTTTCTGCAGACCTGGAGTCAGTGAATCCGTACAGCCCGGGAGTTAGTGGCTCTGTGCAGACCGGGAGTCAGTGATTCTGTCCAGACCGGGAGTCAGTAACTCTGAACAGACCAAGTGTTAGTGACTCTGTCCAACCGGGAGTAAGTTACGCTGTACGACCGGGAGTCAGTGATGCTGTACAGACCTGGAGTCAGCGACTCTGCACAGAATGGGAATCAGTTACTCTGTATAGAACGGGAGTCAATTTCTCTGTGCAGGCCGGGAGTCAGCGACTCTGCGCAGTTTGGATTAATTGATTATGTGCAGACCTGGAGTCAGCGACTCTGCACAGAGCGGGAGTCAGTGATTCTGTACCGAAATGAAGTCGGTTATTCTGTACAGACCGGAATCAGTGATTCATTGCAGACGGTGAGTTAGTGAATCTGCACAGACCTGGAGTTTATTTTTTTAATTCATTCACGGGATGTGGGCGTCGCTGGCAAGGCCGGCATTTATTGCCCATCCCTAATTGCCCTCGAGAAGGTGGTGGTGAGCCGCCTTCTTGAACCGCTGCAGTCCGTGTGGTGACGGTTCTCCCACAATGCTGTTAGGAAGGGAGTTCCAGGATTTTGACCCAGCGACGATGAAGGAACGGCGATATATTTCCAAGTCGGGATGGTGTGTGACTTGGAGGGGAACGTGCAGGTGGTGTTGTTCCCATGCGCCTGCTGCCCTTGTCCTTCTAGGTGGTAGAGGTCGCAGGTTTGGGAGGTGCTGTCGAAGAAGCCTTGGCGAGTTGCTGCAGTGCATCCTGTGGATGGTGCACACTGCAGCCACAGTGCGCCGGTGGTGAAGGGAGTGAATGTTTAGGGTGGTGGATGGGGTGCCAATCAAGCAGGCTGCTTTATCTTGGATGGTGTCGAGCTTCTTGAGTGTTGTTGGAGCTGCACTCATCCAGGCAAGAGGAGAGTATTCCATCACACTCCTGACTTGTGCCTTGTAGATAGTGGAAAGGCTTTGGGGAGTCAGGAGGTGAGTCACTCGCCGCAGAATACCCCGCCTCTGACCTGCTCTCGTAGCCACAGTATTTATATGGCTGGTCCAGTTAAGTTTCTGGTCAATGGTGACCCCCAGGATGTTGATGGTGGGGGATTCGGTGATGGTAATGCCGTTGAATGTCAAGGGGATGTGGTTGGACTCTCTCTTGTTGGAGATGGTCATTGCCTGGCACTTATCTGGTGCGAATGTTACTTGCCACTTATGAGCCCAAGCCTGGATGTTGTCCAGGTCTTGCTGCATGCAGGCTCGGACTGCTTCATTATCTGAGGGGTTGCGAATGGAACTGAACACTGTGCAGTCATCAGTGAACATCCCCATTTCTGACCTTATGATGGAGGGAAGGTCATTGATGAAGCAGCTGAAGATCGTTGGGCCTAGGACACTGCCCTGAGGAACTCCTGCAGCAATGCCCTGGGGCTGAGATGACTGGCCTCCAACAACCACTGCCATCTTCCTTTGTGCCAGGTATGACTCCAGCCACTGGAGAGTTTTCCCCCTGATTCCCATTGACTTCAATTTTACGAGGGCTCCTTGGTGCCACACATCGGTCAAATGCTGCCTTGATGTCAAGGGCAGTCACTCTCACCTCACCTCTGGAATTCAGCTCTTTTGTCCATGTTTGGACCAAGGCTGTAATGAGGTCTGGAGCCGAGTGGTCCTGGCGGAACCCAAACTGAGCATCGGTGAGCAGGTTATTGGTGAGTAAGTGCCGCTTGATAGCACTGTCGACGACACCTTCCATCACTTTGCTGATGATTGAGAGTAGACTGATGGGGCGCTAATTGGCCGGATTGGATTTGTCCTGCTTTTTGTGGACAGGACATACCTGGGCAATTTTCCACATTGTCGGGTGGATGCCAGTGTTGTAGCTGTACTGGAACAGCTTGGCTAGAGGCGCAGCTAGTTCTGGAGCACAAGTCTTCAGCACGACAGCTGGGATGTTGTCGGGGCCCATAGCCTTTGCTGTATCCAGTTCACTCAGCCGTATCTTGATATCACGTGGAGTGAATCGAATTGGCCGAAGACTGGCTTCCGTGATGGTGGGGATATCGGGAGGAGGCTGAGATGGATTATCCACTCGGCACTTCTGGCTGAAGATGGTTGCAAACGCTTCAGCCTTGTCTTTTGCACTCACGTGCTGGACTCCGCCATCATTGAGAATGGGGATGTTTGCAGAGCCTCCTCCTCCCGTTAGTTGTTTAATTGTCCACCACCATTCACGACTGGATGTGGCAGGACTGCAGAGCTTTGATCTGATCCGTTGGTTGTGGAATCGCTTAGCTCTGTCTATAGCATGTTGCTTCCGCTGTTTAGCATGCATGTAGTCCTGAGTTGTAGCTTCACCAGGTTGGCACCTCATTTTTAGGTACGCCTGATGCTGCTCCTGGCATGCTCTTCTACACTCCTCATTGAACCAGCGTTGATCCCCTGGCTTGTTGGTAATGGTAGAGTGAGGAATATGCCGGGCCATGAGGTTACAGATTGTGCTGGAATACAATTCTGCTGCTGCTGATGGCCCACAGCGCCTCATGGATGCCCAGTTTTGAGCTGCTAGATCTGTTCTGAATCTATCCCATTTAGCACGGTGGTAGTGCCACACAACACGTTGGATGGTGTCCTCAGTGCGAAGACGGGATTTCATCTCCACGATGACTGTGCGGTGGTCACTCCTACCAATGCTGTCATGGACAGATGCATTTGCGACAGGTAGATTGGTGAGGACGAGGTCAAGTAAGTTTTTCCCTCGTGTTGGTTCGCTCACCACCTGCCGCAGGCCCAGTCTAGCAGTTATGTCCTTCAGGACTCGGCCAGCTCGGTCAGTAGTGGTGCTACCGAGCCACTCTTGGTGATGGACATTGAAGTCCCCCACCCAGAGTACATTTTGTGCCCTTGCTACCCTCAGTGCTTCCTCCAAGTGGTGTTCAACATGGAGGAGGACTGATTCATCAGCTGAGGGAGGACAGTAGGTGGTAATCATCAGGAGCTTTCCTTGCCCATGTTTGACCTGATGCCATGAGATTTCATGGGGTCCAGAGTCAATGTTGAGGACTCCCAGGGCCACTCCCTCCTGACTGTATATCACTGTACCGCCACCTCTGGTGGGTCTGTCCTGCCAGTGGGACAGGACATACCCAGGGATGGTGATGGAAGAGTCTGGGACGTTGGCTGAAAGATATGATTCTGTGAGTATGGCTATGTCAGGCTGTTGCTTGACTTGTCTGTGGGACAGCTCTCCCAATTTTGGCACAAGTCCCCAGATGTTAGTAAGGAGGACCTTTCAGGGTCGACTGGGCTTGGTGTTTTGCCGTTGTCGTGTCCGGTGCCTAGTGGTCCGATGCCGGGTGGTCCGTCCGGTTTTATTCTTATTTTGACATTTTGTAGCGAGATTTTACAACTGAGTGGCTTGCTAGGCCATTTCAGAGGGCAATTAAGAATCAACCACATTGCTGTGGGTCTGGAGTCACATGTAGGCCAGACCGGGTAAGGGCGGCAGGCTTCCTTCCCTAAAGGACATTAGTGAACCAGATGGGTTGTTATGAAATCCGGTCGTTTCATGGCCATCATTACTGATACTAGTATTTTAATTCCAGATTTTTTATTTAATTAATTGGCTCTGGTACAGACCGGGTGTCAGTGACTTTGTACAGACCGGGTGTCAGTGAGCCTTCATAGATCGGGAGACAGTAAGTCTGTCCAGACCTGGAGTCAGTGACTCGGTACAGGCCGGGGAGTCAGTGACTCTGTACAGATCGGAATCAGTGAATCTGTACAGACAGGGAGTCAGTGAATCGCTACAGGCCGGAAGTCCGTGACTCTATATGGACCGGAATCAGTGACTCTTTTCAGACAGTGAGTCAGTTAACCTGTGCAGACCTGGATTCAGTGGCTCTCAACAGATCGGGTGTCAGTGACTCTGTACAGACCGGAAGTCAGTGACTCTGTAGAGACCGGGAGTCAGTGGCTCTGTAAGACCTGGAGTCAGTAACTCTGTACAAACCAGGCGTCAGTGACTCCGTACAGACCCATAGTCTGTGAGTCTGTACAGACCGGGAGTCAGTGACACTGTACAGTCGGGGTGTCAGTGTGGCTGTACAGACCTGGTGTCGGTGAATCTGCACAGAGCGGGAGTCAGTTACTCCGTACAGAACGGGAGTCAATTACTCTGTACAGGCCGGGAGTCAGCGACTCTGTGCAGTTCGGAATCAGTGATAATGTACAGACCTGGAGTCAGCGACTCTGTGCAGAGCGGGAGTCAGTGATTCTGTACCGACGGAAAGTCGGTGACTCTGTACAGACCGGAATCAGTGACTCTGTGCAGACAGTGAGTGAGTGAATCTGCACAGACCTGGAGTCACTGGCTCTGTACAGGCCGGGTGTCAATGAATCTTTACAGAACGGGTGTCAGTGAGTCTTCATCGATCGGGAGTCAGTAAGTCTGTACAGACAGGGAGTCAGTATCTTGGTGCAGGCCGGGGAGTCAGAGACTCTGGAAAGATCGGAATCATTGACTATGTACAGAGAGGGAGTCAGTGACTCTGTACATACCGGTGGTCAGTGGCTCTGTAAGACCGGGAATCAGTAACTCTGTACAGCCCTGCAGTCAGTGACTCGGTACAGACCGGAATCAGTGAATCTGAACAGACAGGGAATCAGTGAATCTGTAGAGGCCGGGAGTCCGTGAATCTGTATGGACCGGAATCAGTGACTCTTTTCAGACAGTGAGTCAGTGAACCTGTGCAGACCTGGAGTCAGTGGCTCTCTGCAGATCGGGTGGCAGTGATTCTGTACAGAGCTGAGGTCAGTGACTCTGTAGAGACCGGGAGTCAGTGGCTCTGTAAGAGCGGGAGTCAGTAACTCTGAACAGACCGGGATTTAGTAACTCTGAACAGACCGGGCGTCAGTGACTCTGTACTGTCGGGGAGTCAGTGATTCTGTACAGACCTGGAGCCGGTGTCTCTGTACAGGTCGGGAGTCAGTGACTCTGTACAGTTCGGAATCATTGATTATGTACAGGCCTGGAGTCAGCGACTCTGTACAGACCGGGAGTCAGTGATTCTGTCCGTACCGCAAGTCGGTGACTCTGTACAGACCGGCAGTCAGTGATTCTGTACGGCCCGGGAGTCAGTTACTCTGCCCAGACCGGGAGTCAGTGAATGTGCATCGACCGGAAGTCAATTACTATGCACAGACCGGGAGTCAGTGACTCTGTTCAGACCGGGTGTCAGTGACAGTGGACAGACTGGGTATCAATGGCTCTCTGCAGACCGTGAGTCAGTGAGTCTTCATAAACCGGGAGTCAATAACTTTGAACGGAACGAGAGTTAGTGACTCTGTGCTGACCTGGAGTGAGTGACGCTGCACAGACCGGGAGTCAGTGACTCTTTACAGACGGTGTGTCAGTGATTCTCTACAGACCGGGAGTCAGTGACTGTACAGGCCGGGAGTCAGTGTCTATGTGCAGACAGGAATCAGTGAATCTGTAGAGACAGAGAGTCAGTGAATCTGTACAGGCCGGGAGTCCGTGACTCTGTATGGACCGGAATCAGTGACTCTGTTCAAACATTGAGTCAGTGAAACTGTGCTGACCTTGAGTCAGTGGCTTTGTACAGATCGGGTGTCAGTGTCTCTGTGCAGACCGAAGTCAGTGACTGTGTACAGGCCGGGGAGTCAGTGACTCTGTACAGACCTGGAGTCAGTGACTGTGTACGGACCGGGAGTCAGTGACTTGTTGCAGACGGGGTGTCAGTCACTCTGTGCAAGGCACTACCTTCCGGTCTGTACCGAGTCACTGACACGGACAGTTCGTGACTGCGTACAGACAGGAATCAGCGACTCTGTGCAGACAGCGAGTCAGTGAATCTGTACATACCGAGAGTCAGTGGATCTGTACAGACCGGGAGTCAGTGACTCTGTAGGACCGGGAGTCACTGACTCTGTACGGACCTGGAGTCAGTGTCTCCGCGCAGACCGGGATTCAATGGCTCTGTGCAGACCGGGAGTCGGTGATTTTGTACGGACTTGAAGTCGGTGACTCTGACGGAAGTCACTGACTCTGCATAGACCGGAAGTCAGTTACTCAGTACAAACCGGGATTCAGTGACTCTCTACGGACCGGGAGTCAGTGAATTTTTACAGACGGGGTGTCACTGACTCTCTGCAGAGTAAATTCCTTCCGGTCTGTACAGAATCACTGACACCGAGAGTTCGTGACTCTGTGCAGACATGGAGTCAGCGACTCTGTTGGACCGGGAGTCTCTGACTCTGTACGGACCATGCGTCAGTGGCTCTGTACAGACCGGGTGTCAGTGATTCTGTACAGACCTGGAGTCAGGGTCCCTGTGCAGACCGGGATTCAATGGCTCTGTGCAGACCGGGAGTTGGTTATTCTGTACGGACTTGAAGGCGGTGACTCTGTGAAGACCGGAAGTCAGTGACTTTGCATAGACCGGACGTCAGTTACTCTGCACAGACCGGGAGTCAGTGACTGTGCATAGCGGGATTCAATGAATCTCTGCAGACCTGGAGTCAGTGAATCTGTACAGAACGGGAGTTAGTGGCTCTGTGCAGACTGGGAGTCAGTGATTCCGTCCAGACCGGGTGTCAGTGAGTCTTTACAGACCTGGAGTCAGTCTCTCTGAACAGACAGAGTGTTAGTGACTCTGTCCAACCGGGAGTCAGTGACGCTGTACGACCGGGAGTCAGTGATGCTGTGCAGACCTGGAGTCAATGACTCTGCACAGACCTGGAGTCAGTTACTCTGTATAGAACGGGAGTCAATTACTCTGTACAGGCCGGGAGTCAGCGAATCTGCGCAGTTCGGAATCATTGATTATGTACAGACCTGGAGTCAGCGACTCTGTACAGAGCCGGAGTCAGTGATTCTGTACCGACCGGAAGTCGGTGACTCTGTACAGACCGAAATCAGAGACTCGGTACAGGCCGGGGAGTCAGTGACTTTGTCCAGATCGGGAGTTTGTAAGTCTGTACAGACCGGGTGTCAGTGACTCTGTCCAGGCCGGGGAGTCAGTGACTCTGTAAAGATCGGAATCATTGACTCTGTACAGAGAGGGAGTCAGTGACTCTGTACACACCGTTAGTCAGTGGCTCTGAAAGACCGGGAATCAGTAACTCTGAACGGACCGGGCGTCAGTGACTCCATACGGACCCGGAGTCTGTGAGTTTCGTTGGACCGGAAGTCAGTTTCTCTGTACAGTCTGGGAGTCATTGATTCTGTACAGACCTGGAGTCGGAGACTCTGCGCAGGCCGGGAGTCAGTGACTCTGTACAGTTCGAAATCATTGATTATGTACAGACCTGGAATCAGCCACTCTGTGCAGACCGGGAGTCAGTGATTCTGTACGGCCCGGGAGTCAGGTACTCTCTCCAGACGGGTAGTCAGTGAATCTGCATCGACCGGAAGTCAATTACTATGTACAGACCGGGAGTCGGTGATTCTGTACGGACTTGAAGTCGGTGACTCTGTGCAGACCGGAAGTCAGTGACTCTGCACAGACCGGACGTCAGTTACTCTGCACAGACCGGGAATCAGTGACTCTGTGCATAGCGGGATTCATTGACTCCCTGCAGACCTGGAGTCAGTGAATCTGTACAGACCGGGAGTAAATGGCTCTGTGCAGAAATGGAGTCAGTGATTCTGTCCAGACCGGGTGTCAGTGAGTCTTAACAGACCGGGAGTCAGTATCTCTGAACGTACCGAGTGTTAGTGACTCTGTCCAACCGGGAGTCAGTGACGCTGTCCGACCGGGAGTCAGTGATGATGTGCAGACCAGGAGTCAGTGACTCTGCACAGACCGTGAGTCAATTACTCTGTATATAACGGGAGTCAATTACTCTGTCCAGGCCGGGAGTCACCGATTCTGTGCAGTTCGGAATCATTGATTATGTACAGACCTGGAGTCAGCGACTCTGCACAGAGCGGGAGTCAGTGATTCTCTACCGACCGGAAGTCGGCGACTCTGTACAGACCGGAATCAGTGACTCGGTACAGGCCGTGGAGTCAGTGACTCTGTACAGATTGGGAGTCAGTAAGTCTGTACAGACGGGGAGTCAGTGAGTCGGTACAGGCCGGGGAGTCAGTGACTCTGTAAAGATCGGAATCATTGATTCTGTGCAGAGAGGGAGTCAGTGACTCTGTGCACACCGGTAGTCAGAGGCTCTGTAAGACCGGGATCAGTGAATCTGCACAGACATTGAGTCAGTGAATCTGTACAGGCCGGGAGTCTGTGACTCTGTATGGACCGGAATCAGTGACCTTTTTAGACAGTGATTCAGTGAACCTGTGCAGACCTGGAGTCACTGGCTCTCTACAGATCGGGTGTCAGTGACTCTGTACAGACCGAAAGTCAGTGATTCTGTAGAGACCGGGAGTCAGTGGCTCTGTAAGACCGGGAGTCAGTAACTCTGTACAGACCGGGCGTCAGTGACTCCGTACAGACCCGTAGTCTGTGAGTCAGTACAGACCGGGAGTCAGTGACTCTGTACAGTTCGGAGTCATTGATTATGTACAGACCTGGAGTCAGCTACTCTGTACAAACCGGGAGTCAGTGATTCTGTACGGCCCGGGTGTCAGTTACTCTGTCCAGACCGGGAGTCAGTGAATCTGCATCGACCGGAAGTCAATTACTATGTACAGACCTGGATTCAGTGACATTGTTCAGACCGGGAGTCAGTGACATTGTACAGACTGGGTATCAATGACTCTCAGCAGACCGGGAGTCAATGAGTCTTCATAGACCGGGAGTCAATAACTTTGAACGGAACGAGAGTTAGTGACTCTGTGCTGACCTGGAGTTAGTGACACTGCACAGACCGGGAGTCAGTGTCTGTACAGGCCGGGAGTCAGTTTCTCTGTACAGACCGGAATCAGTGAATCTGTACAGACAGGGAGTCAATGAAACTGTACAGGCCGGGAGTCCGTGACTCTGTATGGACCGGAATCAGTGACTCTGTTGAGACAGTGAGTCAGTGAAACTGTGCAGAACTGGGGTCAGTGGCTCTGTACAGATCGCGTGTCAGTGACTCTGTGCAGACCGAAGTCAGTGACTCTGTACAGACCTGGATTCAGTGACTCTGTACAGAAAGGGAGTCAGTGAATCTGTACATACCGAGAGTCAGTGAATCTGCACAGACCTGAGTCAGTGACTCTGCACAGACCGTGCATAAGTGACTCTGTACAGACCTGGAGTCAGTGAGTCTGTACAGACCAGGAGTAAGTGACACTATACAGACCGAGAGGCAGTGATTCGGTAAGGACCGTGAGTCAGTCCCTCTATACAAACCGGAGTCAGTGAGTCTGTGCAGACTACGAGTCAATAATTCTGTACAGGCCGGTCGTCAGTGATTCTTTACAGACCTGAATTCAGTGTCGTAGTCCAGACTGGGAATCGGTGTTTCTGTACGGACCGGAACTCGGTGAGTCTGTACAGACCGGGCGTCAGTGACTCTTTGAAGACCGGGAGTCGGTCACTGTGTACAGACCGGGTGGCCGTGATTCTGTACAGACCTGGAATCAGTTGCTGTGCACAGACCTGGAGTCGGGTTCTCTGCACAGACCGGGAGTCAGTGGTTCTGTACAGACCGAGAGTTAGTGACTTTGAACAGACAGGGATTCAGTGACTCTGCATAGAACGGAAGTCAGATTCGCTGCACGGACCGGACGTCAGTGTTTCTGGACAGAAAGGGAATCAGTGACACTGTGCAGACCTGGATTCAGTGTCTCTGTGCAGACAGTTAGTCAGTGAATCTGTACAGACCTGGAGTCATTGATTCAGTACAGACCTGGAGTCAGTTTCGCTGTACAGACCGGGATTCAATGGCTCTGTGCAGACAGGGAGTCAATGATTCTGTACAGACCGGGAGTCAGTGAGTCTTTACAGACCGGGAGTCAGGAACTCTGAACAGACCGATTGTTAGTGACTCTGTCCAACCGGGAGTCATCGACTCTGTGCAGTTCGGAATCATTGATTATGTACAGACTTGGGGTCAGCGACTCTGCACAGACCGGGAGTCAGTTACTCTGTACGGAACTGGAGTCAATTACTCTGTACAGGCCGGGAGTCATCGACTCTGTGCAGTTCGGAATCATTGATTATGTACAGACCTGGGGTCAGCGACTCTGCACAGAGTGGGAGTCAGTGATTCTGTACCGACATGAAGTCGATTACTCTGTACAGACCGGAATCAGTGAATCTGTGCAGGCAGTGAGTCAGTGAATCTGCACAGACCTGTACAGGGCGGATGACAGTGACTCTGTACAGACCGGGTGTAAGTGAGTCTTCCGAGATCGGGAGTCAGTTAGTCTGAACAGACCGGGAGTCAGTGACTATGTACAGATCGGAATCATTGACTCTGTACTGAGAGGGAGTCAGTGACTCTGTAAGACCGGGAATCAGTAACTCTGTACAATCCTGCAGTCAGTGACTCTGTACGGACTGGGAGTCAGTTACTTTGTACAGACGGGGTGTCAGTGACTCTCTACAGAATCACGGCCTTCCGGTCTGTACAGAGTCACTGACACCGAGAGTTCGTGACTCTGTACAGACCTGGAGTCAGTGACTCTGCACAGACCGGGAGTCAGTGACTGTATCGGCCGGGGGTGAGTGTCTCTGTACAGAAAGGAATCAGTGAATCTGTACAGACAGTGAGTCAGTGAATCTGTACAGGCCGGGAGTCCGTGACTCTGTATGGATCGGATCAGTGACTCTGTTCAGACCGCGAGTCACTGAAACTGTGCAGACCTGGGGTCAGTGTGTCTGTACAGATCGGGTGTCAGTGACTCTGTGCAGACCGGAACTCAGTGACTGTGTACAGGCCGGGGAGTCAGTGACTCTGTACAGACCTGGAGTCAGTGACTCTGTACGGACCGGGAGTCAGTGACTTTGTACAGACGGGGTGTCAGTGACTCTCTGCAGAGTCACTGCCTTCCGGTCTGTAAAGAGTCACTGACACCGAGAGTTCGTGACTCTGTACAGACCGGAATCAGTGACTCTGTACAGACAGGGAGTCAGTGAATCTGTAAATACCGAGAGTCAGTGAATCTGTACAGACCGGGAGACAGCCACTCTGTAGGACCGGGAATCACTGACTCTGTACGGAACTGGAGTCAGTGTCTCTGTACAGACAGTTTTTTCAGTGAATCTGTGCAGACTTGGCGTCAGTGATTATGTACAGAGCGGGAGTCAGTGACTCGGAACAGGCGGGGGATTCAGTGACTCTGTACAGACCGGTAGTCAGTGGCTCTGTAAGACCGGGAATCAGAAACTCTGTACAGTCCTTCAGTCAGTGACTCTGTACGGACCGGGAGTCAGTGACTTTGTACAGACGGGGTGACTGTGACTGTACAGGCCTGGAGTTAGTGTCTCTGTACAGACCAGAATCAGTGAATCTGTACAGACAGGGAGTCAGTGAATCTGTACAGGCCGGGAGTCCGTGATTCTGTATGGACCGGAATCAGTGACTCTGTTGAGACAGTGAGTCAGTGAAACTGTGCAGACCTGGAGTCAGTGGCTCTGTACAGATTGGGTGTCAGTGACTCTGTGCAGACCGGATGTCAGTGACTGTGTGCAGGCCGGGGAGTCAGTGACTCTGTACAGACCTGGAGTCAGTGACTTTGTACAGACGGGGTGTCAGTGACTCTCTGCAGAATCACTGCCTTCCGGTCTGCACAGAGACACTGACACCGAGAGTTCGTGACTCTGTACAGACCGGAATCAGTGACTCTGTACAGACAGGGAGTCAGTGAATCTGTACAGACCTGAAGTCAGTGTCCCTGTGCACGCCGGGATTCAATGGCTCTGTGCAGACCGGGAGTCGCTGAATCTGTACGGACTTGAAGTCAGTTACTCTGTACAGACCGGGAGATAGTGGCTCTGTGCAGAACGGGAGTCAGTGATTCTGTCCAGACCGGGTGTCAGTGAGTCTTAAAAGACCGGGAGTCAGTATCTCTGAACGTACCGAGTGTTAGTGACTCTGTCCAACCCGGAATAAGTGACGCTGTCCGACCGGGAGTCAGTGATGATGTGCAGACCAGGAGTCAGTGACTCTGCACAGACCGTGAGTCAATTACTCTGTACAGGCCGGGAGTCACCGACTCTGTGCAGTTCGGAATCATTGATTATGTACAGACCTGGAGTCAGCGACTCTGTCCAGAGCGGGAGTCAGTGATTCTGCACCGACCGGAAGTCGACGACTCTGTACAGACCTGAATCAGGGACTCGGTACAGGCCGTGGAGTCAGTGACTCTGTACAGACCGGGATCAGTGAATCTGTACAGACATTGAGTCAGTGAAACTGTGCAGACCTGGAGTCAGTGGCTCTCTACAGATCGGATGTCAGTGACTCTGTACAGACCGAAAGTCAGTGACTCTGTCGAGACCGGGAGTCAGTGGCTCTGTAAGACCGGGAATCAGTAACTCTGTACAGACCGGGCGTCAGTGACTCCGTACTGACCCGTAGTCTGTGAGTCAGTACAGACCGGGAGTCAGTGACTCTGGACAGTCGGGGTGTCATTGATTCTGGACAGACCTGGAGTCGGTGACTCTGTACAGGCCGGGAGTCAGTAACTCTGTACAGTTCGGAGTCGTTGATTATGTACAGACCTGGAGTCAGCGACTCTGTACAAACCGGGAGTCAGTGATTCTGTACGGCCCGGGTGTCAGTTACTCTGTCCAGATCGGGAGTCAGTGAATCTGCATCGACCGGAAGTCAATTACCATGTACAGACCTGGAGTCAGTGACTCTGTTCAGACCGGGAGTCAGTGACATTGTACAGACTGGGTATCAATGACTCTCAGCAGACCGGGAGTCAATGAGTCTTCATAGACCGGGAGTCAATAACTTTGAACGGAACGAGAGTTAGTGACTCTGTGCTGACCTGGAGTTAGTGACACTGCACAGACCGGGAGTCAGTGACTTTACAGGCCGGGAGTCAGTTTCTCTGTACAGAAGGGAGTCAGTGAAACTATACAGTTACTTTGTACAGACGGGGAGTCACTGACAACGAGAGTTCGTGACTCTGTACAGACCGTAATCAGTGACACTGTACAGAAAGGGAGTGAGTGAATCTGTACATACCGAGAGTCAGTGAATCTGCACAGACCTGATTAAGTGACTCTGCACAGACTGTGCATAAGTGACTCTGCACAGACCTGGAGTCAGTGACTGTATTCAGACCGAGAGGCAGTGATTCGGTAAGGACCGTTGGTCAGTACCTCTATACAAACCGGAGTCAGTGAGTCTGTGCAGACTACGAGTCAATAATTCTGTGCAGGCCGGTCGTCAGTGATTCTCTACAGACCTGAATTCAGTGACGTTGTCCAGACCGGGAATCGGTGTTTCTGTACAGACCGGAAATCGGTGAGTCTGTACAGACCGGGCGTCAGTGACTCTTTGAAGACGGGGAGTCGGTCACTGCGTACAGACCGGGTGTCCGTGATTCTGTACAGACCTGGAATCAGTTACTGTGCACAGACCTGGAGTCGGGTTCTCTGCACAGACCGGGAGTCAGTGGTTCTGTACAAAACGGGAATCTGTGATTCTGTCCGGACCGGGAGTCAGTGAATCTGTACAGACAGGGAATCATTGACACTGTACAGACCGAGAGTTAGTGACTTTGAACAGACAGGGATTCAGTGACTCTGCATGGACTGGAAGTCAGATTCGCTGCACGGACCGGAAGTCAGTGATTCTGGACAGAAAGGGAATCAGTGACTCTGCATAGACCGGGAATCAGTGACACTGTGCAGACCTGGATTCAGTGTCTCTGTACAGACAGTTAGTCAGTGAATCTGTACAGACCTGGAGTCATTGATTCAGTACAGACCTGGAGTCAGTTTCGCTGTACAAACCGGGAGTCAGTGACTTCCTGCAGACCTGGAGTCAGTGAGTCTGTGCAGACCTGGAGCAAGTGACGATGTACAGACCGGGAGTCAGTGAGTCTGTTCAGAGCGGGAATCACTGACCCTGTACTGACAGGGAATCATTGACCCTGTACATACCGAGAGTTGGTGACTTTGTACAGACAGGATGTGAGTTTCTCTGTATGGACCGTGAGTCATTGACTCTGTGTAGACCAGAAATCAGTGACTCTGTGCAGACCGGAAGTCAGTGACATTGCATAGACCGGAAGTCAGTTTCGCTGCACGGACCGGATGTCAGTGTCTCTGCACCGACAACGAGTCAGTGACTCTGTGCAGCTCGGTTGTCAGTGATTCTGTACAGAGCGGGAGTCATTGATTCTGTGCAAACCTGGAGTCAGTGACTCTGTACAGACCTGAAATCAGTGACGCTGTGCAGACCGGCAGTAAGTGACTCTGTACAGACCTGGAGTGGGGTTCTCTGTACAGATCGGGAGTCAGTGGTTCTGTACAGAACGGTAGTCCGTGATTCTGTAAGGACCGGGAGTCAGTGAATCGGTACAAACGGGGAGGCATTGATTGTTTACAAACCTGGAATCAGTGACTCTGTACAGACCGAGATCCAGGGAGTCGGTGCAGACCTGGAGGCAGTGAGTCTGTGCAGACCTGGAGCAAGTGACGATGGACAGACCGGGATTCAGTGAGTCTGTCCAGACCGAGAGGTAGTCGCTTTGCACAGACAGGGACAGTAACTTATTTAGACTGTGTGTCATTGACTCTGTGCAGACCAGCAATCAGTGAGTCTGCACAGACCAGGAGTCAGTGACTCTGTCCAGACCTGGGGACAGAGTGTCTGAACAGACCTGGAGTCAGTGACGCTGTACAGTCCTGGAGTCATTTACTCTGTATGGAACCGGAGTCTTTGATTCTGTACAGACCAGGAGTCAGTGAGTCTGTACAGACCGGGAGTCAGTGAATCTGTATGGACCGTGAGTCATTGAATCTGTGCAGACCAGCAATCAGTGACGCTGTGCAGACCGGGATTCAGTGACAGTGCATAGACCGGAAGTCAGTTTCGCTGCACGGACCGGAAGTCGGTGACTCTGTACAGACCGGGAGTTAGTGACTCTATGCGACCGGGAGTCGGTGACTCTGTACAGGCCTGGAGTCAGTGACTCTGCACAGAACGGGAGTCAGTGATTCTCTACAGACCGGGAGTCATTGATTCTGTACAGACCTGGAGTCAGTGACTCTGTGCAGACCAGCAATCAGTGAGTCTGCACAGACCGGGAGTCAGTGACAGTGCTTCGACCGGAAGTCAGTTTCGCTGCACGGAATGGAAGTCAGTGGCTCTGTCCAGACCGGGTTTCAGTATCTCTGTCGGACCGGGAGTCAGTGACTCTGTACAGACCAGGAGTCACTGACTCTGTACAGACCTGGAGTCAGTTACTCTGTACAGACCGGGAGTCAATGAGATTGTTCAGACCGGGAGTCAGTTAATCTGTACAGTCGGGGAGTCATTGATTCTGTGCAGACCTGGAGTCAGTGACTCTGTACAGAACTGGCGACACTGGCTCTGCACAGAGCGGGAGTCAGTGACACTGTGTAGATCGGGAGTCAGTGACTGTACAGACCGGGAGTCAGTGAATCTGTACAAAACTTGGAGTCATTGACGCTGTACCGACCGGATTCCAGTGACTCCGTGCAGACCTGGAGTCAATGAGTCTGTGCAGACCTGGAACAAGTGACGATGCACAGACCGGGAGTCAGTGAGTCTGTTCAGAGCGGGAATCACTGACACTGTACTGACAGGGAATCATTGACCCTGTACATACCGAGAGTTGGTGACTTTTTACAGACAGGGTGTCAGTTACTCTGTATGGGCAGCGAGTCATTGACTCTGTGCAGACCAGAAATCAGTGACTCTGTGCAGACCGGAAGTCAGTGACACTGCATAGACCGGAAGTCAGTTTCGCTGCACGGACCGAATGTCAGTGACTCTGCACGACCGGGAGTCAGTGACTCTGTGCTGACCTGGAGTCAGTGACACTGTGTCGACCGGGAGTCAGTGACTCTGTACAGACCAAAATCATTGACTCTGTAAAGACAGGGAGTCGGTGAATCTGAACATACCGAGAGTAAGTGGCTCTGTTCACACCGGTTGTTAGTGTCTCTGTAGGACCGGGAGTCAGTGAATCGGTACAGACCTGGAGTCAGTGTCTCTGTGCAGACCGGGAGTCAGTGAATCTGTACAGACCGGATTCAGTGACTTTGCACAGAGCGGTATTCAGTGACTCCGTACAGACGGGGAATTATTGATTAAAGACAGACCTGGAGTTAGCGACTCTGTCCAGACCTGGGGACAGAGGGTCTGGAGAGGTCGGTCGTCAGTGATTCTGCACAGACGGGGAGTCATTGATTCTGCACAGACGTGGTGACATTGATTCTGTGCAGACCTGGAGTCAGTGACTCTGTACAGACCTGAAATCAGTGACGCTGTCCAGAACGGGAGTAAGAGTCTCTGCACAGACCTGGAGTCGGGATCTCTGTACAGACCGGAAGTCAGTGGTTCTGTACACAACGGGAGTCTGTGATTCTGTACGGACCGGGAGTCAGTGAATCGGTACAGACGGGGTGTCATTGATTCTATACAGAACTGGAAACAGTGACTCTGTACAAAACCTGGATTCAGAGACGCTGCACAGACCGGGATCCAGTGACTCCGTACAGACCTGGAGTCAGTGAGTCTGTACATACCTGGAGCAAGTGATGATGTAAAGACCGGTAGTCAGTGAGTCTGTACAGACCGGGAATCAATGACCCTGTACTGAAAGGCAATCATTTACCTTGTACAGACCGAGAGTTAGTGAATTTGTACAGACAGGGAATCAGTGGACTCTGTACAGACCGGGAGTCAGTGATTCTGTACGGACCGGGAGTCGGTGACACTGTACAGACCGGGAGTTAGTGACGCTGTAAAGACCAGAGTCAGTGTCTCTGTTTTGACCACGAGTCAGTGACTCTGTACAAGTCAGTAGTCAGTGATTCTGTCCAGACGGGGAGTCGTTGATTCTGTACAGACGTGGAGTCATTGATTCTGTACAGACCTGGAGTCAGTAACTCTATGGAGACCGGTAGTCAGTGTCTCTGTACAGACGGGGAATTATTGATTATATATAGACCTGGAGCCAGTGGCGCTGTGCAGACCTGGAGTCAGTGTCTCTGTAGAGACCGAGATTCAATAACTCTGAACAGACCGAGAGTTACTGACTCTGTACGACCGGGAGTCAGTGATGCTGTGCGACGGGGAGTCAGTGACTCTGTACAGACCGGGAGTCAGTGACTCTGTCCAGACCTGGGGACAGATTATCTGTACGAACCTGAAGCCAGTTGCGCTGTACAGACCTGGAGTCATTTACTCTGTATAGAACCGGAGTCAGTGACTCTGTGCAGACCGGCAGTCAGTGAGTCTGTACAGAAGGGGAATTATTGATTGTGTACAGACCTGGAGTCAGCGACTCTGTACAGACCTGGAGTCAGTGACTCTGTTACAGATCGGGAGTTAGTGACTCTGTACAGACCTGGAGTCAGTGAATCTGTACAGACCTGGAGTCAGTGACTCTGTACAGATCGGGAGTCAGTGATTCTGTAAAGAGCAGAGTCAGTGTTTCTGCACCGACCACGAGTCAGTGACTCTGTGCAGGTCGGTAGTCAGTGATTCTGTACAGACGGGGAGTCATTGATTCTTTACAGACGTGGAGACATTGATTCTGTACAGACCTGGAGTCAGTGACTCTGTGCAGACCTGAAATCAATGACGCTGTCCAGACCGGGAGGAAGAGAATCTGTACAGACCTGGAGTCGGGTTCACTGTACAGACCGGGAGTCAGTGGTTCTGTACAGAATGGGAGTCTGTGATTCTGTACGGACCGGGAGTCAGTGAATCGGTACAAACGGGGAGTCATTGATTCCGTACAGAACTGGAGACAGTGAATCTGTACAAAACCTGGCGTCAGTGACGCTGCACAGACCGGGATCCAGTGACGATGTACACACCGATAGTCAGTGAGTCTGTACAGACCGGGAATCAAAGACCCTGTACTGAAAGGGAATCATTGACCTTGTACAGACCGAGAGTTAGTTACTTTGTACAGACAGGGAATCAGTGACTCTGTACAGACCGGGAGTCAGTGATTCTGTGCAGACCTGGAGTCAGTGACTCTGTACAGACCTGAAATCAGTGACGCTGTCCAGAACGGGAGTAAGAGACTCTGTACAGACCTGGAGTCGGGAACTCTGTACAGACCGGAAGTCAGTGGTTCTGTACACAACGGGAGTCTGTGATTCTGTACGGACCGGGAGTCAGTGAATCGGTACAGACGGGGTGTCATTGATTCTATTCAGAACTGGAAACAGTGACTCTGTACAAAACCTGGATTCAGAGACGCTGCACAGACCGGGATCCAGTGACTCCGTACAGACCTGGAGTCAGTGAGTCTGTGCATACCTGGAGCAAGTGATGATGTAAAGACCGGTAGTCAGTGAGTCTGTACAGACCGGGAATCAATGACCCTGTAACGAAAGGCAATCATTTACCTTGTACAGACCGAGAGTTAGTGAATTTGTACAGACAGGGAATCAGTGGACTCTGTACAGACCGGGAGTCAGTGATTCTGTACGGACCGGGAGTCGGTGACACTGTACAGACCGGGAGTTAGTGACGCTGTAAAGACCAGAGTCAGTGTCTCTGTTTTGACCACGAGTCAGTGACTCTGTACAAGTCAGTAGTCAGTGATTCTGTCCAGACGGGGAGTCGTTGATTCTGTACAGACGTGGAGTCATTGATTCTGTACAGACCTGGAGTCCGTAACTCTATGGAGACCGGTAGTCAGTGTCTCTGTACAGACGGGGAATTATTGATTATATATAGACTTGGAGCCAGTGGCGCTGTGCAGACCTGGAGTCAGTGTCTCTGTAGAGACCGAGATTCAATAACTCTGAACAGACCGAGAGTTACTGACTCTGTACGACCGGGAGTCAGTGATGCTGTGCGACGGGGAGTCAGTGACTCTGTACAGACCGGGAGTCAGTGACTCTGTCCAGACCTGGGGACAGATTATCTGTACGAACCTGAAGCCAGTTGCGCTGTACAGACCTGGAGTCATTTACTCTGTATCGAACCGGAGTCAGTGACTCTGTGCAGACCGGCAGTCAGTGACTCTGTACAGAAGGGGAATTATTGATTGTGTACAGACCTGGAGTCAGCGACTCTGTACAGACCTGGAGTCAGTGACTCTGTACAGAAGGGGAATTATTGATTGTGTACAGACCTGGAGTCAGCGAATCTGTACAGACCTGGAGTCAGTGACTCTGTACAGACCTGGAGTTAGTGACTCTGTACAGACCTGGAGTTAGTGACTCTGTACAGACCTGGAGTCAGTGACTCTGTACAGACCTGGAGTCAGTGACTCTGTACAGATCGGGAGTCAGTGATTCTGTAAAGACCAGAGTCAGTGTCTCTGCACCGACCACGAGTCAGTGACTCTGTGCAGGTCGGTAGTCAGTGATTCTGTACAGATCGGGAGTTAGTGACTCTGTACAGACCTGGAGTCAGTGACTCTGTACAGATCGGGAGTAAGTGACTCTGTACAGATCGGGAGTTAGTGACTCTGTACAGACCTGGAGTTAGTGACTCTGTACAGACCTGGAGTCAGTGACTCTGTACAGATCGGGAGTTAGTGACTCTGTACAGACCTGGAGTTAGTGACTCTGTACAGACCTGGAGTCAGTGACTCTGTACAGATCGGGAGTCAGTGATTCTGTAAAGACCAGAGTCAGTGTCTCTGCACCGACCACGAGTCAGTGACTCTGTGCAGGTCGGTAGTCAGTGATTCTGTACAGACGGGGAGTCATTGATTCTTTACAGACGTGGAGACATTGATTCTGTACAGACCTGGAGTCAGTGACTCTGTGCAGACCTGAAATCAATGACGCTGTCCAGACCGGGAGGAAGAGAATCTGTACAGACCTGGAGTCGGGTTCACTGTACAGACCGGGAGCCAGTGGTTCTGTACAGAACGGGAGTCTGTGATTCTGTACGGACCGGGAGTCAGTGAATCGGTACAAACGGGGAGTCATTGATTCCGTACAGAACTGGAGACAGTGAATCTGTACAAAACCTGGCGTCAGTGGCGCTGCACAGACTGGGATCCAGTGACGATGTACACACCGATAGTCAGTGAGTCTGTACAGACCGGGAATCAAAGACCCTGTACTGAAAGGGAATCATTGACCTTGTACAGACCGAGAGTTAGTTACTTTGTACAGACAGGGAATCAGTGACTCTGTACAGACCGGGAGTCAGTGATTCTGTACAAACCTGGAGTCAGTGACTCTGTACAGATCGGGAGTTGGTGACTCTGTACAGATCGGGAGTTGGTGACTCTGTACAGACCTGGAGTCAGTGACTCTGTACAGATCTGGAGTTAGTGACTCTGTACAGACCTGGAGTCAGTGACTCTGTACAGGCCGGGAGTCAGCGACTGTGTGCAGTTCGGAATCATTGATTATGTGCAGACCTGGAGTCAGCGACTCTGTACAGTGCTGGAGTCAGTGGTTATGTACCGACCGAAAGTCGTTGACTATGTACAGACCGGAATCATTGACTCTGTACAGAGAGGGAGTCAGTGACTCTGTGCAGACCGCTAGTCAGTGGCTCTGTAAGACCGGGAATCAGTAACTCTGTACAGTCCAGCAGTCAGTGACGCTGTCCGGACCGGGAGTCAATGACTTTGTACAGACGGGGTGTCTGTGAATGTACAGGCCTGGAGTAAGTGTCTCTGTACAGACCGGAATCAGTGAATCTGTACAGCCAGGGAGTCAGTGAATCTGTACAGGCCGGGAGTCCGTGACTCTTTATGGACCGGAATCAGTGACTCTTTTCAGACAGTGAGTCACTGACTCTGGACAGACCTGAGTCTGTGACTCTGCACAGACCGGCAGTCAGTGACCCTGTGAATACCGAGAGTCAGTGATTCTGCGCAGAACGGAATCAGGGACTCTGTGCAGACAGGTAGTCCGTGAAACTGAACATGCCGAAAGTCAGTGGCTCTGTACAGACCGGTAGTCAGTGTCTCTGTGCAGACCGGGAGTCAATGTCTCTGTGCAGACCGGATTCAGTAATTCTGCACAGCGCGGGAGTCAGTGACTCTGGACAGACCGGGAGTAAGTGAGTCTGTACAGACGGGGAATTAGTGATTATGTGCAAACCTGGAGTCAGCGACTCTGTGCAGACCGAGAGTCAGTAACTTTGAACAAACGGAGAGTTACTGACTCTGTACGACCGGGTGTCAGTGACTCTGAGCAGACCTGGAGTCAGTGACTCTGCACAGACCGGGAGACAGTTACTCTGTATAGAACCGGAGTCAGTGACTCTGTACAGGCCGGGGGTTAGTCACTTAGTACGGACCGGAATCAGTGATTCTGTACAGACAGGGAGTCCGTGAATATGTACCGGACGGGAGTCAGTCACCCTGTGCAGACCTGGAGTCAGTTGCTCTGCGTAGAACGGGTGTCAGTGACTGTGTACAGGCCGGGAGTTTGTGACTCTGTCCGGACCGGAATCAGTGATTCTGTAAAGAAAAGGAATCAGTGGCTCTGTACAGACCTGCAGTCAGTGACTCTGTACAGACCTTAAGTCAGTGACGCTGTGCAGACCGGGAGTAAGTGACTCTGTCCAGACCTGGAGCCAGTGACGCTGCACAGACCTGGGGTCAGTGTCTCTGTGCAGACCGAGAATCAGTAACTTTGAACAGACCGAGAGTTACTGACTCTGTACGACCGGGAGTCAGTGACGCTGTACGACGGGGAGTCAGGGACTCTGTATAGAACAGGAGTCACTGACTCTGTACAGACGGGGAGTTAGTGACTCTGTACGCACCGGAATCAATGATTCTGTGCAGTCTGGGAGTCAGTTTATCTGTACAGGACGGGAGTCAGTCATTCTGTACAGACCTGGAGTCACTGTCTCCCTACAGACCGGGAGTCAGTGATTCTGTACGGACCGGGTGTCAGTTACTCTGTACAGACCGGGAGTCAGTGAATCTGCATCGACCGGAAGTCAGTTACTCTTTACAGACCGGGAGTCAGTGACTCTGTGCAGACCAGTAGTCAGTGACTTTGTCCAGACGGGATGTCAGTGACTCTCCACAGACAGGGAGGCAAAGATTCTGTACAGACCGGGAGGCAGTGAGACTTCATGGACCCGGAGTCAGTAACTCTCAACGGACCGAGAGTTAGTCACTCTGTTCAGAGCTGGAGTCAGTGACTCTGCACAGACCGGGAGTCAGTGACCCTGTAAAGACCGGAATCAATGACTCTGTACAGACATTGAGTCATTTGAATCTGTACAGACCTGGATTCAGTGACCCTGTACAGACAGGAAGTCAGTGACTCTGTACAGGCCGGGGAGTCAGTGATTCTTGACAGACCTGAATTCAGTGACGTTCTCCAGACCGGGAATCGGTGTTTCTGTACGGATCGGAACTCGGTGACTCTTTACAGACCGGGCGTCAGTGACTCTTCGCAGACCGGGAGTCGGTCACTCTGTAGAGACCGGGTGACCGTGCTTCTGTACAGACCTGGAATCAGTTACTGTGCACAGACCTGGAGTCGGGTTCTCTGCACAGACCGTGATTCAGTGGTTCTGCACAAAACGGGAGTCTATGATTCTGTACGGATCGGGAGTCAGTGAATCGGCACAGACAGGGAATCATTGACCCTGTACAGACCGAGATTTAGTGACTTTGAACAGACAGGGTGTCAGTAACTCTGCATAGACCGGAAGTCAGATTCGCTGCACGGACCGGAAGTCAGTGATTCTGGACAGAATGGGAGTCAGTGACTCTGCATAGACCGGGAATCAGTGACACTGCAGACCGGGATTCAGTGACGCTGTACAGGCAAGGAGTCCGAGAATCTGTACAAACCGAGAGTCAGTGAATCTGTCCAGACCGGGAGTCAGTGACTCTGTAGGACCGGGAGTCAGTGACTCTGTACAGACCCGGAGTCAGTTTCTCTGTACAGACAGTTAGTCAGTAAATCTGTACAGACCTGGAGTTAGTGGCTCTGTACAGACCGGGTTTCAGTGACTCTGTACAGACCGGGTGTCAGTGAGCCTTCAGAGACCGGGAGTCGGTAACTCTGAACGGACCGAGACTTAATGACTCTGTACTGACCTGGAGTCAGTAACTCTGCGCAGATCGGGAGTCCGTGACACTGTACAGACCGGAATCAGTGACTTTGCACAAACAGGGAGTCATTGATTCAGTGCAGACCTGGAGTCAGTGTCCCTGTGCAGACCGGGATTCAATGGCTCTGTGCAGACCGGGAGTCGGTGATTCTGTACGGACCTGAAGTCAGTGACTCTGTGCAGACCGGAAGTCGGTGACTCTGCATAGTCCGGAAGTCAGTTACTCTCTACAGACCAGGAGTCAGTGACTCTGTGCGGAGCGGGATTCAGTGACTCTCTGCAGACCTGGAGTCAGTGAATCTGTACAGACCTGGAGTTAGTGGCTCTGTTCAGACCGGGAGTCAATAATTCTGTCCAGACCGGGAGTCAGTGAGTCTTTACAGAACAGGAGTCAGTAACTCTGAACAGACCGAGTGTTCGTGACTCAGTCCAACCGGGAGTCAGTGACGCTGTACGACCGGGAGTCAGTGATGCTGTACAGACCTGGAGTCAGTAACTCTACACAGACCGGGAGTCAGTTACTCTGTACAGAACGGGAGTCAATTACTCTGTACAGGCCGGGAGTCAGCGACTCTGTGCAGTTCAGAATCATTGACTCGACAGCGAGGGAGTCAGTGACTTTTTCAGACCTGGAGTAACTCTGTACAGTCCTGCAATCAGAGACTATGTACGGACCGGCAGTCAGTGACTTTGTACAGACGGGGTGTCAGGGACTCTGTACAGAGTCACTGCACTCCGGTATGTACAGAGTCACTGACACCGAGAGTTCCTGACTCTGTACAGACCTGGAGTCAGTGACTCTGCACAGACCGAGAGTCAGTGACTGTGCAGACAGGGAGTCAGTGAATCTGTACAGGCCGGGAGTCCGTGACTCTGCACGGACCGGAATCAGTGACTCTGTTCAGACAGTGAGTCAGTGAAACTGTGCAGACCTGGAGTCAGTGGCTCTGTCCAGAACGGGTGTCAGTGACTCTGTGCAGAACGGAAATCAGTGACTGTGTACATGCCGGGGAGTTAGTGACTCTGTACAGACCTGGAGTCAGTGACTCTGTGCGGACCGGGAGTCAGTGACATTTTACAGACGCGGTGTCAGTGACTCTCTGCAGAGTCACTGCCTTCCGGTCTGTACAGAGTCACTGACACCGACAGTTCGTGACTCTACAGAGACCGGAATGATTGAGGCTGGACAGACAGGGATTCAGTGAATCTGTACATACCGAGAATCAATGAATCTGTACAGACCGGGAGTCAGTGACACTGTAGGACCGGGAGCCACTGACTCTGTACGGACCTGGCGTCAGTGGCCCTGTACAGTCCGGGTGTCAGTGACTGTGTTCAGGACTGGAGTCAGTGTCCCTGTGCAGACCGGGATTCAATGGCTCTATGCAGATCGGGAGTCGGTGATTCTGTACGGACTTGAAGTCGGTGAATCTGTACAGACCGGGTGTCAGTGTCTCTGTACAGACCGGAAGTCAGTGACTGTGTTCAGGCCGGAGAGTCAGTGAATCTGTACACACCTGGAGTCAGTGACTCTGTACGGACCGGGAGTCAGTGACTTTTTACAGACGGGGTGTCAGTGTCTCTCTGCAGCATCATTGCCTTCCGGTCTGTACAGAGTCACTGACACCGAGAGTTCGTGACTCTGTACAGAACGGAATCAGTGACGCTGTACAGACAGGGAGTCAGTGAATCTGTACATACCGAGAATCAGTGAATCTGTACAGACCGGGAGTCAGTGACTCTGTCGGACCGGGAGTCAATGACTCTGTACGGACCTGGCGTCAGTGGCTCTGTACAGACCGGGTGTCAGTGACTCTGTACAGGCCTGGAGTCAGTGTCCCTGTGCAGACCGGGATTCAATGGCTCTGTGCAGACCGGGAGTCAGTAACTCTGTACAGACCGGAAGTCAGTGACTGTGTACAGGCCGGAGAGTAAGTGACTCTGTGCAGACCTGGAATCAGTGACTCTGTACGGACCGGGAGTCAGTGACTTTTTACAGACGGGGTGTCAGTATATCTCTGCAGAATCATTGCCTTCCGGTCTGTACAGAGTCACTGACACTGTGCATTCCGGGAGTAGCTGATTCTGTACGGACTTGAAGTCGGTGACTCTGTGCAGACCGGAAGTCAGTTACTCTGTACAGACCGGGAGTCAGTGACTCTGTGCATAGCAGGATTCAGTGACTCTCTCCAGACCTGGAGTCAGTGAATCTGTATAGACCGGGAGTTAGTGGCTCTGTCCAACTGGGAGTCAGTGACGCTGTACGACCGGGAGTCAGTGATGCTGTGCAGACCTGGAGTCAGTGCCTCTGTACAGACGGGGAATTATTGATTATGTGCACACCTGGAGTCAGCGACTCTGTGCAGACCGCGAGTCAGTGACTCTGAGCAGACCGAGAGTTACTGACTCTGTACGACCGGGTGTCAGTGACGCTGTCCGACGGGAATCAGTGACTCTGCACAGAACGGGAGACAGTTACTCTGTATAGAACCGGAGTCAGTGACTCTGTACAGGCCACGATTTAGTGACTTTGTACGGACCGGAATCAGTGAGTCTGTACAGACAGGCAGTCAGGAGTCGGGTTTTCTGTACAGACCGGGAGTCAGTGGTTCTGCACAGAACGGGAGTGTGTGATTCTGTACGGACCGGGAGTCAGTGAATCTGTACAGACAGGGAGTCATTTATTCTGTACAGACCTGGAGTCGGGTTCTCTGTACGGACCGGGAGTCAGTGGTTCTGTACAGAACGGGATTGTGTGATTCTGAACAGACCGGGAGTCAGTGACTCTGTCCAGACCTGGGGACAGTGAGTCTGTACAGAGCTGGAGCCAGTGACGCTGCACAGAACTGGAGTCAGTGTCGCTGTACAGACCGAGAATCAGTAACTCTGAACAGGCCGAGAGTTACTGACTCTGTACGACGGGGATTCAGTGACTCTGTACAGTCGGGGAGTCATTGATTCTGTACAGGCCGGTCGTCAGTGATTCTTTACAGACCTGAATTCAGTGACGTTGTCCAGACCGGGAATCGGTGTTTCTGTACGGACCGGAACTCGGTGACTCTGTACAGACCGGGCGTCAGTGACTCTTTGCAGACCAGGAGTCGGTCACTCTGTACAGACCGTGTGTCCGTGATTCTGTACAGACCTGGAATCAATTACTGTGCACAGACCTGGAGTCGGGTTCTCTGCACAGACCGGGATTCAGTGGTTCTGTACAGCACGGGAGTCTGTGATTCTGTACGGACCGGGAGTCTGTGATTCTGTACGGACCTGGAGTCAGTGAATCTGTACAGACCGAGAGTTATTGACTTTGAACAGACAGGGTGTCAGTGACTCTGCATAGAACGGAAGTCAGATTCGCTGCACGGACCGGAATTCAGTGATTCTGGACAGAAAGGGAGTCAGTGACTGCGTAGACTGGGAATCAGTGACAATGTCCAGACAGGGAGTCAGTGACTCTGTACACACAGGGTGTCAGTGAATCTGTACAAACCGAGAGTCAGAGAATCTGTACAGACCGTGAGTCAGTGATTCTGTAGGACCGGGAGTCAGTGACACTGTACAGACCAGAATCAGTGAATCTGTACAAACAGGGAGTAATTGATTCAGTACAGACAGGAAGTCAGTTACTCTGTGCAGACCAGGAGTCAGTGACTCTGTGCATAGCGGGATTCAGTGACTCTCTGCAGACCTGGAGTCAGTGAATTTGTGCAGGCCGGGAGGTAGCGGCTCCGTGCAGACCGGGAGTCAGTGATTCTGTCCAGACCGGGAGTCAGTGAGTCTTCACAGACTGAGAGTCATTAACTCTGAACAGACCGGGTTTTAGTGACTCTGTCCAACCGGGAGTCAGTGATGCTGTACAGACCGGGAGTCAGTGACTCTGCACAGACCGGGAGTCAGTTACTCTGCATCGAACGGGAGTCAATTACTCTGTACAGGCCGGGAGTCAGCGACTCTGTGCAGTTCGGAATCATTGATTATGTACAGACCTGGAGTCAGCGACTCTGTACAGAGCGGGAGTCAGTGATTCTGTACCGACCGGAAGTCGGTGACTCTGTACAGACCGGAATCAGTGACTCTGTACAGAGAGGGAGTCGGTGAATCTCTACATACCGAGAGTCAGTGTCTCTGTACAGACCGGGTGTCAGTGACTCTGTACAGACCTGGAGTCAGTGTCCCTGTGCGAACCGGGATTCAATGGCTTTGTGCAGACCTGGAGTTGGTGATTCTGTACGGACTTGAAGTCGGTGACTCCGTGCAGACCGGAAGTCAGTGGCTCTGCATCGACCGGAATTCAGTTAATCTGTACAGGCCGGGATTCAGTGACTTTGTGCATCGCGGGATTCAGTGATCTCTGCAGACCTGGAGTCAGTGAATCGGTACAGACCGGGAATTAGTGGCTCTGTGCAGATCGGGAGTAAGTGACTCTGTACAGACCGGGTGTCAATGAGCCTTCAGAGACCGGGAGTCGGTAACAATGAACGGACCGTGACTTAGTGACTCTGTAGCGACCTGGAGTCAGTAATTCTGCGCAGACCGGGAGTCCGTGACACTGTACAGACCGGAATCAGTGAATTTGTACAAACAGGAATCATTGATTCAGTACAGACTTGGAGTCAGTTTCTCAGTACAGACCGGGAGCCAGTATCTCTGTGCAAACCTGGAGTCAGTGTCCGTGTGCAGACCGGGATTCAATGGCTCTGTGCAGACCGGGAGTTGGTGATTCTGTCCGGACCTGAAGTCAGTTACTCTGTACAGACCAGGATTCAGTGACACTGTGCGTAGCGGGATTCAGTGACTCACTGCAGACCTGGAGACAGTGAATCTGTACAGACCGGGAGTTATTGGCTCTGTGCAGACCGGGAGTCAGTGATTTTGTCCAGAACGGGAGTCAGTGAGTCTTTAAGACCGGGAGTCAGTAACTCTGAACAGACCGAATGTAAGTGACTCTGTACAGACCGGAATCAGTGAATCTGTACAGATAGGGTGTCGGTGAATCTGTACAGGCCGGGAGTCAGTGACACTGTGCGTAGCGGGATTCACTGACTCACTGCAGACCTGCAGACAGTGAATCTGTACAGACCGGGAGCTAGTGGCTCTGTGCGGACCGCGAGTCAGTGATTCTGTCCAGACCGGGTGTCAGAGAGCCTTGACAGACCGGGAGTCAGTAACTCTGTCCAGACCGGGAGTCAGTGAATCTGCATCGACCGGAATTCAATCACCATGTACAGACCGGGTGTCAGTGACTCTGTTCAGACTGGGTGTCATTGAATCTGTGCATACCTGGAATCAGTGTCCCAGGGCAGACCGGGATTCAATGGCTCTGTGCAGACCGGGAGTCGGTGATTCTGTACGGACTTGAAGTCGGTGACTGTGTGCAGACCTGAAGTCAGTGACACTGCATAGACCGGAAGTCAGTTACTCTGTACAGACCGGGAGTCAGTGACTCTGTGTACACAATGAATGGGAGGACCCTAGGCAAGACAGAGGGTCAGAGGGATCTTGGTGTGCAAGTTCACAGATCCCTGAAGGCGGCGGAACAGGTAGATAAGGTGGTAAAGAAGGCATATGGGATACTTGCCTTTATTAGCCGAGGCATAGAATATCAGAGCAAGGAGGTTATGATGGAGCTGTATAAAACACTGGTTATGCCACAGCTGGAGTACTGTGTGCAGTTCTGGTCGCCACACTACAGGAAGGATGTGATCGCTTTGGAGAGGGTGCAGAGGAGATTCACCAGGATGTTACCAGGGCTGGAGCGCTTCAGCTATGAAGAGAGACTGGGAAGATTGGGTTTGTTTTCCTTGGAGCAGAGGAGGCTGAGGGGGGACATGATTGAGGTGTACAAAATTATGAGGGGCACAGATAGGATGGATACTAAGGAGCTTTTTCCCTTCGTTGAGGGTTCTATAACAAGGGGACATAGATTCAAGGTAAAAGGCGGGAGGTTTAGAGGGGATTTGAGAAAGAACTTTTTCACCCAGAGGGTGGTTGGAGTCTGGAACTCACTGCCTGAAAGGGTTGTGGAGGCAGGAACCCTCACAACATTCAAGAAGCATTTGGATGAGCACTTGAAATGCCATAGCATACAAGGCTACGGACCAAATGCTGGAATATGGGATTAGAGTAGACAGGGCTGATGGCCGGCGCGGACACGATGGGCCGAAGGGCCTCTATCCGTGCTGTATAACTCTATGACTCTATGACTCTGTGCATAGCGGGATTCAGTGAATCTCTGCAGACCTGGATTCAGTGAATCTGTACAGACAGTCAGTCAGTGAAACTGTGCAGACCTGGAGTCAGTGGCTCTGTACAGGCCGGGTGTCAGTGACTCTTTACAGACCGGGTATCGGTGCGACTTCATAGATCGGGAGTCAGTAAATCTGTGCAGACCGGGAGTCAGTGACTCTGTGCAGATCGGAATCATTGTCTCTGTACAGAGAGGGAGTCAGTGATTCTGTACAGACCGGTAGTCAGTGGCTCTGTGAGACCGGGATTCAGCAACTCTGTACAGTCCTGCAATCAGTGACTCTGTACGGACCGGGAGTCAGTGAATCTGTACAGGCCGGGAGTCCGTGACTCTGTATGGACCGGAATCAGTGACTCTGTTCAGACCGGAAGTCAGTGACTGTGTACAGGCCGGAGAGTCAGTGACTCTGTACAGACCTGGAGTCAGTGACTCTGTACGGACCGGGGGTCAGTGACTTTTCACAGACGGGGTGTCAGTGACTCTCTGCAGACCTGGAGTCAGTGACTCTGCATAGACCGGAAGTCAGTTTCTCTGTACCGACCGGGAGTCAGTGACTCTGTGCAAACCTGGAGTCAGTGAATCTGTACGGACTGGCAATTCGTGGCTCTGTGCAGACCGGGAGTCAGTGATTCTGTCCAGACCGGGTGTCAGTTAGAATTACAGATCGGGAGTCAGTAACTCTGAACAGACCGAGTGTTAGTGACTCTGTCCAACCGGGAGTCAGTGACGCTGTACGACCGGGAGTCAATGATGCTGTACAGACCTGGAGTCAGTGACTCTGCACAGACCGGGGGTCAGTTACTCTGTATAGAACGGGAGACAATTACTCTGTACAGGCCGGGAGTCAGCGACTCTGTGCAGTTCGGAATCAATGATCATGTACAGACCTGGAGTCAGCGACTCTGTACAGAGATGGAGCCAGTGATTCTGTACCGACCGTAAGTCGGTTACTCTGTACAGACCGGAATCAGTGACTCTGTGCAGACAGGGGAGTCATTGATTCTGTACAGACCTGGAGTCAGTGAATCTGTTCAAAACCTGGAGTCAGTGACGCTGTGCAGACCGGGATCCAGTGACTCCGTGCAGACCCGAAGTCAGTGAGTCTGTGCAGACCTGGAGCAAGTGACGATGCACAGACTGGGATTCAGTGAGTTTGTCCAGACCGGGAATCACTGAACTTGTACAGCCAGGGAATTATTGACCCTGTCCAGACGGAGAGTTAGTGACTTTGCACAGACAGGGAGTCAGTGACTTCTTTTGACCGTATGTCATGGACTCTGTGCAGACCAGCAATCAGTGAGTCTGCACAGACCGGAGTCAGTGACAGTGCTTAGACCGGAAGTCAGTTTCGCTGCATGGACCGGAAGTCAGTGACTCCATGCAGACTGGGAGTCAGTGAATCTCCAGGACCGGGAGTCAGTGAATCTCTACGACCGGGAGTCAATGACTCTGTACAGACCTGGAGACAGTGACACTACACAGACCGGGAGTCAGTGACACTGTGTCGACCGGGAGTCTGTGATTCTGTACAGACCGGAATCAGTGACTCTGTGCAGATAGGGATTCAGTGAATCTGAACATACCGAGAGTCAGTGCCTATGTACAGACTGGTTTTCAGTATCTCTGTAGGACCGGGGGTCAGTGGCTCTGTACAGACCGGGTGTCAGTTTGTCTGTCGGACCGCTAGTCAGTGACTCTGTACAGACAGGGATTTACTGTCTCTGTACAGACCTGGAGTCAGTGACTCTGCACAGATCGGGTGTCAGTGACTCTGTACGGACCTGAAGTCAGTGACTGTGTTCAGGCCGGAGAGTCAGTGACTCTGTACAGACCTGGAGTCAGTGACTCTGTACGGACCGGGAGTCAGTGACTTTTTACAGACGGGGTGTCAGTGTCCCTCTGCAGAATCATTGCCTTCCGGTCTGTACAGAGTCACTGACACCGACAGTTCGTGACTCTACACAGACCGGAATGATTGAGGCTGGACAGACAGGGATTCAGTGAATCTGTACATACCGAGAATCAATGAATCTGTACAGACCGGGAGTCAGTGACACTGTAGGACCGGGAGCCACTGACTCTGTACGGACCTGGCGTCAGTGGCCCTGTACAGTCCGGGTGTCAGTGACTGTGTTCAGGACTGGAGTCAGTGTCCCTGTGCAGACCGGGATTCAATGGCTCTATGCAGATCGGGAGTCGGTGATTCTGTACGGACTTGAAGTCGGTGAATCTGTACAGACCGGGTGTCAGTGTCTCTGTACAGACCGGAAGTCAGTGACTGTGTTCAGGCCGGAGAGTCAGTGAATCTGTGCACACCTGGAGTCAGTGACTCTGTACGGACCGGGAGTCAGTGACTTTTTACAGACGGGGTGTCAGTGTCTCTCTACAGCATCATTGCCTTCCGGTCTGTACAGAGTCACTGACACCGAGAGTTCGTGACTCTGTACAGAACGGAATCAGTGACGCTGTACAGACAGGGAGTCAGTGAATCTGTACATACCGAGAATCAGTGAATCTGTACAGACCGGGAGTCAGTGACTCTGTCGGACCGGGAGTCAATGACTCTGTACGGACCTGGCGTCAGTGGCTCTGTACAGACCGGGTGTCAGTGACTCTGTGCAGGCCTGGAGTCAGTGTCCCTGTGCAGACCGGGATTCAATGGCTCTGTGCGGACCGGGAGTCAGTAACTCTGTACAGACCGGAAGTCAGTGACTGTGTACAGGCCGGAGAGTAAGTGACTCTGTGCAGACCTGGAATCAGTGACTCTGTACGGACCGGGAGTCAGTGACTTTTTACAGACGGGGTGTCAGTATATCTCTGCAGAATCATTGCCTTCCGGTCTGTACAGAGTCACTGACACTGTGCATTCCGGGAGTAGCTGATTCTGTACGGACTTGAAGTCGGTGACTCTGTGCAGACCGGAAGTCAGTTACTCTGTACAGACCGGGAGTCAGTGACTCTGTGCATAGCAGGATTCAGTGACTCTCTCCAGACCTGGAGTCAGTGAATCTGTATAGACCGGGAGTTAGTGGCTCTGTCCAACTGGGAGTCAGTGACGCTGTACGACCGGGAGTCAGTGATGCTGTGCAGACCTGGAGTCAGTGCCTCTGTACAGACGGGGAATTATTGATTATGTGCACACCTGGAGTCAGCGACTCTGTGCAGACCGCGAGTCAGTGACTCTGAGCAGACCGAGAGTTACTGACTCTGTACGACCGGGTGTCAGTGACGCTGTCCGACGGGAATCAGTGACTCTGCACAGAACGGGAGACAGTTACTCTGTATGGAACCGGAGTCAGTGACTCTGTACAGGCCACGATTTAGTGACTTTGTACGGACCGGAATCAGTGAGTCTGTACAGACAGGCAGTCAGGAGTCGGGTTTTCTGTACAGACCGGGAGTCAGTGGTTCTGCACAGAACGGGAGTGTGTGATTCTGTACGGACCGGGAGTCAGTGAATCTGTACAGACAGGGAGTCATTTATTCTGTACAGACCTGGAGTCGGGTTCTCTGTACGGACCGGGAGTCAGTGGTTCTGTACAGAACGGGATTGTGTGATTCTGAACAGACCGGGAGTCAGTGACTCTGTCCAGACCTGGGGACAGTGAGTCTGTACAGAGCTGGAGCCAGTGACGCTGCACAGAACTGGAGTCAGTGTCGCTGTACAGACCGAGAATCAGTAACTCTGAACAGGCCGAGAGTTACTGACTCTGTACGACGGGGATTCAGTGACTCTGTACAGTCGGGGAGTCATTGATTCTGTACAGGCCGGTCGTCAGTGATTCTTTGCAGACCTGAATTCAGTGACGTTGTCCAGACCGGGAATCGGTGTTTCTGTACGGACCGGAACTCGGTGACTCTGTACAGACCGGGCGTCAGTGACTCTTTGCAGACCAGGAGTCGGTCACTCTGTACAGACCGTGTGTCCGTGATTCTGTACAGACCTGGAATCAATTACTGTGCACAGACCTGGAGTCGGGTTCTCTGCACAGACCGGGATTCAGTGGTTCTGTACAGCACGGGAGTCTGTGATTCTGTACGGACCGGGAGTCTGTGATTCTGTACGGACCTGGAGTCAGTGAATCTGTACAGACCGAGAGTTATTGACTTTGAACAGACAGGGTGTCAGTGACTCTGCATAGAACGGAAGTCAGATTCGCTGCACGGACCGGAATTCAGTGATTCTGGACAGAAAGGGAGTCAGTGACTGCGTAGACTGGGAATCAGTGACAATGTCCAGACAGGGAGTCAGTGACTCTGTACACACAGGGTGTCAGTGAATCTGTACAGACCGTGAGTCAGTGATTCTGTAGGACCGGGAGTCAGTGACACTGTACAGACCAGAATCAGTGAATCTGTACAAACAGGGAGTAATTGATTCAGTACAGACAGGAAGTCAGTTACTCTGTGCAGACCAGGAGTCAGTGACTCTGTGCATAGCGGGATTCAGTGACTCTCTGCAGACCTGGAGTCAGTGAATTTGTGCAGGCCGGGAGGTAGCGGCTCCGTGCAGACCGGGAGTCAGTGATTCTGTCCAGACCGGGAGTCAGTGAGTCTTCACAGACTGAGAGTCATGAACTCTGAACAGACCGGGTTTTAGTGACTCTGTCCAACCGGGAGTCAGTGACGCTGTACGACCGGGAGTCAGTGATGCTGTACAGACCTGGAGTCAGTGACTCTGCACAGACCGGGAGTCAGTTACTCTGCATCGAACGGGAGTCAATTACTCTGTACGGGCCGGGAGTCAGCGACTCTGTGCAGTTCGGAATCATTGATTATGTACAGACCTGGAGTCAGCGACTCTGTACAGAGCGGGAGTCAGTGATTCTGTACCGACCGGAAGTCGGTGACTCTGTACAGACCGGAATCAGTGACTCTGTACAGAGAGGGAGTCGGTGAATCTCTACATACCGAGAGTCAGTGTCTCTGTACAGACCGGGTGTCAGTGACTCTGTACAGACCTGGAGTCAGTGTCCCTGTGCAAACCGGGATTCAATGGCTTTGTGCAGACCTGGAGTTGGTGATTCTGTACGGACTTGAAGTCGGTGACTCCGTGCAGACCGGAAGTCAGTGGCTCTGCATAGACCGGAATTCAGTTAATCTGTACAGGCCGGGATTCAGTGACTTTGTGCATCGCGGGATTCAGTGATCTCTGCAGACCTGGAGTCAGTGAATCGGTACAGACCGGGAATTAGTGGCTCTGTGCAGATCGGGAGTAAGTGACTCTGTACAGACCGGGTGTCAATGAGCCTTCAGAGACCGGGAGTCGGTAACAATAAACGGACCGTGACTTAGTGACTCTGTACCGACCTGGAGTCAGTAATTCTGCGCAGACCGCGAGTCCGTGACACTGTACAGACCGGAATCAGTGAATTTGTACAAACAGGAATCATTGATTCAGTACAGACTTGGAGTCAGTTTCTCAGTACAGACCGGGAGCCAGTGTCTCTGTGCAAACCTGGAGTCAGTGTCCGTGTGCAGACCGGGATTCAATGGCTCTGTGCAGACCGGGAGTTGGTGATTCTGTCCGGACCTGAAGTCAGTTACTCTGTACAGACCAGGATTCAGTGACACTGTGCGTAGCGGGATTCAGTGACTCACTGCAGACCTGGAGACAGTGAATCTGTACAGACCGGGAGTTATTGGCTCTGTGCAGACCGGGAGTCAGTGATTTTGTCCAGAACGGGAGTCAGTGAGTCTTTAAGACCGGGAGTCAGTAACTCTGAACAGACCGAATGTAAGTGACTCTGTACAGACCGGAATCAGTGAATCTGTACAGATAGGGTGTCGGTGAATCTGTACAGGCCGGGAGTCAGTGACACTGTGCGTAGCGGGATTCACTGACTCACTGCAGACCTGCAGACAGTGAATCTGTACAGACCGGGAGCTAGTGGCTCTGTGCGGACCGCGAGTCAGTGATTCTGTCCAGACCGGGTGTCAGAGAGCCTTGACAGACCGGGAGTCAGTAACTCTGTCCAGACCGGGAGTCAGTGAATCTGCATCGACCGGAATTCAATCACCATGTACAGACCGGGTGTCAGTGACTCTGTTCAGACTGGGTGTCATTGAATCTGTGCATACCTGGAATCAGTGTCCCAGGGCAGACCGGGATTCAATGGCTCTGTGCAGACCGGGAGTCGGTGATTCTGTACGGACTTGAAGTCGGTGACTGTGTGCAGACCTGAAGTCAGTGACACTGCATAGACCGGAAGTCAGTTACTCTGTACAGACCGGGAGTCAGTGACTCTGTGTACACAATGAATGGGAGGACCCTAGGCAAGACAGAGGGTCAGAGGGATCTTGGTGTGCAAGTTCACAGATCCCTGAAGGCGGCGGAACAGGTAGATAAGGTGGTAAAGAAGGCATATGGGATACTTGCCTTTATTAGCCGAGGCATAGAATATCAGAGCAAGGAGGTTATGATGGAGCTGTATAAAACACTGGTTATGCCACAGCTGGAGTACTGTGTGCAGTTCTGGTCGCCACACTACAGGAAGGATGTGATCGCTTTGGAGAGGGTGCAGAGGAGATTCACCAGGATGTTACCAGGGCTGGAGCGCTTCAGCTATGAAGAGAGACTGGGAAGATTGGGTTTGTTTTCCTTGGAGCAGAGGAGGCTGAGGGGGGACATGATTGAGGTGTACAAAATTATGCGGGGCACAGATAGGATGGATACTAAGGAGCTTTTTCCCTTCGTTGAGGGTTCTATAACAAGGGGACATAGATTCAAGGTAAAAGGCGGGAGGTTTAGAGGGGATTTGAGAAAGAACTTTTTCACCCAGAGGGTGGTTGGAGTCTGGAACTCACTGCCTGAAAGGGTTGTGGAGGCAGGAACCCTCACAACATTCAGGAAGCATTTGGATGAGCACTTGAAATGCCATAGCATACAAGGCTACGGACCAAATGCTGGAATATGGGATTAGAGTAGACAGGGCTGATGGCCGGCGCGGACACGATGGGCCGAAGGGCCTCTATCCGTGCTGTATAACTCTATGACTCTATGACTCTGTGCATAGCGGGATTCAGTGAATCTCTGCAGACCTGGATTCAGTGAATCTGTACAGACAGTCAGTCAGTGAAACTGTGCAGACCTGGAGTCAGTGGCTCTGTACAGGCCGGGTGTCAGTGACTCTTTACAGACCGGGTATCGGTGCGACTTCATAGATCGGGAGTCAGTAAATCTGTGCAGACCGGGAGTCAGTGACTCTGTGCAGATCGGAATCATTGTCTCTGTACAGAGAGGGAGTCAGTGATTCTGTACAGACCTGGAGTCAGTGACTCTGCATGGACCGGAAGTCAGTTTCTCTGTACCGACCGGGAGTCAGTGACTCTGTGCAAACCTGGAGTCAGTGAATCTGTACGGACTGGCAATTCGTGGCTCCGTGCAGACCGGGAGTCAGTGATTCTGTCCAGACCGGGTGTCAGTTAGAATTACAGATCGGGAGTCAGTAACTCTGAACAGACCGAGTGTTAGTGACTCTGTCCAACCGGGAGTCAGTGACGCTGTACGACCGGGAGTCAATGATGCTGTACAGACCTGGAGTCAGTGACTCTGCACAGACCGGGGGTCAGTTACTCTGTATCGAACGGGAGACAATTACTCTGTACAGGCCGGGAGTCAGCGACTCTGTGCAGTTCGGAATCAATGATCATGTACAGACCTGGAGTCAGCGACTCTGTACAGAGATGGAGCCAGTGATTCTGTACCGACCGTAAGTCGATTACTCTGTACAGACCGGAATCAGTGACTCTGTGCAGACAGGGGAGTCATTGATTCTGTACAGACCTGGAGTCAGTGAATCTGTTCAAAACCTGGAGTCAGTGACGCTGTGCAGACCGGGATCCAGTGACTCCGTGCAGACCCGAAGTCAGTGAGTCTGTGCAGACCTGGAGCAAGTGACGATGCACAGACTGGGATTCAGTGAGTTTGTCCAGACCGGGAATCACTGAACTTGTACAGCCAGGGAATTATTGACCCTGTCCAGACGGAGAGTTAGTGACTTTGCACAGACAGGGAGTCAGTGACTTCTTTTGACCGTATGTCATGGACTCTGTGCAGACCAGCAATCAGTGAGTCTGCACAGACCGGAGTCAGTGACAGTGCTTAGACCGGAAGTCAGTTTCGCTGCATGGACCGGAAGTCAGTGACTCCATGCAGACTGGGAGTCAGTGAATCTCCAGGACCGGGAGTCAGTGAATCTCTACGACCGGGAGTCAATGACTCTGTACAGACCTGGAGACAGTGACACTACACAGACCGGGAGTCAGTGACACTGTGTCGACCGGGAGTCTGTGATTCTGTACAGACCGGAATCAGTGACTCTGTGCAGATAGGGATTCAGTGAATCTGAACATACCGAGAGTCAGTGCCTATGTACAGACTGGTTTTCAGTATCTCTGTAGGACCGGGAGTCAGTGGCTCTGTACAGACCGGGTGTCAGTTTGTCTGTCGGACCGCTAGTCAGTGACTCTGTACAGACAGGGATTTACTGTCTCTGTACAGACCTGGAGTCAGCGACTCTGTACGGACCGGGAATCAGTGACTTTGTACAAACGGGGTGTCAGTGACTCTGTGTAGATTCAATGCCTTCCGGACTGTACAGAGTCATTGACACCGAGAGTCCCTGACTCTGTGCAGACCTGGAGTCAGTGACTCTGCACAGATCGGGTGTCAGTGACTCTGTACGGACCTGAAGTCAGTGACTGTGTTCAGGCCGGAGAGTCAGTGACTCTGTACAGACCTGGAGTCAGTGACTCTGTACGGACCGGGAGTCAGTGACTTTTTACAGACGGGGTGTCAGTGTCCCTCTGCAGAATCATTGCCTTCCGGTCTGTACAGAGTCACTGACACCGACAGTTCGTGACTCTACACAGACCGGAATGATTGAGGCTGGACAGACAGGGATTCAGTGAATCTGTACATACCGAGAATCAATGAATCTGTACAGACCGGGAGTCAGTGACACTGTAGGACCGGGAGCCACTGACTCTGTACGGACCTGGCGTCAGTGGCCCTGTACAGTCCGGGTGTCAGTGACTCTGTTCAGGACTGGAGTCAGTGTCCCTGTGCAGACCGGGATTCAATGGCTCTATGCAGATCGGGAGTCGGTGATTCTGTACGGACTTGAAGTCGGTGAATCTGTCGGACCGGGAGTCAATGACTCTGTACGGACCTGGCGTCAGTGGCTCTGAACAGACCGGGTGTCAGTGACTCTGTACAGGCCTGGAGTCAGTGTCCCTGTGCAAACCGGGATTCAATGGCTTTGTGCAGACCTTGAGTTGGTGATTCTGTACGGACTTGAAGTCGGTGACTCCGTGCAGACCGGAAGTCAGTGGCTCTGCATAGACCGGAATTCAGTTAATCTGTACAGGCCGGGATTCAGTGACTTTGTGCATCGCGGGATTCAGTGATCTCTGCAGACCTGGAGTCAGTGAATCGGTACAGACCGGGAATTAGTGGCTCTGTGCAGATCGGGAGTCAGTGAATCTGTCCAGACCGGGAGTCAGCGAGTCTTTACAGACCGGGAGTCAGTAACTCTGAACAGACCGAGTGTTCGTGACTCCGTCCAACCGGGAGTCAGTGAAGCTGTACGACGGGAGTCAGTGATGCTGTACAGACCTGGAATCAGTGACTCTGCACAGACCGGTTGTCAGTTACTCTGTATAGAACGGGAGTCAGTAACTCTGTACAGGCCGGGATTCAGTGACTTTGTGCATCGCGGGATTCAGTGATCTCTGCAGACCTGGAGTCAGTGAATCGGTACAGACCGGGAATTAGTGGCTCTGTGCAGATCGGGAGTCAGTGAATCTGTCCAGACCGGGAGTCAGCGAGTCTTTAGAGACCGGGAGTCAGTAACTCTGAACAGACCGAGTGTTCGTGACTCCGTCCAACCGGGAGTCAGTGAAGCTGTACGACGGGAGTCAGTGATGCTGTACAGACCTGGAATCAGTGACTCTGCACAGACCGGTTGTCAGTTACTCTGTATAGAACGGGAGTCAGTAACTCTGTACAGGCCGGGATTCAGTGACTTTGTGCATCGCGGGATTCAGTGATCTCTGCAGACCTGGAGTCAGTGAATCAGTACAGACCGGGAATTAGTTGCTCTGTGCAGATCGGGAGTCAGTGAATCTGTCCAGACCGGGAGTCAGTGAGTCTTTACAGACCGGGAGTCAGTAACTCTGAACAGACCGAGTGTTCGTGACTCCGTCCAACCGGGAGTCAGTGAAGCTGTACGACGGGAGTCAGTGATGCTGTACAGACCTGGAATCAGTGACTCTGCACAGACCGGTTGTCAGTTACTCTGTATAGAACGGGAGTCAATTACTCTGTACAGGCCGGGAGTCAGCGACTCTGTGCAGTTCGGAATCATTGATTATGTACAGACCTGGAGTCAGCGACTCTGTACAGAGCGGGAGTCAGTGATTCTGTACCGACCGGAAGTCGGTGACTCTGTACAGACCGGAATCAGTGACTCTGTACAGAGAGGGAGTCGGTGAATCTCTACATACCGAGAGTCAGTGTCTCTGTACAGACCAGGTGTCAGTGACTCTGTACAGACCTGGAGTCAGTGTCCCTGTGCAAACCGGGATTCAATGGCTTTGTGCAGACCTGGAGTTGGTGATTCTGTACGGACTTGAAGTCGGTGACTCCGTGCAGACCGGAAGTCAGTGGCTCTGCATAGACCGGAATTCAGTTAATCTGTACAGGCCGGGATTCAGTGACTTTGTGCATCGCGGGATTCAGTGATCTCTGCAGACCTGGAGTCAGTGAATCGGTACAGACCGGGAATTAGTGGCTCTGTGCAGATCGGGAGTCAGTGAATCTGTCCAGACCGGGAATCAGTGAGTCTTTACAGACCGGGAGTCAGTAACTCTGAACAGACCGAGTGTTCGTGACTCCGTCCAACCGGGAGTCAGTGAAGCTGTACGACGGGAGTCAGTGATGCTGTACAGACCTGGAATCAGTGACTCTGCACAGACCGGTTGTCAGTTACTCTGTATAGAACGGGAGTCAATTACTCTGTACAGGCCGGGAGTCAGCGACTCTGTGCAGTTCGGAATCATTGATCATGTACAGACCTGGAGTCAGCGACTCTGTGCAGAGCGGGAGTCAGTGAATCTGTACAGACCGGAATCAGTGACTCTGTGGAGACAGTGAGATAGTGAATCTGCACAGACCTGGAGTCAGTGCCTCTGTACAGACCGGGTGTCAGTGACTCTGTTAAGACAGGTTGTCAGTGACTCTGTACAGACCGGGTGTCATTGAGTCTTCATAGATCGGGAATCAGTGACTCTGCACAGACAGTGAGTTAGTGAATCTGCACAGACCTGGAGTCAGTGTGCTCTGTACAGACCTGGAGTTAGTGACACTGTGTAGACCGGGAGTAAGTGAAACTGTGCAGACTGGAATCAGTGTCTCTGTACAGACAGGGAGTCAGTGAATCTGAACATACCGAGAGTCAGTGGCTCTGTGCAGACCCGCTGATCGTGTCTCTCTTGGACCGGGAGTCAGTGACTCTCTACAAACCTGGAGTCAGTTTCTCTGTACAGACCGGGAGTTAGTTCATTATTGATTATGTACAGACCTGGAGTCAACGACTCTGTCCAGACGTGGTGACAGTGAGTCTGTACAGACCTGGAGCCAGTGACGCTGTACAGACCTTGAGTCAGGGTTTCTGTACAGACCGAGAGTGAGTAACTCTGAACCGTCCGAGAGTTTCTGACTCGGTAAAACCGGGAGTCAGTGACGCTGTGCGACGGGGAATCAGTGACTCTGTTCAGACCTGGAGTCAGTGACTCTGAACAGACCAGGAGTCAGTTAATCTGTATAGAACCGGATTCAGTGAGTCTGTACAGGCCGAGAGTTAGTGTCTCTGCCCGGCCGGAATCAGTGATTCTGTACAGATAGGGATTCAGTGAATCTGTACAGGATGGGAGTCAGTCACTCTGTACAAACCTGGAGTCAGTTACTCTGTTCAGAACGGGAGTCTGTGACTCTGTACAGGACGGGCGTTAGTGACTCTGTACGGACCGGAATCAGTGATTCTGTACACAAAGGAAGTCAGTGACTCCGTACAGACCGGGAGTCAGCGATTCTGTACAGACCTGAAGTCAGTGACTCTATGCAGACCGAGAGTCAGTGAGTCTGTACATACCGGGAGTCAGTGACTCTGTGCAGTCGGGGAGTCATTGAATCTGTGCAGACCTGCAGTCAGTGACGCTGTCCAGAACGGGTGTCAGTGATTCTGTACACACTGGGATTCAGTGACTCTGTACAGATCTGGAATCAGTGATTCTGTACGGACCGGGAGTCGGTGACTCTGTACGGACCACGAGTCAGTGACTCTGTACAAGTCGGTAGTCGGTGATTCTGTACAGAGGTGGAGTCATTGATTCTGTACAGTCGGGGAGTCATTGATTCTGTGCAGACATGAAGTCAGTGACGCTGTACAGACGGGGAGTCAGTAACTCTGTGCAGACCTTGAGTCAGTATCTCTGTACAGACCGGGAATCTGTGGCTCTGCCTAGACTGGGAGTCAGTGACTCTCTACTGACGGGCAATTATTGATTTTGTACAGACCTGGAGTCAGCGACTCTGTACAGACCTGGAGTCAGTGTCTCTGCACAGACCGAGATTCAGTAACTCTGAACAGACCGAGAGTTACTGACTCTGTACGACCGGGAGTCAATGACGCTGTGCGACGGGGAGTCAGTGACTGTACAGACCTGGAGTCAGTGACTCTGCACAGACCGGGATTCAGTTAGTCCCTATAGAACGGGAGTCATTGACTCTGTACAGGACGGGGAGTTCGTGACTCTGTACTGACCGTAATCAGTGACTGTGTACAGACCGGGAGTCAGTGACTCTGTCCAGACCTGGGGACAGAGTGTCTGTACGGATCTGGAGCCAGTTGCGCTGTACAGACCTGCAGTCATTTACTCTGTTTCGAAACGGAGTCAGTAACTCTGTGCAGACCGGGAGTCAGCGACTCTCTCCAGACCTGGGGACAGTAAGTCTGTACAGACCTGGAGCCAGTGACGCTGCACAGACCGGAAGTCAGTTAATCTGTATAGAACCGGACTCATTGACTCTGTGCAGGCCGGGAGTTAGTGACTCTATACGGACCGGAATTAGTGATTCTGTACAGACAGGGAGTCAGTGAATCTGTGCAGGACGGGAGTCAGTCACTTTCTAATGACCTGGAGTCAGTTACACTGGATAGAACGGGAGTCAGTGACTCTGTACAGGCCGGGAGTTAGTGACTCTGTACAAGTCGGTAGTCGGTGATTCTGTACAGAGGGGGAGTCATTGATTCTGTACAGTCGGGGAGTCATTGATTCTGTGCAGACATGAAGTCAGTGACGCTGTACAGACGGGGAGTCAGTAACTCTGTGCAGACCTTGAGTCAGTATCTCTGTACAGACCGGGAATCTGTGGCTCTGCCTAGACTGGGAGTCAGTGACTCTCTACTGACGGGCAATTATTGATTTTGTACAGACCTGGAGTCAGCGACTCTGTACAGACCTGGAGTCAGTGTCTCTGCACAGACCGAGATTCAGTAACTCTGAACAGACCGAGAGTTACTGACTCTGTACGACCGGGAGTCAATGACGCTGTGCGACGGGGAGTCAGTGACTGTACAGACCTGGAGTCAGTGACTCTGCACAGACCGGGATTCAGTTAGTCCCTATAGAACGGGAGTCATTGACTCTGTACAGGACGGGGAGTTCGTGACTCTGTACTGACCGTAATCAGTGACTGTGTACAGACCGGGAGTCAGTGACTCTGTCCAGACCTGGGGACAGAGTGTCTGTACGGATCTGGAGCCAGTTGCGCTGTACAGACCTGCAGTCATTTACTCTGTTTCGAAACGGAGTCAGTAACTCTGTGCAGACCGGGAGTCAGCGACTCTCTCCAGACCTGGGGACAGTAAGTCTGTACAGACCTGGAGCCAGTGACGCTGCACAGACCGGAAGTCAGTTAATCTGTATAGAACCGGACTCATTGACTCTGTGCAGGCCGGGAGTTAGTGACTCTATACGGACCGGAATTAGTGATTCTGTACAGACAGGGAGTCAGTGAATCTGTGCAGGACGGGAGTCAGTCACTTTCTAATGACCTGGAGTCAGTTACACTGGATAGAACGGGAGTCAGTGACTCTGTACAGGCCGGGAGTTAGTGACTCTGTACAAGTCGGTAGTCGGTGATTCTGTACAGAGGGGGAGTCATTGATTCTGTACAGTCGGGGAGTCATTGATTCTGTGCAGACATGAAGTCAGTGACGCTGTACAGACGGGGAGTCAGTAACTCTGTGCAGACCTTGAGTCAGTATCTCTGTACAGACCGGGAATCTGTGGCTTTGCCTAGACTGGGAGTCAGTGACTCTCTACTGACGGGCAATTATTGATTTTGTACAGACCTGGAGTCAGCGACTCTGTACAGACCTGGAGTCAGTGTCTCTGCACAGACCGAGATTCAGTAACTCTGAACAGACCGAGAGTTACTGACTCTGTACGACCGGGAGTCAATGACGCTGTGCGACGGGGAGTCAGTGACTGTACAGACCTGGAGTCAGTGACTCTGCACAGACCGGGATTCAGTTAGTCCCTATAGAACGGGAGTCATTGACTCTGTGCAGGCCGGGAGTTAGTGACTCTGTACGGACCGGAATTAGTGATTCTGTACAGACAGGGAGTCAGTGAATCTGTGCAGGACGGGAGTCAGTCACTTTCTAATGACCTGGAGTCAGTTACACTGGATAGAACGGGAGTCAGTGACTCTGTACAGGCCGGGAGTTAGTGACTCTGTACGGACCGGAATCAGTGATTCTGTACAGTCGGGGAGTCATTGATTCTGTACAGACCTGGAGTCAGTGACGCTGTCCAGACCGGGTTTCAGTTACTCCGGACAGACCTGCAGTGAGTGAGTCTGCACAGACTTGGAGCAAGTGACGCTGAAGAGACCGGAAATCAGTGACACTGTACAAACCGGGAGTCAGTGACCCTGTACAGACCTGGAGTCAGCGAGTCTGTACAGACCGGGAGTAATTGACTCTGTAAAGTCCAGAGTCAATGTCTCTGCACAGACCGCGAGTCAGTGACTCTAGACAGGTCGGTCGTCAGTGATTCTGTATAGAGGGGGTGTCACTGATTCGGTACATACCGGGAGTCATTGATTCTGTATAGACCTGGAGTCAGTGACTCTGTACAGACCTGAAATCAGTGACGCTGTGCAGACCGGCAGCAAGTGGCTCTGGACGGACCGGAATCAGTGATTCTGTACAGACCGGCAGTCAGTGGTTCTGTAAAGAACGGTAGTCTGTGATTCTGTACGGACCGGGAGTCAGTGAATCGGTACAAACGGGGAGTCATTGATTCTGTACAAACCTGGAGTCAGTGACTCTGCACAAAACCTGGAGTCAGTGAATCTGTGCAGACCTGGAGCAAGTGAGACCGGGATTCATTGAGTCTGTCCAGACCGGGAATCACTGACCCTGTACAGACAGTGAGTCTTTACAGACCGGGAGTCAGTAACTCCGAACAGACCGAGTGTTAGTGACTCCGTCCAACCGGGAGTCAGTGACGCTGTCCGACCGGGAGTAAGTGATGCTGTACAGACCTGGAGTCAGCGAATCTGTACAGAGCGGGAGTCATTGATTCTGTACCGACCGGAAGTCAGTGACTCAGTACAGAATGGAATCAGTGGCTCTGTACAGACCGGGTGTCAGTCACTCTGTACAGACCGGGTGTCAGTGAGTCTTCATAGATCGGGTGTCAGTGACTCTGTACAGACCGGAAGTTAGTGACTGTGTACAGGCCGGGGAGTCAGTGACTCTGTACAGACCTGGAGTCAGTGACTTTGGACAGACGGAGTGTCAGTGACTCTCTGCAGAGTCACTGCCTTCCGGTCTGTACAGAGTCACTGACACCGAGAGTTCGTGACTCTGCACAGACCGGAATCGGTGACTCTGTACAGACAGGGATCTAGTGAATCTGTACATACCGAGAGTCAGTGAATCTGTACAGACCGGGAGTCAGTGACTCAGTAGGACCGGGCGTCATTGACTCTGTACGGACCTGGAGTCAGTGTCTCTGTACAGACCGGGTGTCAGTGACCCTGTACCGACCTGGAGTCAGTGTCCCTATGCAGACGGGGATTCAATGGCTCTGTGCAGACGGTGAGTCGGTGAATCTGTACGGTCTTGAAGTCGGTGACTCTGTGCAGACCGGGAGTCAGTCACTCTGTGTAAAGCGGGATTCAGTGAATCCCTGCAGACCTGGCATCAGTGAATCTGTACAGACCGGGACTTAGTGGCTCTGTGCAGACCGGGAGTCAGTGATTCTGTCCAGACCTGGAGTCAGCGAGTCTTTACAGACCGGGAGTCAGTAACTCTGAACAGACCGAGTGTTAGTGACTCTGTCCAAGCGGGAGTCAGTGAAGCTGTCCGACCGGGAGTCAGTGATGTTGTACAGACCTGGAGTCAGTGACTCTGCACAGACCGGTTGTCAGTTACTCTGTATAGAACGGGAGTCAATTACTCTATACAGGCCGGGAGTCAGCGGCTCTGAGCAGTTCGGAATCATTGATTATGTACAAACCTGGAGTCATCGACTCTGTACTGAGCGGGAGTCAGTGATTCTGTACCGACCGGAAGTCGGTGACTCTGTACAGACCGGAATCAGTGACTCTATACAGACCGGGTGCCAGTGAGTCTTCATAGATCGGGAATCAGTGACTCTGCACAGACAGTGAGTTCGTGAATCTGCACAGACCTGGAGTCAGTGACTCTGTGTAGACCGGGAGTAAGTGACACTGTGCAGAGCGGAATCAGTTTCTCTGTACAGACAGGGTGTCAGTGAATCTGAACATACCGAGAGTCAGTGGCTCTGTGCAGACACGCTGTTCGTGTCTCTCTTGGACCGGGATTCAGTGGCTCTGTACAGACCGGGAATCAGTGAATCTCTACAAACCTGGAGTCAGTTTCTCTTCACAGACCGGGAGTCAGTGGCTCTGCACAGACCGGGAGTCACTGAGTCTGTGCAGACCGGATTCAGTAACTCTGCACAGAGCGGGAGTCAGGGACTCTGTACAGACCTGGAGTTAGTGACTCTGTTCAGACGGGGAATTATTGATTATGTACAGACCTGGAGTCAACGTCTCTGTCCAGACGTGGGGAAAGTGAGTCTGTGCAGTCCTGGAGCCAGTGACGCTGTGCAGACCTTGAGTCAGTGTTTCTGTACAAACCGGGAGTCAGTAACTCTGAACAGACCTAGAGTTACTGACTCTGTAAGACCGGGAGTCAGTGACGCTGTGCGACGGGAAGTCAGTGACTCTGTTCAGACCTGGGGTCAGTGACTCTGCACAGACCAGGAGTCAGTTAATCCGTATAGAACCGGAGTCAGTGAGTCTGTACAGGCAGGGAGTTAGTGACTGTACGGAACGAAATCAGTGATTCTGTACAGATAGGGTTTCAGTGAATCTGTACAGGACGGGAGTCAGTCACTCTGTACAGGAAGGGCGTTAGTGACTCTGTACGGACCGGAATCAGTGATTCTGTACACAAAAGAAGTCAGTGGCTCCGTACAGACCGGGAGACAGTAATTCTGTACAGACCGTGCGTCAGTCACTCCGTACAGACCGGGAGTCAGCGATTCTGTACAGATCTGGAGTCAGTGAGTCTATGCAGACCGGGAGTCAGTGAGTCTGTACAACCCGGGAGTCAGTGACTCTGTACAGTCGGGGAGTCATTGAATCTGTGCAGACCTGCAGTCAGTGACGCTGTCCAGAACGAGTGTCAGTGATTCTGTACAGACTGGGAGTCAGTGATTCTATACAGACCTGGGGACAGTGAATCTGTACAGACCTGGAGCCAGTGACGCTGCACAGACCTGGAGTCAGTTACACTGGATAGAACGGGAGTCAGTGACTCTGTACAGGCCGGGAGTTAGTGATTCTGTACGGACCGGAATCAGTGATTCTGTACAGTCCGGGAGTCACTGATTCTGTACAGACCTGGAGTCAGTGACGCTGTCCAGACCGGGTTTCAGTTATTCTGTACAGACCTGCAGTGAGTGAGTCTGCACAGACTTGGAGCAAGTGACGCTGTACAGACCGTGAGTCAGTGACTCTGTGCAGACCTGGAGTCGGTAACTCTGCACAGATCGGGCGTCAGTGACTCCGTACAGATCGGGAGTCATTGAGTCTGTACAGACCGGGATTCAGTGACGCGGTACAGACCTGGAGTCAGTGTCTCTACACAGACCGAGAGTCAGTAACTATGAACAGACCGAGAGTTACTGACTCTGTACGACCGCGAGTCAGTGACGCTGTGCGACGGAGAGTCAGTGAACCTGCAAAGACCGAGAATCAGTTACTCTGTAAAGAACCGGAGTCAGTGAATCTGTACAGGCCGGGATTGAGTGACTCTGTACGGACCGGAATCAATGATTCTGTACAGACAGGGAGTCAGTGAATTTGTACAGAACGGGAGTCAGTCACTCTGCACAGACCTGGAGTTAGTTACTCTGTATAGAACGGGAGTCAGTTACGATGTTCAGACCGGGAGTCAGTGAGTCTGTACAGACCGGGAATCACTGAACCTGCACAGACATGGAATCAGTCACCCTGTACAGACCGAGAGTTGGGGACTTTGAACAGACAGGGAGTCAGTGGCACCGCACAGACCTGGAGTCACTGACTCTGTACAGACCTGAAGTCAGTGACGCTGTACAGACCGGGAGTAAGTTACTGTACAGACCGGGACTCAGTGGTTCTGTACAGACCGGGAGTCGGTGACTCTGGACAGACGGGAATCATTGATTATTTACAGACGTGGAGTCAGCGACTCTGTACTGACCTGGAGTCAATGACTCTGTGCAGATCGGGAGTCAGTGAATCTGTCCAGACCGGGAGTCAGTGAGTCTTTGCAGACCGGGAGTCAGTAACTCTGAACAGACCGAGTGTTCGTGACTCCGTCCAACCGGGAGTCAGTGAAGCTGTACGACGGGAGTCAGTGATGCTGTACAGACCTGGAATCAGTGACTCTGCACAGACCGGTTGTCAGTTACTCTGTATAGAACGGGAGTCAATTACTCTGTACAGGCCGGGAGTCAGCGACTCTGTGCAGTTCGGAATCATTGATCATGTACAGACCTGGAGTCAGCGACTCTGTGCAGAGCGGGAGTCAGTGAATCTGTACAGACCGGAATCAGTGACTCTGTGGAGACAGTGAGATAGTGAATCTGCACAGACCTGGAGTCAGTGCCTCTGTACAGACCGGGTGTCAGTGACTCTGTTAAGACAGGTTGTCAGTGACTCTGTACAGACCGGGTGTCATTGAGTCTTCATAGATCGGGAATCAGTGACTCTGCACAGACAGTGAGTTAGTGAATCTGCACAGACCTGGAGTCAGTGTGCTCTGTACAGACCTGGAGTTAGTGACACTGTGTAGACCGGGAGTAAGTGAAACTGTGCAGACTGGAATCAGTGTCTCTGTACAGACAGGGAGTCAGTGAATCTGAACATACCGAGAGTCAGTGGCTCTGTGCAGACCCGCTGATCGTGTCTCTCTTGGACCGGGAGTCAGTGACTCTCTACAAACCTGGAGTCAGTTTCTCTGTACAGACCGGGAGTTAGTTCATTATTGATTATGTACAGACCTGGAGTCAACGACTCTGTCCAGACGTGGTGACAGTGAGTCTGTACAGACCTGGAGCCAGTGACGCTGTACAGACCTTGAGTCAGGGTTTCTGTACAGACCGAGAGTGAGTAACTCTGAACCGTCCGAGAGTTTCTGACTCGGTAAAACCGGGAGTCAGTGACGCTGTGCGACGGGGAATCAGTGACTCTGTTCAGACCTGGGGTCAGTGACTCTGCACAGACCAGGAGTCAGTTAATCTGTATAGAACCGGAGTCAGTGAGTCTGTACAGGCCGAGAGTTAGTGTCTCTGCCCGGCCGGAATCAGTGATTCTGTACAGATAGGGATTCAGTGAATCTGTACAGGATGGGAGTCAGTCACTCTGTACAAACCTGGAGTCAGTTACTCTGTTCAGAACGGGAGTCTGTGACTCTGTACAGGACGGGCGTTAGTGACTCTGTACGGACCGGAATCAGTGATTCTGTACACAAAGGAAGTCAGTGGCTCTGTACAGACCGGGAGATAGTAATTCTGCACAGACCGTGTGTCAGTGACTCCGTACAGACCGGGAGTCAGCGATTCTGTACAGACCTGAAGTCAGTGACTCTATGCAGACCGAGAGTCAGTGAGTCTGTACATACCGGGAGTCAGTGACTCTGTGCAGTCGGGGAGTCATTGAATCTGTGCAGACCTGCAGTCAGTGACGCTGTCCAGAACGGGTGTCAGTGATTCTGTACACACTGGGATTCAGTGACTCTGTACAGATCTGGAGTCAGTGATTCTGTACGGACCGGGAGTCGGTGACTCTGTACGGACCACGAGTCAGTGACTCTGTACAAGTCGGTAGTCGGTGATTCTGTACAGAGGTGGAGTCATTGATTCTGTACAGTCGGGGAGTCATTGATTCTGTGCAGACATGAAGTCAGTGACGCTGTACAGACGGGGAGTCAGTAACTCTGTGCAGACCTTGAGTCAGTATCTCTGTACAGACCGGGAATCTGTGGCTCTGCCTAGACTGGGAGTCAGTGACTCTCTACTGACGGGCAATTATTGATTTTGTACAGACCTGGAGTCAGCGACTCTGTACAGACCTGGAGTCAGTGTCTCTGCACAGACCGAGATTCAGTAACTCTGAACAGACCGAGAGTTACTGACTCTGTACGACCGGGAGTCAATGACGCTGTGCGACGGGGAGTCAGTGACTGTACAGACCTGGAGTCAGTGACTCTGCACAGACCGAGATTCAGTTAGTCCCTATAGAACGGGAGTCATTGACTCTGTACAGGACGGGGAGTTCGTGACTCTGTACTGACCGTAATCAGTGACTGTGTACAGACCGGGAGTCAGTGACTCTGTCCAGACCTGGGGACAGAGTGTCTGTACGGATCTGGAGCCAGTTGCGCTGTACAGACCTGCAGTCATTTACTCTGTTTCGAAACGGAGTCAGTAACTCTGTGCAGACCGGGAGTCAGCGACTCTCTCCAGACCTGGGGACAGTAAGTCTGTACAGACCTGGAGCCAGTGACGCTGCACAGACCGGAAGTCAGTTAATCTGTATAGAACCGGACTCATTGACTCTGTGCAGGCCGGGAGTTAGTGACTCTATACGGACCGGAATTAGTGATTCTGTACAGACAGGGAGTCAGTGAATCTGTGCAGGACGGGAGTCAGTCACTTTCTAATGACCTGGAGTCAGTTACACTGGATAGAACGGGAGTCAGTGACTCTGTACAGGCCGGGAGTTAGTGACTCTGTACAAGTCGGTAGTCGGTGATTCTGTACAGAGGGGGAGTCATTGATTCTGTACAGTCGGGGAGTCATTGATTCTGTGCAGACATGAAGTCAGTGACGCTGTACAGACGGGGAGTCAGTAACTCTGTGCAGACCTTGAGTCAGTATCTCTGTACAGACCGGGAATCTGTGGCTTTGCCTAGACTGGGAGTCAGTGACTCTCTACTGACGGGCAATTATTGATTTTGTACAGACCTGGAGTCAGCGACTCTGTACAGACCTGGAGTCAGTGTCTCTGCACAGACCGAGATTCAGTAACTCTGAACAGACCGAGAGTTACTGAATCTGTACGACCGGGAGTCAATGACGCTGTGCGACGGGGAGTCAGTGACTGTACAGACCTGGAGTCAGTGACTCTGCACAGACCGGGATTCAGTTAGTCCCTATAGAACGGGAGTCATTGACTCTGTGCAGGCCGGGAGTTAGTGACTCTGTACGGACCGGAATTAGTGATTCTGTACAGACAGGGAGTCAGTGAATCTGTGCAGGACGGGAGTCAGTCACTTTCTAATGACCTGGAGTCAGTTACACTGGATAGAACGGGAGTCAGTGACTCTGTACAGGCCGGGAGTTAGTGACTCTGTACGGACCGGAATCAGTGATTCTGTACAGTCGGGGAGTCATTGATTCTGTACAGACCTGGAGTCAGTGACGCTGTCCAGACCGGGTTTCAGTTACTCCGGACAGACCTGCAGTGAGTGAGTCTGCACAGACTTGGAGCAAGTGACGCTGAAGAGACCGGAAATCAGTGACACTGTACAAACCGGGAGTCAGTGACCCTGTACAGACCTGGAGTCAGCGAGTCTGTACAGACCGGGAGTAATTGACTCTGTAAAGTCCAGAGTCAATGTCTCTGCACAGACCGCGAGTCAGTGACTCTAGACAGGTCGGTCGTCAGTGATTCTGTATAGAGGGGGTGTCACTGATTCGGTACATACCGGGAGTCATTGATTCTGTATAGACCTGGAGTCAGTGACTCTGTACAGACCTGAAATCAGTGACGCTGTGCAGACCGGCAGCAAGTGGCTCTGGACGGACCGGAATCAGTGATTCTGTACAGACCGGCAGTCAGTGGTTCTGTAAAGAACGGTAGTCTGTGATTCTGTACGGACCGGGAGTCAGTGAATCGGTACAAACGGGGAGTCATTGATTCTGTACAAACCTGGAGTCAGTGACTCTGCACAAAACCTGGAGTCAGTGAATCTGTGCAGACCTGGAGCAAGTGAGACCGGGATTCATTGAGTCTGTCCAGACCGGGAATCACTGACCCTGTACAGACAGTGAGTCTTTACAGACCGGGAGTCAGTAACTCTGAACAGACCGAGTGTTAGTGACTCCGTCCAACCGGGAGTCAGTGACGCTGTCCGACCGGGAGTAAGTGATGCTGTACAGACCTGGAGTCAGCGAATCTGTACAGAGCGGGAGTCATTGATTCTGTACCGACCGGAAGTCAGTGACTCAGTACAGAATGGAATCAGTGGCTCTGTACAGACCGGGTGTCAGTCACTCTGTACAGACCGGGTGTCAGTGAGTCTTCATAGATCGGGTGTCAGTGACTCTGTACAGACCGGAAGTTAGTGACTGTGTACAGGCCGGGGAGTCAGTGACTCTGTACAGACCTGGAGTCAGTGACTTTGGACAGACGGAGTGTCAGTGACTCTCTGCAGAGTCACTGCCTTCCGGTCTGTACAGAGTCACTGACACCGAGAGTTCGTGACTCTGCACAGACCGGAATCGGTGACTCTGTACAGACAGGGATCTAGTGAATCTGTACATACCGAGAGTCAGTGAATCTGTACAGACCGGGAGTCAGTGACTCAGTAGGACCGGGCGTCATTGACTCTGTACGGACCTGGAGTCAGTGTCTCTGTACAGACCGGGTGTCAGTGACCCTGTACCGACCTGGAGTCAGTGTCCCTATGCAGACGGGGATTCAATGGCTCTGTGCAGACGGTGAGTCGGTGAATCTGTACGGTCTTGAAGTCGGTGACTCTGTGCAGACCGGGAGTCAGTCACTCTGTGTAAAGCGGGATTCAGTGAATCCCTGCAGACCTGGCATCAGTGAATCTGTACAGACCGGGACTTAGTGGCTCTGTGCAGACCGGGAGTCAGTGATTCTGTCCAGACCTGGAGTCAGCGAGTCTTTACAGACCGGGAGTCAGTAACTCTGAACAGACCGAGTGTTAGTGACTCTGTCCAAGCGGGAGTCAGTGAAGCTGTCCGACCGGGAGTCAGTGATGTTGTACAGACCTGGAGTCAGTGACTCTGCACAGACCGGTTGTCAGTTACTCTGTATAGAACGGGAGTCAATTACTCTATACAGGCCGGGAGTCAGCGGCTCTGAGCAGTTCGGAATCATTGATTATGTACAAACCTGGAGTCATCGACTCTGTACTGAGCGGGAGTCAGTGATTCTGTACCGACCGGAAGTCGGTGACTCTGTACAGACCGGAATCAGTGACTCTATACAGACCGGGTGCCAGTGAGTCTTCATAGATCGGGAATCAGTGACTCTGCACAGACAGTGAGTTCGTGAATCTGCACAGACCTGGAGTCAGTGACTCTGTGTAGACCGGGAGTAAGTGACAATGTGCAGAGCGGAATCAGTTTCTCTGTACAGACAGGGTGTCAGTGAATCTGAACATACCGAGAGTCAGTGGCTCTGTGCAGACACGCTGTTCGTGTCTCTCTTGGACCGGGATTCAGTGGCTCTGTACAGACCGGGAATCAGTGAATCTCTACAAACCTGGAGTCAGTTTCTCTTCACAGACCGGGAGTCAGTGGCTCTGCACAGACCGGGAGTCACTGAGTCTGTGCAGACCGGATTCAGTAACTCTGCACAGAGCGGGAGTCAGGGACTCTGTACAGACCTGGAGTTAGTGACTCTGTTCAGACGGGGAATTATTGATTATGTACAGACCTGGAGTCAACGTCTCTGTCCAGACGTGGGGAAAGTGAGTCTGTGCAGTCCTGGAGCCAGTGACGCTGTGCAGACCTTGAGTCAGTGTTTCTGTACAAACCGGGAGTCAGTAACTCTGAACAGACCGAGAGTTACTGACTCTGTAAGACCGGGAGTCAGTGACGCTGTGCGACGGGAAGTCAGTGACTCTGTTCAGACCTGGGGTCAGTGACTCTGCACAGACCAGGAGTCAGTTAATCCGTATAGAACCGGAGTCAGTGAGTCTGTACAGGCAGGGAGTTAGTGACTGTACGGAACGAAATCAGTGATTCTGTACAGATAGGGTTTCAGTGAATCTGTACAGGACGGGAGTCAGTCACTCTGTACAGGAAGGGCGTTAGTGACTCTGTCCGGACCGGAATCAGTGATTCTGTACACAAAAGAAGTCAGTGGCTCTGTACAGACCGGGAGACAGTAATTCTGTACAGACCGTGCGTCAGTCACTCCGTACAGACCGGGAGTCAGCGATTCTGTACAGATCTGGAGTCAGTGAGTCTATGCAGACCGGGAGTCAGTGAGTCTGTACAACCCGGGAGTCAGTGACTCTGTACAGTCGGGGAGTCATTGAATCTGTGCAGACCTGCAGTCAGTGACGCTGTCCAGAACGAGTGTCAGTGATTCTGTACAGACTGGGAGTCAGTGATTCTATACAGACCTGGGGACAGTGAATCTGTACAGACCTGGAGCCAGTGACGCTGCACAGACCTGGAGTCAGTTACACTGGATAGAACGGGAGTCAGTGACTCTGTACAGGCCGGGAGTTAGTGATTCTGTACGGACCGGAATCAGTGATTCTGTACAGTCCGGGAGTCACTGATTCTGTACAGACCTGGAGTCAGTGACGCTGTCCAGACCGGGTTTCAGTTATTCTGTACAGACCTGCAGTGAGTGAGTCTGCACAGACTTGGAGCAAGTGACGCTGTACAGACCGTGAGTCAGTGACTCTGTGCAGACCTGGAGTCGGTAACTCTGCACAGATCGGGCGTCAGTGACTCCGTACAGATCGGGAGTCATTGAGTCTGTACAGACCGGGATTCAGTGACGCGGTACAGACCTGGAGTCAGTGTCTCTACACAGACCGAGAGTCAGTAACTATGAACAGACCGAGAGTTACTGACTCTGTACGACCGCGAGTCAGTGACGCTGTGCGACGGAGAGTCAGTGAACCTGCAAAGACCGAGAATCAGTTACTCTGTAAAGAACCGGAGTCAGTGAATCTGTACAGGCCGGGATTGAGTGACTCTGTACGGACCGGAATCAATGATTCTGTACAGACAGGGAGTCAGTGAATTTGTACAGAACGGGAGTCAGTCACTCTGCACAGACCTGGAGTTAGTTACTCTGTATAGAACGGGAGTCAGTTACGATGTTCAGACCGGGAGTCAGTGAGTCTGTACAGACCGGGAATCACTGAACCTGCACAGACATGGAATCAGTCACCCTGTACAGACCGAGAGTTGGGGACTTTGAACAGACAGGGAGTCAGTGGCACCGCACAGACCTGGAGTCACTGACTCTGTACAGACCTGAAGTCAGTGACGCTGTACAGACCGGGAGTAAGTTACTGTACAGACCGGGACTCAGTGGTTCTGTACAGACCGGGAGTCGGTGACTCTGGACAGACGGGAATCATTGATTATTTACAGACGTGGAGTCAGCGACTCTGTACTGACCTGGAGTCAATGACTCTGTGCAGACCGGGAGTCAGTGACTCTGTCCAGACCTGGAGTCAGTGAGTCTGTACAGAACTGGAGCCAGTGACGCTGCACAGACCGAGAGTCAGTGACTCTGGACAGACCGGGAGTCTACGACTCTGTGCAGACCTGCAGTCGGTGACTCTGTTCAGAACGGGAGTCATTGGCTCTGTTCAGAACGGGAGTCATTGGCTCTGTACAGAGCGGGTCTCAGTGATTCTGTACGGGCCGGGAGTCTGTGAATCTACATGGACCGGAAGTCAATTACTCGCTACAGACCGGGATGCAATGATTCTGTACAGACTGGGAGTCAGTGAGTCTTTATAGTGCGGTCGTCAGTAACTCTGAACAGACTGTGAGTTAGTGACTTTGCACAGACAGCGAGTCAGTGACTCTGCACAGACTGGGAGTCAGTGACTCGATACTGACAGGGAATCATTGACCCTGCACAGGACGAGAGTGATTCTCTCTCTCCGCCCCCCAGTTTTTCTCTATCTCCCCATATGTTTCTCTCCCTCCCCCCCCCATTGTTTCTCTCTCTCTCCGCAGTGTTTCTCTCTCTCCCCATAGTGTTTCTCTCTCTCTCCGTCCCCCAGTGTTTCTCTATCTGCCACCAGTGTTTCTATCTCTCTCCCCCCACTGTTTCTCTCTCTCACCCCACTGTTTCTCTCTCTCCCACCAGTGTTTCTCTCTCTCCGTCTCTCCTCCCCCTGTGTGTGTGTCTCTCTCTCTCCCCCCAGTGCTTCTGTCTCTCTCGCTTTCTCCCCCAGTGTTTCTCTCTCTCCCCCAGTGTTTCTCTATCTCCCGCAGTGTTTCTCTCTCTCCCCCCAGTGTTTCTCACTCTCTCTCTCCCCCCAGTGTTTCTAGCTCTCACTCTCTCTCTCCCCAGTATTTCTCTCTCTCTCTACCCTCAGTGTTTCTGTCTCTCTCCCCCCAGTGTTTCTCACTCTCCACCCCCCCAGATTTTCTCTTTGTCTTACCCCAGTGTTTCTATGTCTCTCTCCCCCATGTGTTTCTCTCTCCCTCTCCCCCAGTGTTTCTCCCTCTCTCTCCCCCCAGTGTTTCTCTCTCTCTCTACACCCAGTGTTTCCCTCTCTCGCTCCACCCAGTGTTTCGCTCTCTCTCCCCCAGTGTTTCTCTCTCTCTCCCCCAGTGTTTCTCTCTCTCTCCCCCCAGTGTATCTCAATCTCTCCTCCCCCCAGTGTTTCTCTCTCTCCTCACCCCAGTGTTTCTGCCTCTCCCCCCAGTGTTTCTCTCTCTCTCCCCAGTGTTTCTCTCTCTCTCCCCAGTGTTTCTCGCTCTCTCCAGTGTTTCTCTCCCTCATCCCAGTGTTTCTCTCTCTCTCTCCCCAGTGTTTCTCTCTCTCTCTCTCCAGTATTTCACTCTCTCTCTCCCTCCCCCCTTTCTCTCTCTCTCTGTCCCCTCAGTGTTTCACCCTCTCTGCCCAGTGTTTCTCTCTCTCTCCCCAGTGTTTCTCTCTCTCTCCGCCCCTCAGTGTTTCTCTATCACCCCACTGTGTTTCTCTCTCTCTACACGCAATGTTTCTCTCTCTCCCCCAGTCTATCTCTCTCTCTCCCCCCAGTGTTTCTCTCTCTCTCTCTCTCCAGTATTTCACTCTCTCTCTCCCTCCCCCCTGTTTTTCACTCTCTCTCCCCCCAGTGTTTCTCTCTCTGACCCCCTCCTCAGTGTTTCTCTTTCTCCTCCCCCATTGTTTCCCTCTCTCCCCCCAGTGTTTCTCCCTCTCTGCCCAGTGTTTCTCTCTCTCTCCCCAGTGTTTCTCCCTCTCTGCCCAGTGTTTCTCTCTCTCTCCCCAGTGTTTCTCTCTCTCCCCAGTGTTTCTCTCTCCCCACAGTGTTTCTCTCTCTCTCCGCCCCTCAGTGTTTCTCTATCTCCCCCCTGTGTTTCTCTCTCTCCACACCCACTGTTTCTCTCTCTCCCCCAGTCTATCTCTCTCTCTCCCCCCAGTGTTTCTCTCTCTCCCCCCAGTGTTTCACTCTCTCTCCCCGGTGTTTCTCTCCCTCTCCCGCCAGTGTTTCTCTCTCTCTCCCCCACCCAGTGTTTCTCTCTCTCTCTCTCTCCCCCCTGTTTCTTACTCTCTCCTCCCCCCAGTGTTTCTCTCTCTTTCCCCCCAGTGTTTCTCTCTCTCTCTCCCCTGAGTGTTTCTCTCTCTCTCCCCCAGTGTTTTTCTCTCACTCACTCCCCCCAGTGTTTCTCTCTCTCTCCCCCCAGTGTATCTCAATCTCTCCTCCCCCCAGTGTTTCTCTCTCTCCCCCCCAGTGTTTCTCTCTCTCTACCCCCAGTGTTTCTCTCTCTCCCCCCAGTGTTTCTCTCTTTCTGTCCCCCCAGTGTTACTCTCTCTGTCCCCCTCCCCAGTGTTTCTCTTTCTCTCCCCACAGTGTTTTCTCTCTCTCTCCCCCCAGTGTTTCTCTCTCTCTCCCGGTATTTCTCTCTCTCTCCCCAGGGTTTTATCTCTCTCCCCAGTGTTTCTCTCTCACCCCCAGTGTTTCTCTCTCTCTCTCCCCCCCAGTGTTTCTCTCTCTTGCCCAGGGTTTCTCTCTCTCTCTCCACCCAGTGTTTCTCTCTCTCCTCCCCGCAGTGTTTCTCTCTCTCTCGCCCCCCAGTTTTTCTCTCTCTCTCTCTCACCCCAGTGTTTCTCTCTCTCTCTCTCACCCCAGTGTTTCTTTCTCTCTCCCCCCAGTGTTTCTCTCTCTCCCTCCAGTATTTCTCTCTCACCCCCCAGTGTTTCTTTCTCACCCCCAGTGTTTCTCTCTATCTCCGCCCCCCATTGTTTCTCTATCTCCCCCCAGTTTTTCTCTCTCTCTCGCCCCACTGTTTCTCTCTCTCCCCCAATCTTTCTCTCTCTCTCCCCCAGTGTTTCTCTCTCTCTCTCCCCCAGTCTTTCTCTCTCTCTCCCCCCAGTGTTTCTCTCTCTCTCTCCCCCCAGTGTTTCTCTCTCTCCCCCAGTGTTTCCCTCTCTCCTCACCCCAGTGTTTCTCTCTCTCTCCCCCCCAGTATATCTCAATCTCTCCTCCCCCCCAGTGTTTCTCTCTCCTCCCCCCAGTATTTCTCTCACTCTCCGCCCAGTGTTTCTCTCTCTCTCCCCCCCAGTGTTTCTCTCTCTCTCTCCCCAGTGTATCTCAATCTCTCCTCCCCCAGTGTTTCTCTCTCTCCCCCCAGTGTTTCTCTCTTTCTGTCCGCCCAGTGTTTCCCTCTCTCGCTCCACCCAGTGTTTCGCTCTCTCTCCCCCAGTGTTTCTCTCTCTCTCCCCCAGTGTATCTCAATCTCTCCTCCCCCCAGTGTTTCTCTCTCTCCTCACCCCAGTGTTTCTGCCTCTCCCCCCAGTGTTTCTCTCTCTCTCCCCAGTGTTTCTCTCTCTCTCCCCAGTGTTTCTCTCTCTCTGCAGTGTTTCTCTCCCTCATCCCAGTGTTTCTCTCTCTCTCTCTCTCCCCAGTGTTTCTCTCTCTCTCTCTCCAGTATTTCACTCTCTCTCTCCCTCCCCCCTTTTTCTCTCTCTCTGTCCCCTCAGTGTTTCACCCTCTCTGCCCAGTGTTTCTCTCTCTCTCCCCAGTGTTTCTCTCTCTCCCCAGTGTTTCTCTCTCTCCCCAGTGTGTCTCTCTCTCCCCGGTGTTTCTCTCTCTCCCCCCATTGTTTCTCTCTCTCTCTCTATCCAGTATTTCACTCTCTCTCTCCCTCCCCCCTGTTTTTCACTCTCTCTCCCCCCAGTGTTTCTCTCTCTGACCCCCTCCTCAGTGTTTCTCTTTCTCCTCCCCCATTGTTTCCCTCTCTCCCCCCAGTGTTTCTCCCTCTCTGCCCAGTGTTTCTCTCTCTCTCCCCAGTGTTTCTCTCCCTCCCCAATGTTTCGCTCTCTCTCCCCAGTGTTTCTCTCTCTCCCCAGTGTTTCTCTCTCCCCACAGTGTTTCTCTCTCTCTCCGCCCCTCAGTGTTTCTCTATCTCCCCCCTGTGTTTCTCTCTCTCCACACCCACTGTTTCTCTCTCTCCCCCAGTCTATCTCTCTCTCTCCCCCCAGTGTTTCTCTCTCTCCCCCCAGTGTTTCACTCTCTCTCCCCGGTGTTTCTCTCTCTCTCCCGCCAGTGTTTCTCTCTCTCTCCCCCACCCAGTGTTTCTCTCTCTCTCTCCCCCAGTGTTTCTTACTCTCTCCTCCCCCAGTGTTTCTCTCTCTTTCCCCCCAGTGTTTCTCTCCCTCTCTCCCCTTAGTGTTTCTCTCTCTCTCCCCCAGTGTTTCTCTCTCACTCACTCCCCCCAGTGTTTCTCTCTCACTCACTCCCCCCAGTGTTTCTCTCTCTCTCCCCCCAGTGTATCTCAATCTCTCCTCCCCCCAGTGTTTCTCTCTCTCCCCCCCAGTGTTTCTCTCTCTCTCCCCCCAGTGTTTCTCTCTCTCCCCCCAGTGTTTCTCTCTTTCTGTCCCCCCAGTGTTTCTCTCTCTGTCCCCCTCCCCAGTGTTTCTCTTTCTCTCCCCACAGTGTTTTCTCTCTCTCTCCCCCCAGTGTTTCTCTCTCTCTCCCGGTATTTCTCTCTCTCTCCCCAGGGTTTTATCTCTCTCCCCAGTGTTTCTCTCTCACCCCCAGTGTTTCTCTCTCTCTCTCCCCCCAGTGTTTCTCTCTCTTGCCCAGTGTTTCTCTCTCTCTCTCCACCCAGTGTTTCTCTCCCTCCTCCCCGCAGTGTTTCTCTCTCTCTCGCCCCCCAGTTTTTCTCTCTCTCTCTCTCACCCCAGTGTTTCTCTCTCTCTCTCACCCCAGTGTTTCTTTCTCTCTCCCCCCAGTCTTTCTCTCTCTCCCCCCAGTATTTCTCTCTCACCCCCCATTGTTTCTTTCTCACCCCCAGTGTTTCTCTCTATCTCCGCCCCCCATTGTTTCTCTCTCTCCCCCCAGTTTTCTCTCTCTCTCGCCCCACTGTTTCTCTCTCTCCCCCAGTCTTTCTCTCTCTCTCCCCCAGTGTTTCTCTCTCTCTCTCCCCCAGTCTTTCTCTCTCTCTCCCCCCAGTGTTTCTCTCTCTCTCTCTCCCCCCAGTGTTTCTCTCTCTCCCCCAGTGTTTCCCTCTCTCCTCACCCCAGTGTTTCTCTCTCTCTCCCCCCAGTATATCTCAATCTCACCTCCCCCCAGTGTTTCTCTCTCCTCCCCCCAGTATTTCTCTCACTCTCCGCCCAGTGTTTCTCTCTCTCTCCCCCCAGTGTTTCTCTCTCTCTCTCCCCAGTGTATCTCAATCTCTCCTCCCCCAGTGTTTCTCTCTCTCCCCCCAGTATTTCTCTCTCTCTCCCACGCCACATGTTTCTCTCTCTCTTTCCCCCAGTGTTTCTTTCTCTCTCCTCCCCCCACTGTTTCTCTGTCTCTCCCCAAGTATTTGTCTCTCTCCCCACCCCCAGTGATTGCTCTCACTCTCTATCCTCCAAGTGTTTCTCTCTCTCTCCCCCAAGTGTTTCTCTCTCTCTCCCCCCATTGTTTCCCTCTCACCCCCAGTGTTTCTGTCTCTCCCCCCAATGTGTCTCTCTCCCCCCCCAGTGCTTCTCTCTCTCTCCCCAGTGTTTCTCTCTCTCCCCCAGTTTTTCTCTCTCTCTCCCCGCAATGTATCCCAATCTCTACTCCCCCCAGTGTTTCTCTCTCTTCCCCCAGTGTTTCTCTCTCTCACCGCAATGTTTCTCTCTCTCCCACCAGTGCTTCACCCTCTCTCCCCAGTGTTTATCTCTCTCACCCCAGTATTTCTCTCTCCCTCTCTCTCTCCCCAGTGTTTCACTCTCACTCTCTCTGCCCCGAGTTCTTTTCTCTCTCTCCGCCCTCTGTGTTTCTCTTTCTCTCCCGCAGTGTTTCTCTCTCACTCACTCCCCCCAGTGTTTCTCTCTCACTCACTCCCCCCAGTGTTTCTCTCTCTCTCCCCCCAGTGTTTCTCTCTATCTCCCTCCAGTGTATCTCAATCTCTCCTCCCCCCAGTGTTTCTCTCTCCCCCCCCCAGTGTTTCTCTCTCTCTCCCCCCAGTGTTTCTCTCTCTCCCCCCAGTGTTTCTCTCTTTCTGACCCCCCAGTGTTTCTCTCTCTGTCCCCCTCCCCAGTGTTTCTCTTTCTCTCCCCACAGTGTTTTCTGTCTCTCTCCCCCCAGTGTTTCTCTCTCTCTCCCGGTATTTCTCTCTCTCTCCCCAGGGTTTTATCTCTCTCCCCAGTGTTTCTCTCTCACCCCCAGTGTTTCTCTCTCTCTCTCCCCCCAGTGTTTCTCTCTCTTGCCCAGTGTTTCTCTCTCTCTCTCCACCCAGTGTTTCTCTATCTCCTCCCCGCAGTGTTTCTCTCTCTCTCGCCCCCCAGTTTTTCTCTCTCTCCCTCTCACCCCAGTGTTTCTCTCTCTCTCTCACCCCAGTGTTTCTTTCTCTCTCCCCCCAGTGTTTCTCTCTCTCCCCCCAGTATTTCTCTCTCACCCCCCAGTGTTTCTTTCTCACCCCAGTGTTTCTCTCTATCTCCGCCCCCCAGTGTTTCTCTCTCTACCCACAGTCTTTCTCTCTCTCTCGCCCCACTGTTTCTCTCTCTCCCCCAGTCTTTCTCTCTCTCTCCCCCCAGTGTTTCTCTCTCTCTCTCCCCCCAGTCTTTCTCTCTCTCTCCCCCCAGTGTTTCTCTCTCTCTCTCCCCCCAGTGTTTCTCTCTCTCCCCCAGTGTTTCCCTCTCTCCTCACCCCAGTGTTTCTCTCTCTCTCCTCCCAGTATATCTCAATCTCTCCTCCCCCAGTGTTTCTCTCTCCTCCCCCCAGTATTTCTCTCACTCTCCGCCCAGTGTTTCTCTCTCTCTCCCCAGTGTTTCTCTCTCTCTCCCCCCCCCCCAGTGTTTCTCTATCTCCCCCCAGTGTTTCTATCTCTCTCCCCCCCCCCCAGTGTTTCTCTCTCTCTCTCTCCCCAGTGTTTCGCTCTCTCCTCCCCCCAGTGTTTCTCACTCTCTCGCCCCCCAGTGTTTCTCGCTCTCTCTCTCCCCCCAGTGTTTCTCTCTCTCTCTCTGTCTCCCTATTGTTTCTCTCGCTCTCCCCCCAGTGTTTCTCTCTCTCTCCCCAGTATTTCTCTCTCTCTCCCCGGTGTTTCTCTCTCTCTCCCCAGTGTTTCTCTCTCACCCCCAGTGTTACTCTCTCTCTCCGCCCCCCAATATTTCTCTATCTGCCCCCAGTGTTTCTCTCTCTCTCGCCCCACTGTTTCTCTCTCTCCCCCCAGTCTTTATCTCTCACTCCCCCCCAGTGTTTCTCTTTCTCACTCTCCCCAGTTTTTCTCTCTCTCTCCACCCAGTGTTTCTCTCGCTCTCCCCCCAGTGTTTCTCTCTCTGCCCCAGTGTTTCCCTCTCTCCTCCCCCCAATGTTTCTCTCTCTCTCTCCCCCCAATGTTTCCCTCTCTCCTCCCCCCAGTTATTCTCTCTCTCTCTCCCCCCCAGTGTTTCTCTCTCTCTCCCACACCATGTGATTCTCTGTCTCTCTCCCCCAGTGTTTCTCTCTCTCTCTCCCCCCAGTGTATCTCAATCTCTCCTCCCCCCCTTGTTTCTCTCTCTCACCCCAGTGTTTCTCTCTCTCTCTCCACCCATTGTTTCCCTCTCTTCTCCCCCCAGTTATTCTCTCTCTCTCTCCCCCCAGTGTTTCTCTCTCTCCCCCCAATATTTCTCTCCCCCCCCAGTGCTTCTCTCTCTCCCCAGTGTTTCTCTCTCTCTCGCCAGTATTTCTCTCTCTCTCCCCGGTGTTTCTCTCTCTCTCCCCAGTGGTTCTCTCTCCCCCCCAGAGTTTCTCTCTCTCCCCCCAGTGTTTCTCTCTATCTCTATCCCCCAAGTGTTTCTCTCTCTCTACCCCCAGTGTTTCTCTCTCTCTCCCCCCAGTGTTTCTCTCTCTCTCCCCCCAGTGTATCCCAATCTTTCCTCCGCCCAGTGTTTCTCTCTCACCCCCCAGTGTTTCTTTCTCTCCCCCCAATGTTTCTCTCTCCCCCCCAGTGCTTCTCTCTCACTCCCCAGTGTTTCTCTCTCTCTTTCCCAGTGTTTCTCTCTCTCTCCCCCAATGTATCCCAATCTCTGCTCCCCCCAGTGTTTCTCTCTCTTCCCCTAGTGTTTCTCTCTCTCACCGCAATGTTTCTCTCTCTGCCCCCAGTGCTTCACTCTCTCGCCCCAGTGTTTATCTCTCCCACCCCAGCATTTCTCTCTCCCTCTCTCTCTCCCCAGTGTTTCACTCTCTATCTCTCTCCACTCAGTTCTTTTCTCTCTCTCTCTCCCGCTCTGTCTTTCTCTCTCACTCTCCCCAGTGTTTCTCTCTCTGTCCCCCTCCCCAGTGTTTCTCTCTCTCCTCCCCCCAGTTGTTCTCACTCTACCTCCAATATTTCTCTCTCTCTCCCCGGTGTTTCTGTCTCTCTCCCCAGTGTTTCTCTCTCTCCCCATTGTTTCTATCTCACCCCCAGTGTTTCTCTCTCTCTCCGCCCCCCAGTGTTTCTCCATCTCCCCCCAGTGTTTCTCTCTCTCCCCCCCCCCCAGCGTTTCTCTCTCTCTCCCCGTGGTGTTTAAATCTTTCTCTCCCCCAGTGTTTCTCTCTCTCTCTCCCCGAGAATTTTTCTCTCTCTCTCTCGACCCAGTGTTTCCTTCTCTCCTCTCCGCAGTGTTTCTCTCTCTCTCGCCCCCCAGTGTTTCTCTCTCTCTCTCTCTCCACCCAGTGTTTTTCTCTCTCTCTCTCTCTCTCTCTCTCTCCCCCCCAGTATTTCTCTCTCCTCCCCCCAGTGTTTCTCTCTCTCTCTCCCCCCAGTGTATCTCAATCTCTCCCCCCCAGTGTTTCTCTATATCCCCCCAGTGTTTCTCTCTCTCTCGCCCCACTGTTTCTCTCTCTACCCCCAGTCTTTCTCTCTCTCTCCCCCCAGTGTTTCTCTCTCTCTCTCCCCAGTCTTTCTCTCTCTCTCCCCCAGTGTTTCTCTCTCTCTCTCCCCCCGCTGTTTCTCTCTCTCCCCCAGTGTTTCAATCTCTCCTCCCCCCAGTGTTTCTCTCTCTCTCTCCCCCCAGTGTATCTCAATCTCTCCCCCCCAGTGTTTCTCTCTCTCTCTCTCCCCCAGTGTTTCTTTCTCTCTCCTCCCCCCACTGTTTCTCCCTCTCTCCCCCCAGTGATTCGCTCTCTCTCTCTCACCACTGTGTTTCTCTCTCTCCCTCCCCAGTGTTTCTCTCTCTGTCCCCCTCCCCAGTGTTTCTCTCTCTCCATCCCCAGTTTTTCTCTCTCTCCCCCCAGTATTTCTCTCTCTCTCCCCGGTGTTTCTCTCTCTCTCCCCAGTGTTTCTCTCTCTCCCCAGTGTTTCTCTCTCACCCCCAGTGTTTCTCTCTCTCTCTCCCCTAGTGTTTAAATCTTTCTCTCCCCCAGTGTTTCTCTCTCTCTCTCCCTCAGTGTTTCTCTCTCTCTCTCCACCCAGTGTTTCCCTCTCTCCTCCAAGCAGTGTTTCTCTCTCTCTCGCCCCCCAGTGTTTCTCTCTCTCTCTCACCCCAGTGTTTCTCTCTCTCTCTCTCACCCCAGTGTTTCTCTCTCTCTCCCCCCAGTGTTTCTCTCTCTCCGCCCAGTATTTCTCTCTCTCCCCAGTGTTTCTCTCTCTCACCAGTGTTTCTCTCTCACCCCCAAAGTTTCTCTCTCTGTCCGCCCCCCAGTGTTTCTCGATCTCCCCCCAGTTTTTCTCTCTCTCTCGCCCCACTGTTTCTCTCTCACCCCAGTCTTTCTCTCCCCCTCCCCCCAGTGTTTCTCTCTCTCTCCCCCCAGTCTTTCTCTCTCTCTCCCCCCAATGTTTCTCTCTCTCTCCCACCCAGTGTTTCTCCCTCTCCCCCAGTGTTTCCCTCTCTCCTCACCCCAGTGTTTCTCTCTCTCTCTCCTCCCAGTGTATCTCAATCTCTCCTCCCCCAGTGTTTCTCTCTCTCGCCCCCAGTGTTTATTTCTCTCTCTCCCACCCTTGTGTTTCTCTCTCCTCACCCCAGTATTTCTCTATCTCTCCCCCCATTGTTTCTCTCTCTGCCCCAGTGTTTCCCTCTCTCCTCCCCCCAGTGTTTCTCTCTCTCTCTCCCCCCAGTGTATCTCAATCTCTCGCCCCCCAGTGTTTCTCTCTCTCTCCCCCCAGTGTTTCTCTCTCTCCGCCCAGTATTTCTCTCTCTCTCCCCAGTGTTTCTCTCTCTCACCAGTGTTTCTCTCTCACCCCCAATGTTTCTCTCTCTGTCCGCCCCCCAGTGTTTCTCGATCTCCCCCCAGTTTTTCTCCCTCTCTCGCCCCACTGTTTCTCTCTCACCCCAGTCTTTCTCTCCCCCTCCCCCCAGTGTTTCTCTCTCTCTCCCCCCAGTCTTTCTCTCTCTCTCCCCCCAATGTTTCTCTCTCTCTCCCACCCAGTGTTTCTCCCTCTCCCCCAGTGTTTCCCTCTCTCCTCACCCCAGTGTTTCTCTCTCTCTCTCCTCCCAGTGTATCTCAATCTCTCCTCCCCCAGTGTTTCTCTCTCTCGCCCCCAGTGTTTATTTCTCTCTCTCCCACCCCTGTGTTTCTCTCTCCTCACCCCAGTATTTCTCTATCTCTCCCCCCAGTGTTTCTCTCTCTGCCCCAGTGTTTCCCTCTCTCCTCCCCCCAGTGTTTCTCTCCCTCTCTCCCCCCAGTGTATCTCAATCTCTCCCCCCCCAGTGTTTCTCTCTCCTCCCCCCAGTATCTCTCTCTCTCTCCCCCCAGTGTTTCTCTCTCTCTCCCCCAGTGTTTCTCGCGCTCTCTCCCCAGTGTTTCTCTCTCTCTCCCCCCAGTATTTCTCCATCTCTCCCACACCATGTTTTTCTCTCTCTCTCTCTCCCCCAGTGTTTCTTTCTCTCTCCTCCCCCCACTGTTTCTCCCCCTCTCCCCCCAGTGATTCGCTCTCTCTCTCTCACCACTGTGTTTCTCTCTCTCCCTCCCCAGTGTTTCTCTCTCTGTCCCCCTCCCCAGTGTTTCTCTCTCTCCATCCCCAGTTTTTCTCTCTCTCCCCCCAGTATTTCTCTCTCTCTCCCCGGTGTTTCTCTCTCTCTCCCCAGTGTTTCTCTCTCTCCCCAGTGTTTCTCTCTCACCCCCAGTGTTTCTCTCTCTCTCTCCCCCAGTGTTTAAATCTTTCTCTCCCCCAGTGTTTCTCTCTCTCTCTCCCTCAGTGTTTCTCTCTCTCTCTCCACCCAGTGTTTCCCTCTCTCCTCCCGGCAGTGTTTCTCTCTCTCTCGCCCCCCAGTGTTTATCTCTCTCTCTCTCACCCCTGTGTTTCTCTCTCTCTCACCCCAGTGTTTCTCTCTCTCTCCCCCCAGTGTTTCTCTCTCTCTCCGCCCAGTATTTCTCTCTCTCTCCCCAGTGTTTCTCTCTCTCACCAGTGTTTCTCTCTCACCCCCAGTGTTTCTCTCTCTGTCCGCCCCCCAGTGTTTCACGATCTCCCCCCAGTTTTTCTCTCTCTCTCGCCCCACTGTTTCTCTCTCTCACCCCAGTCTTTCTCTCCCCCTCCCCCCAGTGTTTCTCTCTCTCTCCCCCCAGTCTTTCTCTCTCTCTCCCCCCAGTGTTTCTCTCTCTCTCCCCCCCAGTGTTTCTCCCTCTCCCCCAGTGTTTCCCTCTCTCCTCACCCCAGTGTTTCTCTCTCTCTCTCCTCCCAGTGTATCTCAATCTCTCCTCCCCCAGTGTTTCTCTCTCTCGCCCCCAGTGTTTATTTCTCTCTCTCCCACCCCTGTGTTTCTCTCTCCTCACCCCAGTATTTCTCTATCTCTCCCCCCAGTGTTTCTCTCTCTATCTCCTCCAGTGTTTCTCTCTTTCTCCCCCCAATGTATCTCAATCTCTCCTACCCCCAGTGTTTCTCTCTCTCCCCCCACTATTTCTCTCTCTCTCTCCACCCAGTGTTTCCCTCTCTCCTCCCCCCAGTTATTCTCTCTCTCTCCCCACATTGTTTCTCTCTCTCTCCCACACCATGTGTTTCTCTCTCTCGCTCTCCCCCAGTGTTTCTTTCTCTCTCCTCCCCCCACTGTTTCTCTCTCTCTCCCCCAGTGTTTCACTCTCTGCCCCCCCAGTGTTTCTCTCTCCCTCTATCCCCCCAGTGTTTCTCTCTCTCTCCGCCCAGTGTTTCTCTCTCTCTCCCCAGTGTTTCTCTCTCTCCCCCCAGTGTATCCCAGTCTCTCCTCCCTCCAGTATTTCTCTCTCACCCCCCAGTGTTTCTCCCTCTCCCCGCAATGTTTCTCTCTCTCACCCCAGTGCTTCACTCTCTCTCCCCAGTGTTTATCTCTCTCACCCCAGTATTTCTCTCTCCCTCTCTCTCTGCCCAGTGTTTCACTCTCTCTTTCTCTCTCCCCCCAGTTTTTCTCTCTCTCTCTCCCCCCTCTTGTTTCTCTCTCCCTCTCCCCCAGTGTTTCTCTCTCTGTCCCCCTCCCCAGTGTTTCTCTCTCTACTCCCCCCAGTGTTTCTCACTCTCCCCCAGTGTTTCCCTCTCTCCTCCCCCCAGTGTTTCTCTCTCTGTCTCCCCCCAGTGTATCTCAATCTCTCCCCCCCAGTGTTTCTCTATCTCCCCCCCGAGTATTTCTCTCTCTCTCCCCGGTGTTTCTCTCTCTCTCCCCAATGTATCTCAATCTCTCCTCCCCCCAGTGTTTCTCTCTCTCCCCCCAGTGTTTCTCTCTCTCTCTCCACCCAGTGTATTCCCTCTCTCATCCCACCCAGTTATTCTCTCTCTCTCTCTCCCCAGTGTTTCTCTCTCTCTCCAACACCATGTATTTCTCTCTCTCTCTCTCCCCCAGTGTTTCTTTCTCTCTCCTCCCCCACTCTTTCTCTCTCTCTCCCCCAGTGTTTCTCTCTCTGCCCCCCCAGTGTTTCTCTCTCTCTCTATCCCCCCAGTGTTGCTCTCTCTCTCCGCACAGTGTTTCTCTCTCGCTCTCTCCCCCAGTGTTTCTTTCTCTCTCCTCCCCCACTGTTTCTCTCTCTCTCTCCCAGTGTTTCTCTCTCTGCCCCCCAGTGTTTCTCTCTCTCTCTATCCCCCCAGTGTTTCTCTCTCTCTCCCCCCAGTGTATCCCAGTCTCTCCTCCCGCCATTATTTCTCTCTCACCCCCAGTGCTTCTCTCTCTCTCCCCAGTGTTTCTCTCTCCCTCTCCCCAGTGTTTCTCTCTCTCTCCCCGGTTTTTCTCTGTCTCTCCCCAGTGTTTCTCTCTCTCTCCGCCCCCCAGTTTTTCTATATCTACCCCCAGTTTTTCTCTCTCTCTCGCCCCACTGTTTCTCTCTCTCCCCCCAGTCTTTCTCTCTCTCTCCCCCCAGTGTTGCTCTCTCTCTCTCCCCCCAGTGTTAATCTCTCTCCCCCAGTGTTTCCCTCTCTCCTCACCCCAGTGTTTCTCTCTCTCTCCCCCCAGTGTATCTCAATCTCTCCTCCTCCCAGTGTTTCTCTCTCTCGCCCCCAGTGTTTCTTTCTCTCTCTCCCCCCAGTGTTTCTCTCTCCTCCCCCGAGTATTTCACCCTCTCTCCTCCAGTGTTTCTCTCTTTCTCCCCCCAGTGTATCTCAATCTCTCCTCCCCCCAGTGTTTGTCTCTCTCCCCCCAGTGTTTCTCTCTCTCTCTCCACCCAGTGTTTCCTTCTCTCCTCTCCCCGGTTATTCTCTCTCTCCCCCAGTGTTTCCCTCTCTCCTCCCCCCAGTGTTTCTCTCTCTCCTCCCCCCAGTGTTTCTCTCTTCTCTCCACCCAGTGTTTCTCTCTCTCCCCCAGTGTTTCCCTCTCTCCTCCCCCCAGTGTTTCTCTCTCTCTCTCCCAACAGTGTATCTCACTCTCTCCCCCCCAGTGTTTCTCTCTCTCCCCAACCAGTATTTTTCTCTCTCTCCCCGGTGTTTCTCTCTCTCTCCCCAGTGTATCTCAATCTCTCCTCCCCCCAGTATTTCTCTCTCTCTCCCCCAGTGTTTCTCTCTCTCTCTCCACCCAGTGTTTCCCTCTCTCCTCCCCCCAATTATTCTCTCTCTCTCTCTCCCCCCCAGTGTTTCTCTCTCTCGCCCACACCATTTGTTTCTCTCTCTCTCTCTCTCTCTCTCTCTCTCTCTCTCTCTCTCCCAGTGTTTCTTTCTCTCTCTCCCCAGTCTTTCTCTCTCTCTCCCCCAGTGTTTCTCTCTCTCTCTCCCCCAGGTGTTTCTCTCTCTCCCCCAGTGTTTCCCTCTCTCCTCCCCCCAGTGTTTCTCTCTCTCTCTCCCCCCAGTGTATCTCAATCTTTCCCCCCCAGTGTTTCTCTCTCTCTCTCTCCCCCAGTGTTTCTTTCTCTCTCCTCCCCCCACTGTTTCTCCCTCTCTCCCCCCAGTGATTCGCTCTCTCTCTCTCACCACTGTGTTTCTCTCTCTCCCTCCCCAGTGTTTCTCTCTCTGTCCCCCTCCCCAGTGTTTCTCTCTCTCCATCCCCAGTTTTTCTCTCTCTCCCCCCAGTATTTCTCTCTCTCTCCCCGGTGTTTCTCTCTCTCTCCCCAGTGTTTCTCTCTCTCCCCAGTGTTTCTCTCTCACCCCCAGTGTTTCTCTCTCTCTCTCCCCTAGTGTTTAAATCTTTCTCTCCCCCAGTGTTTCTCTCTCTCTCTCCCTCAGTGTTTCTCTCTCTCTCTCCACCCAGTGTTTCCCTCTCTCCTCCAAGCAGTGTTTCTCTCTCTCTCGCCCCCCAGTGTTTCTCTCTCTCTCTCACCCCAGTGTTTCTCTCTCTCTCTCTCACCCCAGTGTTTCTCTCTCTCTCCCCCCAGTGTTTCTCTCTCTCCGCCCAGTATTTCTCTCTCTCTCCCCAGTGTTTCTCTCTCTCACCAGTGTTTCTCTCTCACCCCCAATGTTTCTCTCTCTGTCCGCCCCCCAGTGTTTCTCGATCTCCCCCCAGTTTTTCTCTCTCTCTCGCCCCACTGTTTCTCTCTCACCCCAGTCTTTCTCTCCCCCTCCCCCAAGTGTTTCTCTCTCTCTCCCCCCAGTCTTTCTCTCTCTCTCCCCCCAATGTTTCTCTCTCTCTCCCACCCAGTGTTTCTCCCTCTCCCCCAGTGTTTCCCTCTCTCCTCACCCCAGTGTTTCTCTCTCTCTCTCCCCCCAGTGTATCTCAATCTCTCGCCCCCCAGTGTTTCTCTCTCTCTCCCCCCAGTGTTTCTCTCTCTCCGCCCAGTATTTCTCTCTCTCTCCCCAGTGTTTCTCTCTCTCACCAGTGTTTCTCTCTCACCCCCAATGTTTCTCTCTCTGTCCGCCCCCCAGTGTTTCTCTCTCTCGCCCCCAGTGTTTATTTCTCTCTCTCCCACCCCTGTGTTTCTCTCTCCTCACCCCAGTATTTCTCTATCTCTCCCCCCAGTGTTTCTCTCTCAGCCCCAGTGTTTACCTCTCTCCTCCCCCCAGTGTTTCTCTCCCTCTCTCCCCCCAGTGTATCTCAATCTCTCCCCCCCCAGTGTTTCTCTCTCCTCCCCCCAGTATCTCTCTCTCTCTCCCCCCAGTGTTTCTCTCTCTCTCCCCCAGTGTTTCTCGCGCTCTCTCCCCAGTGTTTCTCTCTCTCTCCCCCCAGTATTTCTCCATCTCTCCCACACCATGTTTTTCTCTCTCTCTCTCTCCCCCAGTGTTTCTTTCTCTCTCCTCCCCCCACTGTTTCTCCCTCTCTCCCCCCAGTGATTCGCTCTCTCTCTCTCACCACTGTGTTTCTCTCTCTCCCTCCCCAGTGTTTCTCTCTCTGTCCCCCTCCCCAGTGTTTCTCTCTCTCCATCCCCAGTTTTTCTCTCTCTCCCCCCAGTATTTCTCTCTCTCTCCCCGGTGTTTCTCTCTCTCTCCCCAGTGTTTCTCTCTCTCCCCAGTGTTTCTCTCTCACCCCCAGTGTTTCTCTCTCTCTCTCCCCCAGTGTTTAAATCTTTCTCTCCCCCAGTGTTTCTCTCTCTCTCTCCCTCAGTGTTTCTCTCTCTCTCTCCACCCAGTGTTTCCCTCTCTCCTCCCGGCAGTGTTTCTCTCTCTCTCTCGCCCCCCAGTGTTTATCTCTCTCTCTCTCACCCCAGTGTTTCTCTCTCTCTCACCCCAGTGTTTCTCTCTCTCTCCCCCCAGTGTTTCTCTCTCTCTCCGCCCAGTATTTCTCTCTCTCTCCCCAGTGTTTCTCTCTCTCACCAGTGTTTCTCTCTCACCCCCAGTGTTTCTCTCTCTGTCCGCCCCCCAGTGTTTCACGATCTCCCCCCAGTTTTTCTCTCTCTCTCGCCCCACTGTTTCTCTCTCTCACCCCAGTCTTTCTCTCCCCCTCCCCCCAGTGTTTCTCTCTCTCTCCCCCCAGTCTTTCTCTCTCTCTCCCCCCAGTGTTTCTCTCTCTCTCCCCCCCAGTGTTTCTCCCTCTCCCCCAGTGTTTCCCTCTCTCCTCACCCCAGTGTTTCTCTCTCTCTCTCCTCCCAGTGTATCTCAATCTCTCCTCCCCCAGTGTTTCTCTCTCTCGCCCCCAGTGTTTATTTCTCTCTCTCCCACCCCTGTGTTTCTCTCTCCTCACCCCAGTATTTCTCTATCTCTCCCCCCAGTGTTTCTCTCTCTCTCTCCTCCAGTGTTTCTCTCTTTCTCCCCCCAATGTATCTCAATCTCTCCTCCCCCCAGTGTTTCTCTCTCTCCCCACACTATTTCTCTCTCTCTCTCCACCCAGTGTTTCCCTCTCTCCTCCCCCCAGTTATTCTCTCTCTCTCTCCCCACATTGTTTCTCTCTCTCTCCCACACCATGTGTTTCTCTCTCTCGCTCTCCCCCAGTGTTTCTTTCTCTCTCCTCCCCCCACTGTTTCTCTCTCTCTCCCCCAATGTTTCACTCTCTGCCCCCCCCAGTGTTTCTCTCTCCCTCTATCCCCCCAGTGTTTCTCTCTCTCTCCGCCCAGTGTTTCTCTCTCTCTCCCCAGTGTTTCTCTCTCTCCCCCCAGTGTATCCCAGTCTCTCCTCCCTCCAGTATTTCTCTCTCACCCCCCAGTGTTTCTCCCTCTCCCCGCAATGTTTCTCTCTCTCACCCCAGTGCTTCACTCTCTCTCCCCAGTGTTTATCTCTCTCACCCCAGTATTTCTCTCTCCCTCTCTCTCTGCCCAGTGTTTCACTCTCTCTTTCTCTCTCCCCCCAGTTTTTCTCTCTCTCTCTCCCCCCTCTGTGTTTCTCTCTCTCTCTCCCCCAGTGTTTCTCTCTCTGTCCCCCTCCCCAGTGTTTCTCTCTCTACTCCCCCCAGTGTTTCTCACTCTCCCCCAGTGTTTCCCTCTCTCCTCCCCCCAGTGTTTCTCTCTCTGTCTCCCCCCAGTGTATCTCAATCTCTCCCCCCCAGTGTTTCTCTATCTCCCCCCCGAGTATTTCTCTCTCTCTCCCCAATGTATCTCAATCTCTCCTCCCCCCAGTGTTTCTCTCTCTCCCCCCAGTGTTTCTCTCTCTCTCTCCACCCAGTGTATTCCCTCTCTCATCCCACCCAGTTATTCTCTCTCTCTCTCTCCCCAGTGTTTCTCTCTCTCTCCAACACCATGTATTTCTCTCTCTCTCTCTCTCCCCCAGTGTTTCTTTCTCTCTCCTCCCCCACTGTTTCTCTCTCTCTCCCCCAGTGTTTCTCTCTCTGCCCCCCCAGTGTTTCTCTCTCTCTCTATCCCCCCAGTGTTGCTCTCTCTCTCCGCACAGTGTTTCTCTCTCGCTCTCTCCCCCAGTGTTTCTTTCTCTCTCCTCCCCCACTGTTTCTCTCTCTCTCCCCCAGTGTTTCTCTCTCTGCCCCCCAGTGTTTCTCTCTCTCTCTATCCCCCCAGTGTTTCTCTCTCTCTCCCCCCAGTGTATCCCAGTCTCTCCTCCCGCCAGTATTTCTCTCTCACCCCCCAGTGCTTCTCTCTCTCTCCCCAGTGTTTCTCTCTCCCTCTCCCCAGTGTTTCTCTCTCTCTCCCCGGTTTTTCTCTGTCTCTCCCCAGTGTTTCTCTCTCCCCCCAGTGTTTCTCTCTCAACCCCAGTGTTTCTCTCTCTCTCCGCCCCCCAGTTTTTCTATATCTACCCCCAGTTTTTCTCTCTCTCTCGCCCCACTGTTTCTCTCTCTCCCCCCAGTCTTTCTCTCTCTCTCCCCCCAGTGTTGCTCTCTCTCTCTCCCCCCAGTGTTAATCTCTCTCCCCCAGTGTTTCCCTCTCTCCTCACCCCAGTGTTTCTCTCTCTCTCCCCCCAGTGTATCTCAATCTCTCCTCCTCCCAGTGTTTCTCTCTCTCGCCCCCAGTGTTTCTTTCTCTCTCTCCCCCCAGTGTTTCTCTCTCCTCCCCCCAGTATTTCACCCTCTCTCCTCCAGTGTTTCTCTCTTTCTCCCCCCAGTGTATCTCAATCTCTACTCCCCCCAGTGTTTGTCTCTCTCCCCCCAGTGTTTCTCTCTCTCTCTCCACCCAGTGTTTCCTTCTCTCCTCTCCCCGGTTATTCTCTCTCTCCCCCAGTGTTTCCCTCTCTCCTCCCCCCAGTGTTTCTCTCTCTCCTCCCCCCAGTGTTTCTCTCTTCTCTCCACCCAGTGTTTCTCTCTCTCCCCCAGTGTTTCCCTCTCTCCTCCCCCCAGTGTTTCTCTCTCTCTCTCCCAACAGTGTATCTCACTCTCTCCCCCCCAGTGTTTCTCTCTCTCCCCAACCAGTATTTTTCTCTCTCTCCCCGGTGTTTCTCTCTCTCTCCCCAGTGTATCTCAATCTCTCCTCCCCCCAGTATTTCTCTCTCTCCCCCCAGTGTTTCTCTCTCTCTCTCCACCCAGTGTTTCCCTCTCTCCTCCCCCCAATTATTCTCTCTCTCTCTCTCCCCCCCCAGTGTTTCTCTCTCTCGCCCACACCATTTGTTTCTCTCTCTCTCTCTCTCTCTCTCTCCCAGTGTTTCTTTCTCTCTCCTCCCCCCACTGTTTCTCTCTCTCTCCCCCCAGTGTTTCTCTCTCTGCCCCCCCAGTGTTTCTCTCCCTCTCTATCCCCCCAGTGTTTCTCTCTCTCTCCGCCCAGTGTTTCTCTCTCTCTCCCCCCAGTGATTCTCTCTCTCTCCCCCCAGTGTATCCCATTCACTCCTCCCCCCAGTATTTCTCTCTCAACCCCAGTGTATCTGTCTCCACCCCCAATGTTTTTCTCTCCCCCCCAGTGCTTCTCTCTCTCTCCCCAGTGTTTCTCTCTCTCTCCCAGTGTTTCTCTCTCTCCCCGCAATGTTTCTCTCTCTCCCCCCAGTGCTTCACTCTCTCTCCCCAATCTCTACTCCCCCCAGTGTTTCTCTCTCTTCCCCCAGTGTTTCTCCCTCTCCCCGCAATGTTTCTCTCTCTCCCCCCAGTGCTTCACTCTCTCACCCCACTATTTCTCTCTCCCTCTCTCTCTCCCCAGTGTTTCACTCTCTCTCTCTATCCCCCCAGTTTTTTTTTCGCTCTCTCCCCCCCTCTGTGTTTCTCTCTCTCTCTCCCGCGATGTTTCTCTATCTGTCCCCCTCCCGAGTGGTTCTCTCTCTCCTCCCCCCAGTGTTTCTCTCTCTCCCCCAGTGTTTCCCTCTCTCCTCCCCCCAGTGTTTCTCTCTCTCTCTCCCCCCAGTGTATCTCAATCTCTCCGCCCCCCAGTATTTCTCTCTCTCTCCCCGGTGTTTCTCCCTCTCTCCCCAGTGTTTCCCTCTCACCACCAGTGTTTCTCTCTCTTTTCGCCCCCCAGTGTTTCTCTCTCTCTCTCCCCCCAGTCTTTCTCTCTCACTCCCCCCAGTGTTTCTCTCTCTCTCTCTCCCCCAGTGTTTCTCCCTCTCCCTCCCCCCAGTGTATCTCAATCTCTCCTCCCCCCAGTATTTCTCTCTCTCTCTCCCCCAGTGTTTCTCTCTCTCTCCCCCAGTGTTTCTCTCTCTCTCCCCCCAGTGTATCTAAATCTCTCCTCCCCCCAGTGTTTCTCTCTCGCCCCCCAGTGTTTCTCTCCCTCTCTCCACACAGTGCTTCCCTCTCTCCTCCCCCAGTTATTCTCTCTCTTTCTCACCACAGTGTTTCTCTCTCTCTCTCCCACACCATGTGTTTCTCTCTCTCTCTCCCCCAGTGTTTCTTTCTCTCTCCTCCCCCCACTCTTTCTCTCTCTCTCCCCCAGTGTTTCTCTCTCTCCCCAGTGTTTCTCTCTCTCGCCCACTGTTTCTCTCTCTCTCCCCCCAATGTATCCCAAACTGCTCCCCCCAGTGTTTCTCTCTCTTCCCCCAGTGCTTCACTCTCTCTCCCCAGTGTTTATCTCTCTCACCCCAGTATTTCTCCCTCCCTCTCTCTCTCCCCAGTGTTTCACTCTCTCTCTCTCACCCCAGTTTTTTTCTCTCTCTCTCCCCCCATCTCTGTTTCTCTCTGTTTCTCCCCAGTGTTTCTCTCTTTGTCACCCTCCCCAGTGATTCTCTCTCTCCCCCCCCCCCAGTTTTTCTCTCTCTCCCCCCAGTATTTCTCTCTCTCTCCCCGGTGTTTCTCTCTCTCTCCCCAGTGTTTCTCTCTCTCCCCAGTGTTTCTCTCTCACCCCCAATGTTTCTCTCTCTCTCCGCCCCCCAGTGTTTCTCTATCTCCCCCCAGTGTTTCTCTCTCTCTCCCCAGTGTTTCTCTCTCTCTCTCCCGAGTGTTTAAATCTTTCTCTCCCCCAGTGTTTCTCTCTCTCTCTCCACCAAGTGTTTCCCTCTCTCCTCCCCCCAATTATTCTCTCTCTCTCCCCCCCAGTGTTTCTCTCTCTCTCCCACACAATGTGTTTCTCTCTCTCTCTCTCTCTCTCTCTCTCCCAGTGTTTCATTCTCACTCCTCCCCCCACTGTTTCTCTCTCTCTCCCCCCAGTGTTTCTCTCTCTGCCCCCCCAGTGTTTCTCTCTCTCTCTATCCCCCCAGTGTTTCTCTCTCTCTCCGCCCAGTGATTCTCTCTCTCTCCGCCCAGTGTTTCTCTCTCTCTCCCCCCAGTGTATCGCAGTCTCTCCTCCCCCCAGTATTTCTCTCTCACCCCCAGTGCTTCTCTCTCTCCCCGCAATGTTTCTCTCTCTCCCCCCAGTGCTTCACTCTCTCTCCCCAATCTCTACTCCCCCCAGTGTTTCTCTCTCTTCCCCCAGTGTTTCTCCCTCTCCCCGCAATGTTTCTCTCTCTCCCCCCAGTGCTTCACTCTCCCTCTCTCTCTCCCCAGTGTTTCACTCTCTCTCTCTATTCCCCCAGTTTTTTTCTCTCTCTCTCCCACCCTCTGTTTTTCTCTCTCTCTCTCCCCCAGTGTTTCTCTCTCTGTCCCCCTCCCGAGTGTTTCTCTCTCTCCTCCCCCAGTGTTTCTCTCTCTCTCTCCCCCCAGTGTATCTCAATCTCTCCCCCCCCCCCCAGTGTTTCTCTCTCTCCCCCCCAGTATTTCTCTCTCTCTCCCCGGAGTTTCTCTCTCTCTCCCCAGTGTTTCTCTCTCACCCCCAGTGTTTCTCTCTCTCTCCGCCCCCAAGTGTTTCTCTATCTCCCCCAGTGTTTCTCTCTCTCTCTCCCCCCAGTCTTTCTCTCTCTCTCCCCCCCAGTGTTTCTCTCTCTCTCTCCCCCCAGTGTTTCTCTCTCGCCTCCAGTGTTTCCCTTTCTCCTCACCCCAGTGTTTCTCTCTCTCCCTCCCCCCAGTGTATCTCAAGCTCTCCTCCCCCCAGTATTTCTCTCTCTCTCCCCCCAGTGCTTCACCCTCTCTCCCCAATCTCTACTCCCCCCAGTGTTTCTCTCTCTTCCCCCAGTGTTTCTCCCTCTCCCCGCAATGTTTCTCTCTCTCCCCCCAGTGCTTCACTCTCCCTCTCTCTCTCCCCAGTGTTTCACTCTCTCTCTCTATCCCCCCAGTTTTTTTCTCTCTCTCTCCCACCCTCTGTTTTTCTCTCTCTCTCTCCCTCAGTGTTTCTCTCTCTGTCCCCCTCCCGAGTGTTTCTCTCTCTCCTCCCCCAGTGTTTCTCTCTCTCTCTCCCCCCAGTGTATCTCAATCTCTCCCCCCCCCCAGTGTTTCTCTCTCTCCCCCCCAGTATTTCTCTCTCTCTCCCCGGAGTTTCTCTCTCTCTCCCCAGTGTTTCTCTCTCACCCCCAGTGTTTCTCTCTCTCTCCGCCCCCAAGTGTTTCTCTATCTCCCCCCAGTGTTTCTCTCTCTCTCTCCCCCCAGTCTTTCTCTCTCTCTCCCCCCAGTGTTTCTCTCTCTCTCTCCCCCCAGTGTTTCTCTCTCGCCTCCAGTGTTTCCCTTTCTCCTCACCCCAGTGTTTCTCTCTCTCCCTCCCCCCAGTGTATCTCAAGCTCTCCTCCCCCCAGTATTTCTCTCTCTCTCCCCCCAGTGTTTCTCTCTCTCTCCCCCAGTGTTTCTCTCTCTCTCTCCCCAGTGTATCTCAATCTCTCCCCCCCCCAGTGTTTCTCTCTCGCCCCCAGTGTTTCTCTCTCTCTCTCCACCCAGTGTTTCCCTCTCTCCTCCCCCCAGTTATTCTCTATCTCTCTCACCCCAGTCTTTCTCTCTCTCCCACACCATGTGTTTCTCTCTCTCGCTCTCACCCAGTGTTTCTTTCTCTCTCCTCCCCCACTCTTTCTCTCTCTCTCCCCCAGTGTTTCTCTCTCTCTCCCCAGTGTTTCTCTCTCTCCCACAGTGTTTCTCTCTCTCCCCCCAATGTATCCCAAACTGCTCCCTCCAGTGTTTCTCTCTCTTCCCCCAGTGTGACTCTCTCTCCCCGCAATGTTTCTCTCTCTCCCCCCAGTGCTTCACTCTCTCCCCAGTGTTTATCTCTCTCACCGCAGTATTTCTCCGTCCCTCTCTCTCTCCCCAGTGTTTCACTCTCTCTCTCTCTCACCCCAGATTTTTTCTCTCTCTCTCCCCCATCTCTGTTTCTCTCTGTTTCTCCCCAGTGTTTCTCTCTCTGTCACCCTCCCCAGTGTTTCTCTCTCTCTCCCCCCAGTTGTTCTCTCTCTCCCTCCAGTATTTCTCTCTCCCTCCCCAGTGTTTCTCTCTCTCTCCCCAGTGTTTCTCTCTCTCCCCAGTGTTTCTCTCTCACCCCCAATGTTTCTCTCTCTCTCCGCCCCCCAGTGTTTCTCTGTCTCCCCCCAGTGTTTCTCTCTCTCTCTCTCCCCAGTGTTTCTCTCTCTCTCACCCGAGTGTTTAAATCTTTCTATCCCCCAGTGTTTCTCTCTCTCTCCCCCAGTGTTTCTCTCTCTCTCTCCCCAGTGTATCTCAATCTCTCCCCCCCCCAGTGTTTCTCTCTCGCCCCCAGTGTTTCTCTCTCTCTCTCCACCCAGTGTTTCCCTCTCTCCTCCCCCCAGTTATTCTCTATCTCTCTCACCCCAGTCTTTCTCTCTCTCCCACACCATGTGTTTCTCTCTCTCGCTCTCACCCAGTGTTTCTTTCTCTCTCCTCCCCCACTCTTTCTCTCTCTCTCCCCCAGTGTTTCTCTCTCTCTCCCCAGTGTTTCTCTCTCTCCCACAGTGTTTCTCTCTCTCCCCCCAATGTATCCCAAACTGCTCCCTCCAGTGTTTCTCTCTCTTCCCCCAGTGTGACTCTCTCTCCCCGCAATGTTTCTCTCTCTCCCCCCAGTGCTTCACTCTCTCCCCAGTGTTTATCTCTCTCACCGCAGTATTTCTCCGTCCCTCTCTCTCTCCCCAGTGTTTCACTCTCTCTCTCTCTCACCCCAGATTTTTTCTCTCTCTCTCCCCCATCTCTGTTTCTCTCTGTTTCTCCCCAGTGTTTCTCTCTCTGTCACCCTCCCCAGTGTTTCTCTCTCTCTCCCCCCAGTTGTTCTCTCTCTCCCTCCAGTATTTCTCTCTCCCTCCCCAGTGTTTCTCTCTCTCTCCCCAGTGTTTCTCTCTCTCCCCAGTGTTTCTCTCTCACCCCCAATGTTTCTCTCTCTCTCCGCCCCCCAGTGTTTCTCTGTCTCCCCCCAGTGTTTCTCTCTCTCTCTCTCCCCAGTGTTTCTCTCTCTCTCACCCGAGTGTTTAAATCTTTCTATCCCCCAGTGTTTCTCTCTCTCTCTCCCCCAGTGTTGCTCTCTCTCTCTCCACCAAGTGTTTCCCTCTCTCCTCCCCGCAGTGTTTCTCTCTCTCTCGACCCCAGTGTTTCTCTCTGTCTCTCTCTCTCTCCCCCAGTGTTTCTCTGTCTCACCACCCAGTGTTTCCCTCTCTCCTCCCCGCAGTGTTTCTCTCTCTCTCGACCCCAGTGTTTCTCTCTCTCTTTCTCTCATCCCAGTGTTTCTCTCTCTCTCCCCCCAGTGTTTCTCTCTCTCCCCCCAGTATTTCTCTCTCTCTCCACGGTGTTTCTCTCTCTCTCCCCATTGTTTCTCTCTCCCCCCAGTGTTTCTCTCTCTCTCGCCACAGTTTCTCTCTCTCCCGCCATTCTTTCTCTCTCTCCCCCCCAGTGTTTCTTTCTCTATCTCACCCCAGTCTTTCTCTCTCACCTCCCAGTGTTTCTCTCTCTCTCTCCCCCCAGTGTTTCTCTCTCTCCCCCAGTGTTTCCCTCTCTCCTCCCCCAGTGTTTCTCTCTCTCTCTCCCCCCCTGCATCGCAATCTCTCCTCCCCCCATTGTTTCCCTCTCTCCCCCCCAGTGTTTCTCGCTCTCTCTCCCCCCCAGTGTTTCTCTCTCTCTCCCCCAGTGTTTCTCTCTCTCCCCCCAGTGTTTTACTCTCTCTCTCCACCCAGTGTTTCCCTCTTTCCTCCCACCAGTTTTTTTCTCTCTCTCCTCCCCCATTGTTTCTTCCTCTCTCCCCCCAGTGTTTATCTCTCTCTCTCTCCCCCCTGAGTTTCTCTCCCTCTCTCCCCAGTGTTTCTCTCTCTGTCCCCCTCCCCAGTGTTTCTCTCTCTCCTCCCCATAGTTTTTCTCTCTCTTCCCGCAGTATTTCTCTCTCTCTCCCCGGTGTTTCTCTCTCTCACTACCCAATGTTTCTCTCTCTCCCCAGTGTTTCTCTCTCACCCCCAGTGTTTATCTCTCTCTCCGCCCCCCAGTGTTTCTCTGTCTCCCCCCAGTGTTTCTCTCTCTCTCTCCCCCCAGTGTTTCTCTCTCTCTCTCCCCGAGTGTTTAAATCTTTCTCTTCCCCAGTGTTTCTCTCTCTCTCTCCCCCAGTGTTTCTCTCTCTCTCTTCACCCAGTGTTTCCCTCTCTCCTCCCCGCAGTGTTTCTCTCTCTCTCCCCCCAATGTATCCCAAACTGCTCCCTCCAGTGTTTCTCTCTCTTCCCCCAGTGCTTCACTCTCTCCCCAGTGTTTATCTCTCTCACCGCAGTATTTCTCCGTCCCTCTCTCTCTCCCCAGTGTTTCACTCTCTCTCTCTCTCACCCCAGATTTTTTCTCTCTCTCTCCCCCATCTCTGTTTCTCTCTGTTTCTCCCCAGTGTTTCTCTCTCTGTCACCTTCCCCAGTGTTTCTCTCTCTCTCCCCCCAGTTGTTCTCTCTCTCCCTCCAGTATTTCTCTCTCCCTCCCCAGTGTTTCTCTCTCTCTCCCCAGTGTTTCTCTCTCTCCCCAGTGTTTCTCTCTCACCCCCAATGTTTCTCTCTCTCTCCGCCCCCCAGTGTTTCTCTGTCTCCCCCCAGTGTTTCTCTCTCTCTCTCTCCCCAGTGTTTCTCTCTCTCTCTCCCGAGTGTTTAAATCTTTCTCTCCCCAAGTGTTTCTCTCTCTCTCTCCCCCAGTGTTGCTCTCTCACTCTCCACCAAGTGTTTCCCTCTCTCCTCCCCGCAGTGTTTCTCTCTCTCTCGACCCCAGTGTTTCTCTCTCTCTCTCTCTCTCTCCCCCAGTGTTTCTCTGTCTCACCACCCAGTGTTTCCCTCTCTCCTCCCCGCAGTGTTTCTCTCTCTCTCGACCCCAGTGTTTCTCTCTCTCTTTCTCTCATCCCAGTGTTTCTCTCTCTATCCCCCCAGTGTTTCTCTCTCTCCCCCCAGTATTTCTCTCCCTCTCCACGGTGTTTCTCTCTCTCTCCCCATTGTTTCTCTCTCCCCCCAGTGTTTCTCTCTCTCTCGCCACAGTTTCTCTCTCTCCCGCCATTCTTTCTCTCTCTCCCCCCCAGTGTTTCTTTCTCTATCTCACCCCAGTCTTTCTCTCTCACCTCCCAGTGTTTCTCTCTCTCTCTCCCCCCATGGTTTCTCTCTCTCCCCCAGTGTTTCCCTCTCTCCTCCCCCAGTGTTTCTCTCTCTCTCCCCCCTGCATCGCAATCTCTCCTCCCCCCAGTGTTTCTCTCTCTCCCCCCCAGTGTTTCTCGCTCTCTCTCCCCCCCAGTGTTTCTCTCTCTCTCCCCCAGTGTTTCTCTCTCTCCCCCCAGTGTTTTACTCTCTCTCTCCACCCAGTGTTTCCCTCTTTCCTCCCACCAGTTTTTTTCTCTCTCTCCTCCCCCATTGTTTCTTCCTCTCTCCCCCCAGTGTTTATCTCTCTCTCTCTCCCCCCTGTGTTTCTCTCCCTCTCTCCCCAGTGTTTCTCTCTCTGTCCCCCTCCCCAGTGTTTCTCTCTCTCCTCCCCATAGTTTTTCTCTCTCTTCCCGCAGTATTTCTCTCTCTCTCCCCGGTGTTTCTCTCTCTCACTACCCAATGTTTCTCTCTCTCCCCAGTGTTTCTCTCTCACCCCCAGTGTTTATCTCTCTCTCCGCCCCCCAGTGTTTCTCGGTCCCCCCCCAGTGTTTCTCTCTCTCTCTCCCCCCAGTGTTTCTCTCTCTCTCTCCCCGAGTGTTTAAATCTTTCTCTTCCCCAGTGTTTCTCTCTCTCTCTCCCCCAGTGTTTCTCTCTCTCTCTTCACCCAGTGGTTCCCTCTCTCCTCCCCGCAGTGTTTCTCTCTCTCTCGCCCCCCAGTGTTTCTCTCTCTCTCCCACCCAAGTCTTTCTCTCTCTCTCCCCCCACTGTTTCTCTCTCTCCACCCAGTATTTCTCTCTCTCTCCCCGGTGTTTCTCTCTCACTCCCCGGTGTTTCTCTCTCTCCCCTGTGTTTCTCTCTCACCCCCAGTATTTCTCTGTCTCTCCCCCCAGTGTTTCTCTCTCTCTCTCCCCCCCAGTGTTTCTCCCTCTCTCCCCCCAGAGTATCTCAATCTCTCCTCCCCACAGTGTTTCCCTCTCTGCCCTTAGTTTTCTCTCTCTCTCTCCACCCAGTGTTTCCCTCTCTCCTCCCCCCAGTTATTCTCTCTCTCGCTCCCCCCTAGTGTTTCTCTCCCTCTCCCACACCATGTGTTTCTCTCTCTCACTCTCCCCCAGTGTTTCTTTCTCTCTCCTCCTCCCACTGTTTCTCTCTCTTGCCCCCCACTATTTCTTTCTCTCTCCCTGGTGTTTCTCTCTCCCCCCCCAGTGTTTCTCTCTCTCTCCCCACAGTGTTTCCCTCTCTGCCCTTAGTTTTCTCTCTCTCTCTCCACCCAGTGTTTCCCTCTCTCCTCCCCCCAGTTATTCTCTCTCTCGCTCCCCCCTAGTGTTTCTCTCCCTCTCCCACACCATGTGTTTCTCTCTCTCACTCTCCCCCAGTGTTTCTTTCTCTCTCCTCCTCCCACTGTTTCTCTCTCTTGCCCCCCACTATTTCTTTCTCTCTCCCTGGTGTTTCTCTCTCCCCCCCCAGTGTTTCTCTCTCTCTCCCCCAGTGTTTCTCTCTCTCCCCCCAGTGTTTTACTCTCTCTCTCCACCCAGTGTTTCCCTCTTTCCTCCCACCAGTTTTTTTCTCTCTCTCCTCCCCCATTGTTTCTCCCTCTCTCCCCCCAGTGTTTCTCTCTCTCTCTCTCCCCCCTGTGTTTCTCTCTCTCCCTCCCCAGTTTTTCTCTCTCTGTCCCCCTCCCCAGTGTTTCTCTCTCTCCTCCCCATAGTTTTTCTCTCTCTTCCCGCAGTATTTCTCTCTCTCTCCCCGGTGTCTCTCTCTCTCTCCAGTGTTTCTCTCTCTCCCCAGTGTTTCTCTCTCACCCCCAGTGTTTATCTCTCTCTCCGCCCCCCAGTGTTTCTCTGTCTCCCCCCAGTGTTTCTCTCTCTCTCCCCCAGTGTTTCTCTCTCTCTCGCCCCCCAGTGTTTCTCTCCCTCTCCCACACCATGTGTTTCTCTCTCTCACTCTCCCCCAGTGATTCTTTCTCTCTCCTCCTCCCACTGTTTCTCTCTCTTGCCCCCCACTATTTCTTTCTCTCTCCCGGGTGTTTCTCTCTCTCTCTCCAGTGTTTCTCTCTCTCCCCAATGTTTCTCTCTCACCCCCAGTGTTTCTCTCTCTCTCCGCCCCCCAGTGTTTCAATATTTCCCCCACTGTTTCTCTCTCTCCCCCAGTCTTTCTCTCTCTCTCCCCAGTGTTTCTCTCTCTCCCCTAGTGTTTCTCTCTCTCTCTCCCCGCAATGTATCCCAATCTCTACTCCCCCCAGTGTTTCTCTCTCTCCCGGCAATGTTTCTTTCTCTCCCCCCAGTGTTTCCCTCTCTCCTTCCCGCAGTGTTTCTCTCTCTCTCGCCCCCCAATGTTTCTCTCTCTCTCTCCCCCCCCAGTGTTTCTCTCTCTTTCACTCTCACCCCAGTGTTTCTCTCTCTCTTCACCCAGTGTTTCTCCCTCTCCCCCCAGTATTTCTCTCTGTCTCCCCGGTGTTTCTCTCTCTCTCCCCAGTTTTCTCTCTCACCCCAATGTTTCTCTCTCACCCTTAGTGTTTCTCTCTCTCTCTCCACCCAGTGTTTCCCACTCTCCTCCCCGCAGTGTTTCTCTCTCTCTCGCCCCCCAGTTTTACTCTCTCTCTCTCTCACCCAAGTGTTTCTCTCTCTCTCCCCCCACGGTTTCTCTCTCTCCCCCCAGTATTTCTCTCTCTCTCCCCGGTGTTTCTCTCTCTCTCCCCGCAGTGTTTCTCTCTCTCTCTCCCCCAGTGTTTCTCCCTCTCTCCCCCCAGAGTATCTCAATCTCTCCTCCCCGCAGTGTTTCCCTCTCTTCCCTTAGTCTTTCTCTCTCCATCTCCACCCAGTGTTTCCCTCTCTCCTCCCCCCAGTTATTCTCTCTCTCTCTCCCCCCAGTGTTTCTCTCTCTCTCCCACACCATGTGTTTCTCTCTCTCACTCTCCCCCAGTGTTTCTTTCTCTCTCCTCCCCCCACTGTTTCTCTCTCTTGCCCCCCACTATTTCTCTCTCTCTCCCCGGTGTTTCTCTCTCTCTCTCCAGTGTTTCTCTCTCTCCCCAATGTTTCTCTCTCACACCCAGTGTTTCTCTCTCTCTCCGCCCCCCAGTGTTTCTATATTTCCCCCACTGTTTCTCTCTCTCCCCCAGTCTTTCTCTCTCTCTCCCCAGTGTTTCTCTCTCTCCCCTAGTGTTTCTCTCTCTCTCTCCCCCCAATGTATCCCAATCTCTACGCCCCCCAGTGTTTCTCTCCCTACCCCCAGTGTTTCTCTCTCTCCCCGCAATGTTTCTTTCTCTCCCCCCAGTGCTTCCCTCTCTCCTTCCCGCAGTGTTTCTCTCTCTCTCGCCCCCCCAATGTTTCTCTCTATCTCTCCCCCCCCAGTGTTTCTCTCTCTCTCACTCTCACCCCAGTGTTTCTCTCTCTCTTCACCCAGTGTTTCTCCCTCTCCCCCCAGTATTTCTCTCTGTCTCCCCGGTGTTTCTCTCTCTCTCCCCAGTGTTCTCTCTCTCCCCAATGTTTCTCTCTCACCCTTAGTGTTTCTCTCTCTCTCTCCACCCAGTGTTTCCCTCTCTCCTCCCCGCAGTGTTTCTCTCTCTCTCGCCCCCCAGTTTCTCTCTCTCTCTCACCCAAGTGTTTCTCTCTCTCTCCCCCCACGGTTTCTCTCTCTCCCCCCAGTATTTCTCTCTCTCTCCCCGGTGTTTCTCTCTCACTCCCCAGTGTTTCTCTCTCTCCCCAGTGTTTCTCTCTCACCCCCAGTATTTCTCTCTCTCTCCCCGCTGTGTTTCTCTCTCTCTCTCCCCCAGTGTTTCTCCCTCTCTCCCCCCAGAGTATCTCAATCTCTCCTCCCCGCAGTGTTTCCCTCTCTTCCCTTAGTCTTTCTCTCTCTATCTCCACCCAGTGTTTCCCTCTCTCCTCCCCCCAGTTATTCTCCCTTTCGCTCCCCCCAGTGTTACTCTCTCTCTCCCACACCATGTGTTTCTCTCTCTCACTCTCCCCCAGTGTTTCTTTCTCTCTCCTCCCCCCACTGTTTCTCTCTCTCGCCCCCCACTATTTCTCTCTCTCTCCCCGGTGTTTATCTCTCTCTCTTCAGTGTTTCTCTCTCTCCCCAATGTTTCTCTCTCACCCCCAGTGTTTCTCTCTCTCTACGCCCCCCAGTGTTTCTCTCTCTGTCCCCCACCCTGTGTTTCTCTCTCTCTCTCCCAGTGTTTCATTCTCTCTCCTCCCCCCAGTGTTTCTCTCTCTCTCTCCCCCAGTGTATCTCAATCTCTCCGCCCCCCAGTGTTTCTCTCTCTCCCCCCCAGTATTTCTCTCTCTCTCCACGGTGTTTCTCTCTCACCCCCAGTGTTTCTCTCTCTCTTCGCCCCCCAGTGTTTCTCTATCTCCCCCCAGTGTTTCTCTCTCTCTCTCCCCCCAGTCTTTCTCTCTCACTCCCCCAAGTGTTTCTCTCTCTCTCTCTCCCCCCAGTGTTTCTCTCTCTCCCCCAGTGTTTCCCTCTCTCCTCACCGCAGTGTTTCTCTCTCTCCCTCCCCCCAGTGTATATCAATCTCTCCTCCCCCCAGTATTTCTCTCTCTCTCCCCCCAGTGTTTCTCTCTCTCTCCCCCAGTGTTTCTCTCTCTCTCCCCCCAGTGTATCTAAATCTCTCCTCCCCCCAGTGTTTCTCTCTCGCCCCACAGTGTTTCTCTCCCTCTCTCCACCCAGTGTTTCCCTCTCTCCTCCCCCCAGTTATTCTCTCTCTCTCTCACCCCAGTGTTTCTCTCTCTCTCCCACACCATGTGTTTCTCTCTCTCTCTCTCCCACAGTGTTTCTTTCTCTCTCCTCCCCCCACTCTTTCTCTCTCTCTCCCCCAGTGTTTCTCTCTCTCCCCAGTGTTTCTCTCTCTCCCCCACTGTTTCTCTCTCTCTCCCCCAATGTATCCCAAACTGCTCCCCCCAGTGTTTCTCTCTCTTCCCCCACTGTTTCTCTCTATCCCCACAATGTTTCTCTCTCTCCCCCAAGTGCTTCACTCTCTCTCCACAGTGTTTATCTCTCTCACCCCAGTATTTCTCCCTCCCTCTCTCTCTCCCCAGTGTTTCACTCTCTCTCTCTCTCACCCCAGTTTTTTTTTCTCTCTCTCCCCCCATCTCTGTTTCTCTCTGTTTCTCCCCAGTGTTTCTATCTCTGTCACCCTCCCCAGTGTTTCTCTCTCTCTCCCCCCAGTATTTCTCTCTCTCTCCCCGGTGTTTCTCTCTCTCTCCCCAGTGTTTCTCTCTCACCCCCAATGTTTCTCTCTCTCTCCGCCCCCCAGTGTTTCTCTCTCTCTCTCCACCAAGTGTTTCCCTCTCTCCTCCCCCCAATTATTCTCTCTCTCTCTCCCCCCCCCCAGTGTTTCTCTCTCTCTCCCACACAATGTGTTTCTCTCTCTCTCTCTCTCTCTCCCAGTTTTTCATTCTCTCTCCTCCCCCCACTGTTTCTCTCTCTCTCCACCCAGTGTTTCTCTCTCTCTCCCCCCAGTGTATCGCAGTCTCTCCTCCCCCCAATATTTCTCTCTCTCCCCCCAGTGTTTCTCTCTCTGCCCCCCCAGTGCTTCTCTCTCTCTCTATCCCCCCAGTGTTTCTCTCTCTCTCCCCCCAGTGTTTCTCTCTCTCTCCCCCCAGTGTATCGCAGTCTCTCCTCCCCCCAATATTTCTCTCTCACCCCCCAGTGCTCCTCTCTCTCCCCGCAATATTTCTCTCTCACCCCCCAGTGCTCCTCTCTCTCCCCCCAGTTGTTCTCTCTCTCCCCCCAGTATTTCTCTCTATCTCCCCGGTGTTTCTCTCTCTCTCCCCAATGTTTCTCTCTCTCCCCGGTGTTTCTCTCTCTCTCCCCAATGTTTCTCTCTCTCCCCAGTGTTTCTCTCTCACCCCCAGTGTTTCTCTCTCTCCCCAATGTTTCTCTATCTCCCCAGTGTTTCTCTCTCTCCCCCAATGTTTCTCTCTCTCTCCGCCCCCCAGTGTTTCTCTATCTCCCCCCAGTGTTTCTCTCTCTCTCTCCCCAGTGTTTCTCTCTCTCTCTCCCGAGTGTTTAAATCTTTCTCTCCCCCAGTGTTTCTCTCTCCCTCTCCACCAAGTGTTTCCCTCTCTCCTCCCCCCAATTATTCTCTTTCTCTCCCCCCCAGTGTTTCTCTCTCTCTCCCACACAATGTGTTTCTCTCTCTCTCTCTCTCTCTCTCCCAGTGTTTCATTCTCTCTCCTCCCCCCACTTTTTCTCTCTCTCTCCCCCCAGTGTTTCTCTCTCTGCCCCCCCAGTGCTTCTCTCTCTCTCTATCCCCCCAGTGTTTCTCTCTCTCTCCGCCCAGTGTTTCTCTCTCTCTCCCCCCAGTGCTTCTCTCTCTCTCTATCCCCCCAGTATTTCTCTCTCTCTCCCCCCAGTGTTTCTCTCTCTCTCCCCCCAGTGTATCGCAGTCTCTCCTCCCCCCAGTATTTCTCTCTCACCCCCCAGTGCTCCTCTCTCTCCCCGCAATGTTTCTCTCTCTCCCCCCAGTGCTTCACTCTCTCTCCCCAATCTCTACTCCCCCCAGTGTTTCTCTCTCTTCCCCCAGTGTTTCTCCCTCTCCCAGCAATGTTTCTCTCTCTCCCCCCAGTGCTTCACTCTCCCTCTCTCTCTCCCCATTGTTTCACTCTCTCTCTCTATCCCCCCAGTTCTTTTCTCTCTCTCTCCCCCCCTCTGTTTTTCTTTCTCTCTCTCCCCCAGTGTTTCTCTCTCTGTCCCCCTCCCGAGTGTTTCTCTCTCTCCTCCCCCAGTGTTTCTCTATCTCTCTCCCCCCAGTGTTTCTCTCTCCCCCCCAGTATTTCTCTCTCTCTCCACGGTGTTTCTCTCTCACCCCCAGTGTTTCTCTCTCTCTTCGCCCCCCAGTGTTTCTCTATCTCCCCCCAGTGTTTCTCTCTCTCTCTCCCCCCAGTCTTTCTCTCTCACTCCCCCAAGTGTTTCTCTCTCTCTCTCTCCCCCCAGTGTTTCTCTCTCTCCCCCAGTGTTTCCCTCTCTCCTCACCGCAGTGTTTCTCTCTCTCCCTCCCCCCAGTGTATCTCAATCTCTCCTCCCCCCAGTATTTCTCTCTCTCTCCCCCCAGTGTTTCTCTCTCTCTCCCCCAGTGTTTCTCTCTCTCTCCCCCCAGTGTATCTAAATCTCTCCTCCCCCCAGTGTTTCTCTCTCGCCCCACAGTGTTTCTCTCCCTCTCTCCACCCAGTGTTTCCCTCTCTCCTCCCCCCAGTTATTCTCTCTCTCTCTCACCCCAGTGTTTCTCTCTCTCTCCCACACCATGTGTTTCTCTCTCTCTCTCTCCCACAGTGTTTCTTTCTCTCTCCTCCCCCCACTCTTTCTCTCTCTCTCCCCCAGTGTTTCTCTCTCTCCCCCACTGTTTCTCTCTCTCTCCCCCAATGTATCCCAAACTGCTCCCCCCAGTGTTTCTCTCTCTTCCCCCACTGTTTCTCTCTATCCCCACAATGTTTCTCTCTCTCCCCCAAGTGCTTCACTCTCTCTCCACAGTGTTTAACTCTCTCACCCCAGTATTTCTCCCTCCCTCTCTCTCTCCCCAGTGTTTCACTCTCTCTCTCTCTCACCCCAGTTTTTTTTTCTCTCTCTCCCCCCATCTCTGTTTCTCTCTGTTTCTCCCCAGTGTTTCTATCTCTGTCACCCTCCCCAGTGTTTCTCTCTCTCTCCCCCCAGTATTTCTCTCTCTCTCCCCGGTGTTTCTCTCTCTCTCCCCAGTGTTTCTCTCTCACCCCCAATGTTTCTCTCTCTCTCCGCCCCCCAGTGTTTCTCTCTCTCTCTCCACCAAGTGTTTCCCTCTCTCCTCCCCCCAATTATTCTCTCTCTCTCTCCCCCCCCAGTGTTTCTCTCTCTCTCCCACACAATGTGTTTCTCTCTCTCTCTCTCTCTCTCCCAGTTTTTCATTCTCTCTCCTCCCCCCACTGTTTCTCTCTCTCTCCACCCAGTGTTTCTCTCTCTCTCCCCCCAGTGTATCGCAGTCTCTCCTCCCCCCAATATTTCTCTCTCTCCCCCCAGTGTTTCTCTCTCTGCCCCCCCAGTGCTTCTCTCTCTCTCTATCCCCCCAGTGTTTCTCTCTCTCTCCCCCCAGTGTTTCTCTCTCTCTCCCCCCAGTGTATCGCAGTCTCTCCTCCCCCCAATATTTCTCTCTCACCCCCCAGTGCTCCTCTCTCTCCCCGCAATATTTCTCTCTCACCCCCCAGTGCTCCTCACTCTCCCCGCAATGTTTCTCTCTCTCCCCCCAGTGTTCTCTCTCTCTCCCCCCAGTTGTTCTCTCTCTCCCCCCAGTATTTCTCTCTCTCTCCCCGGTGTTTCTCTCTCTCTCCCCAATGTTTCTCTCTCTCCCCGGTGTTTCTCTCTCTCTCCCCAATGTTTCTCTCTCTCCCCAGTGTTTCTCTCTCACCCCCAGTGTTTCTCTCTCTCCCCAATGTTTCTCTATCTCCCCAGTGTTTCTCTCTCTCCCCCAATGTTTCTCTCTCTCTCCGCCCCCCAGTGTTTCTCTATCTCCCCCCAGTGTTTCTCTCTCTCTCTCCCCAGTGTTTCTCTCTCTCTCTCCCGAGTGTTTAAATCTTTCTCTCCCCCAGTGTTTCTCTCTCCCTCTCCACCAAGTGTTTCCCTCTCTCCTCCCCCCAATTATTCTCTCTCTCTCCCCCCCAGTGTTTCTCTCTCTCTCCCAAACAATGTGTTTCTCTCTCTCTCTCTCTCTCTCTCTCTCCCAGTGTTTCATTCTCTCTCCTCCCCCCACTTTTTCTCTCTCTCTCCCCCCAGTGTTTCTCTCTCTGCCCCCCCAGTGCTTCTCTCTCTCTCTATCCCCCCAGTGTTTCTCTCTCTCTCCGCCCAGTGTTTCTCTCTCTCTCCCCCCAGTGCTTCTCTCTCTCTCTATCCCCCCAGTATTTCTCTCTCTCTCCCCCCAGTGTTTCTCTCTCTCTCCCCCCAGTGTATCGCAGTCTCTCCTCCCCCCAGTATTTCTCTCTCACCCCCCAGTGCTCCTCTCTCTCCCCGCAATGTTTCTCTCTCTCCCCCCAGTGCTTCACTCTCTCTCCCCAATCTCTACTCCCCCCAGTGTTTCTCTCTCTTCCCCCAGTGTTTCTCCCTCTCCCAGCAATGTTTCTCTCTCTCCCCCAGTGCTTCACTCTCCCTCTCTCTCTCCCCAGTGTTTCACTCTCTCTCTCTATCCCCCCAGTTTTTCTCTCTCTCTCTCCCCCAGTGTTTCTCTCTCTGTCCCCCTCCCGAGTGTTTCTCTCTCTCCTCCCCCAGTGTTTCTCTATCTCTCTGCCCCCAGTGTTTCTCTCTCTCCCCCAGTGTTTCTCTCTCTCCCTCCCCCCAGTGTATCTCAAGCTCTCCTCCCCCCAGTATTTCTCTCTCTCTCCCCCCAGTGTTTCTCTCTCTCTCCCCCAGTGTTTCTCTCTCTCTCCCCCCAGTGTATCTAAATCTCTCCTCCCCCCAGTGTTTCTCTCTCGCCCCCAGTGTTTATCTCTCTCTCTCCACCCAGTGTTTCCCTCTCTCCTCCCCGCAGTTATTCTCTATCTCTCTCACCCCAGTCTTTATCTCTCTCTCCCACACCATGTGTTTCTCTTTCTCTCTCTCTCACCCAGTGTTCCTTTCTCTCTCCTCCCCCCACTCTTTCTCTCTCTCTCCCCCAGTGTTTCTCTCTCTCTCCCCAGTGTTTTTCTCTCTCTCTCCCCCCAGTGTATCTCAATCTCTCCCCCCCACAGTGTTTCTCTCTCTCGCCCCCAGTATTTCTCTCCCTCTCCCCGGTGTTTCTCTCTCTCTACCCAGTGTTTCTCTCTCACCCCCAGAGTTTCTCTCTCTCTCCGCCCCCAAGTGTTTATCCATCTCTCACCCCCCAGTGTTTCTCTCTCTCTCTCCACCCTGTGTTTCCCTCTCTCCTCACCCCAGTTATTCTCTATCTCTCTCAACCCAGTCTTTCTCTCTCTCTCCCACACCATGTGTTTCTCTCTCTCTCTCTCACCCAGTGTTTATTTCTCTCTCCTCCCCCACTCTTTCTCTCTCTCTCCCCCAGTGTTTCTCTCTCTCTCCCCAGTGTTTCTCTCTCTCCCCCAGTGTTTCTCTCTCTCTCTCCCCAATGTAACCCAAACTGCTCCCCCCAGTGTTTCTCTCTCTTCCCCCAGTGTGACTCTCTCTACCCGCAATGTTTCTCTCTCTCCCCCCAGTGCATCACACTCTCTCCCCAGTGTTTATCTCTCTCACCCCAGTATTTCTCCCTCCCTCTCTCTCTCCCCAGTGTTTCACTCTCTCTCTCTCTCACCCCAGTTTTTTTCTCTCTCTCTCCCCCATCTCTGTTTCTCTCTGTTTCTCCCCAGTGTTTCTCTCTCTGTCACCCTCCCCAGTGTTTCTCTCCCTCTCCCCCCAGTTGTTCTCTCTCTCCCTCCAGTATTTCTCTCTCCCTCCCCAGTGTTTCTCTCTCTCTCCCCAGTGTTCCTCTCTCTCCCCAGTGTTTCTCTCTCACCCCCAATGTTTCTCTCTCTCTCCGCCCCCCAGTGTTTCTCTATCTCCCCCCAGTGTTTCTCTCTCTCTCTCCCGAGTGTTTCAATCTTTCTCTCCCCCAGTGTTTCTCTCTCTCTCTCCCCCAGTGTTTCTCTCTCTCTCTCCACCCAGTGTTTCCCTCTCTCCTCCCCGCAGTGTTTCTCTCTCTCTCGACCCCAGTGTTTCTCTCTCTCTCTCTCTCCCCAGTGTTTCTCTCTCTCTCTCTCTCACCCCAGTGTTTCTCTCTCTCTCCCCCCAGTGTTTCTCTCTCTCCCCCCAGTATTTCTCTCTCTCTCCCCGGTGTTTCTCTCTCTCTCCCCAGTGTTTCTCTCTCCCCCCAGTGTTTCTCTCTCTCTCGCCCCAGTTTCTCTCCCTCCCGCCATTCTTTCTCTCTCTCCCCCCCAGTGTTTCCCTCTCTCTCTCACCCCAGTCTTTCTCTCTCACCTCCCAGTGTTTCTCTCTCTCTCTCCCCCCAGTGTTTCTCTCTCTCCCCCTGTGTTTCCCTCTCTCCTCCCCCCAGTGTTTCTCTCTCTCTCTCCCCCCAGTGCATCGCAATCTCTCCTCCCCCCAATGTTTCTCTCTCTCCCCCCCAGTGTTTCTCGCTCTCTCTCCCCCCCCAGTGTTTCTCTCTCTCTCCCCCAGTGTTTCTCTCTCTCCCCCCAGTGTTTTTCTCTCTCTCTCCACCCAGTGTTTCCCTCTTTCCTCCCACAAGTTTTTCTCTCTCTCTCCTCCCCCACTGTTTCTCCCTCTCTCCCCCCAGTGTTTCTCTCTCTCTCCCACACCATGTGTTTCTCTCTCTCACTCTCCCCCAGTGTTTCTTTCTCTCTCCTCCCCCCACTGATTCTCTCTCTCGCCCCCCACTATTTCTCTCTCTCTCCCCGGTGTTTCTCTCTCTCTCTCCAGTGTTTCTCTCTCTCCCCAATGTTTCTCTCTCACCCCCAGTGTTTCTCTCTCTCTCCGCCCCCCAGTGTTTCTCTATTTCCCCCACTGTTTCTCTATCTCCCCCAGTCTTTCTCTCTCTCTCCCCCCAGTGTTTCTCTCTCTCTCTCCCTCCAGTCTTTCTCTCTCTCCCCCAAGTGTTTCTCTCTCTCTCTCCCCCCAGTGTTTCTCGCTCTCCCCCAGTGTTTCTCTCTCTCCCCCCAGTCTTTCTCTCTCCTCCCCGCACTGTTTCTCTCTCTCTGCCCCCAGTGTTTCGCTCTCTCCCCCCAGTGTTTCTCTCTCTCTCTATCCCCCCCGTGTTTCTCTATCTCCCCCCAGTATTTCTCTCTCTCCCCCCAGTGTTTCTCTCTCTCTCCCCCCACTTTATCCCAATCTCTCCTCCCCCCAGTGTTTCTATCTCACTCCCAGTGTTTCTGTCTCTCCCCCCAGTGTTTTTCTCTCTCTCTCCACCCAGTGTTTCCCTCTCTCTCTCACCCCAGTCTTTCTCTCTCACCTCCCAGTGTTTCTCTCTCTCTCTCCCCCCAGTGTTTCTCTCTCTCCCCCTGTGTTTCCCTCTCTCCTCCCCCCAGTGTTTCTCTCTCTCTCTCCCCCCAGTGCATCGCAATCTCTCCTCCCCCCAATGTTTCTCTCTCTCCCCCCCAGTGTTTCTCGCTCTCTCCCCCCCCAGTGTTTCTCTCTCTCTCCCCCAGTGTTTCTCTCTCTCCCCCCAGTGTTTTTCTCTCTCTCTCCACCCAGTGTTTCCCTCTTTCCTCCCACAAGTTTTTCTCTCTCTCTCCTCCCCCACTGTTTCTCCCTCTCTCCCCCCAGTGTTTCTCTCTCTCTCTCTCCCCCCTGTGTTTCTCTCTCTCTCTCCCCAATGTTTCTCTCTCTGTCCCCCTCCCCAGTGTTTCTCTCTCTCCTCCCCATAGTTTTTCTCTCTCTTCCCGCAGTATTTCTCTCTCTCTCCCCGGTGTTTCTCTCTCTCACTACCCAATGTTTCTCTCTCTCCCCAGTGTTTCTCTCTCACCCCCAGTGTTTATCTCTCTCTCCGCCCCCCAGTGTTTCTCTATCTCCCCCCAGTGTTTCTCTCTCTCTCTCCCCGAGTGTTTAAATCTTTCTCTCCCCCAGTGTTTCTCTCTCTCTCTCCCCCCAGTGTTTCTCTCTCTCTCTTCACCCAGTGTTTCCCTCTCTCCTCCCCGCAGTGTTTCTCTCTCTCGCCCCCCAGTGTTTCTCTCTCTCTCTCACCCAAGTGTTTCTCTCTCTCTCTCCCCCCAGTATTTCGCTCTCTCTCCCGGTGCTTCTCTCTCACTCTCCAGTGTTTCTCTCTCTCCCCAGTGTTTCTCTCTCACCCCCCGTATTTCTCTCTCTCTGCCCCCAGTGTTTCTCTCTCTCTCTCCACCAGTGTTTCTCCCTCTCTCCCCCCAGAGTATCTCAATCTCTCCTCCCCGCAGTGTTTCCCTCTCTTCCCTTAGTCTTTCTCTCTCTCTCTCCACCCATTGTTTCCCTCTCTCCTCCCCCCAGTTATTCTCTCTCTCGCTCCCCCCAGTGTTTCTCTCTCTCTCCCACACCATGTGTTTCTCTCTCTCACTCTCCCCCAGTGTTTCTTTCTCTCTCCTCCCCCCACTGATTCTCTCTCTCGCCCCCCACTATTTCTCTCTCTCTCCCCGGTGTTTCTCTCTCTCTCTCCAGTGTTTCTCTCTCTCCCCAATGTTTCTCTCTCACCCCCAGTGTTTCTCTCTCTCTCCGCCCCCCAGTGTTTCTCTATTTCCCCCACTGTTTCTCTATCTCCCCCAGTCTTTCTCTCTCTCTCCCCCCAGTGTTTCTCTCTCTCTCTCCCTCCAGTCTTTCTCTCTCTCCCCCAAGTGTTTCTCTCTCTCTCTCCCCCCAGTGTTTCTCGCTCTCCCCCAGTGTTTCTCTCTCTCCCCCCAGTCTTTCTCTCTCCTCCCCGCACTGTTTCTCTCTCTCTGCCCCCAGTGTTTCGCTCTCTCCCCCCAGTGTTTCTCTCTCTCTCTATCCCCCCCGTGTTTCTCTATCTCCCCCCAGTATTTCTCTCTCTCCCCCCAGTGTTTCTCTCTCTCTCCCCCCACTTTATCCCAATCTCTCCTCCCCCCAGTGTTTCTATCTCACTCCCAGTGTTTCTGTCTCTCCCCCCAGTGTTTTTCTCTCTCTCTCCACCCAGTGTTTCCCTCTCTCTCTCACCCCAGTCTTTCTCTCTCACCTCCCAGTGTTTCTCTCTCTCTCTCCCCCCAGTGTTTCTCTCTCTCCCCCTGTGTTTCCCTCTCTCCTCCCCCCAGTGTTTCTCTCTCTCTCTCCCCCCAGTGCATCGCAATCTCTCCTCCCCCCAATGTTTCTCTCTCTCCCCCCCAGTGTTTCTCGCTCTCTCCCCCCCCCCAGTGTTTCTCTCTCTCTCCCCCAGTGTTTCTCTCTCTCCCCCCAGTGTTTTTCTCTCTCTCTCCACCCAGTGTTTCCCTCTTTCCTCCCACAAGTTTTTCTCTCTCTCTCCTCCCCCACTGTTTCTCCCTCTCTCCCCCCAGTGTTTCTCTCTCTCTCTCTCCCCCCTGTGTTTCTCTCTCTCTCTCCCCAATGTTTCTCTCTCTGTCCCCCTCCCCAGTGTTTCTCTCTCTCCTCCCCATAGTTTTTCTCTCTCTTCCCGCAGTATTTCTCTCTCTCTCCCCGGTGTTTCTCTCTCTCACTACCCAATGTTTCTCTCTCTCCCCAGTGTTTCTCTCTCACCCCCAGTGTTTATCTCTCTCTCCGCCCCCCAGTGTTTCTCTATCTCCCCCCAGTGTTTCTCTCTCTCTCTCCCCGAGTGTTTAAATCTTTCTCTCCCCCAGTGTTTCTCTCTCTCTCTCCCCCCAGTGTTTCTCTCTCTCTCTTCACCCAGTGTTTCCCTCTCTCCTCCCCGCAGTGTTTCTCTCTCTCGCCCCCCAGTGTTTCTCTCTCTCTCTCACCCAAGTGTTTCTCTCTCTCTCTCCCCCCAGTATTTCGCTCTCTCTCCCGGTGCTTCTCTCTCACTCTCCAGTGTTTCTCTCTCTCCCCAGTGTTTCTCTCTCACCCCCCGTATTTCTCTCTCTCTGCCCCCAGTGTTTCTCTCTCTCTCTCCACCAGTGTTTCTCCCTCTCTCCCCCCAGAGTATCTCAATCTCTCCTCCCCGCAGTGTTTCCCTCTCTTCCCTTAGTCTTTCTCTCTCTCTCTCCACCCATTGTTTCCCTCTCTCCTCCCCCCAGTTATTCTCTCTCTCGCTCCCCCCAGTGTTTCTCTCTCTCCCCCAGTGTTTCTCTCTCTCTCTCTCCCCAATGTATCCCAATCTCTACTCCCCCCACTGTTTCTCTCTCTACCCCCAGTGTTTCCCTCTCTCCCCGCAATGTTTCTTTCTCTCCCCCCAGTGTTTCCCTCTCTCCTTCCCGCAGTGTTTCTCTCTCTCTCGCCGCCCAATGTTTCTCTCTCTCTCTCCCCCGCCGCAGTGTTTCTCTCTCTCTCACTCTCACCCCAGTGTTTCTCTCTCTCTCCCCCCAGTGTTTCTCCCTCTCCCCCCAGTATTTCTCTCTGTCTCCCCGGTGTTTCTCTCTCTCTCCCCAGTGTTCTCTCTCTCCCCAATGTTTCTCTCTCACCCTTAGTGTTTCTCTCTCTCTCCGCCCCCCATTGTAGCTCTATCTCCCCCCATTGTTTCTCTCTCTCTCGCCCCACTGTTTCTCCCTCTCCCCCCAGTGTTTCTCTCTCTCTCCCCCCAGTGTTTCTCTCTCTCTCTCGCCCCAGTCTTTCTCTCTCTCTCCCCCCAGTGTTTCTCTCTCTCTCTCCCCCCAGTATTTCCCTCTCTCCCCCAGTGTTTCCCTCTCTCATCCCCCAATGATTCTCTCTCTCTCTCCCCCCAGTGTATCTCAATCTCTCCTCCCCCCACTGTTTCTCTCTCTCCCCCCAGTGTTTCTCTCTTCTCCCCCCAGTATTTCTCGCTCGCTCCCCCCAGTGTTTCACTCTCTCTCTCCCCCAGTGTTTCTCTCTCTCTCCCCCCAGTGTATCTCAATCTCTCCTCCCCCAGTGTTTCTCTCTCTCCCCCAGTGTTTCACTGTTTCCCCCCAGTGTTTCTCTCTCTCTCCCACACCATGTGTTTCTCTCTCTCTCTCTCTCTCTCTCCCCCAGTGTTTCTTTCTCTCTCCTCCCCCCACTGTTTCTCCCTCTCTCTCCCCAGTGTTTCTCTCTCTCTCTCCCCCCAGTGTTTCTCGCTCTCCCCCTCCCAGTGTTTCTCTCTTTCTCTATCCCCCCCAGTGGTTCACTCTCTCGGCCACAGTGTTTCTCTCTCTATCCCCCCCCCAGTGTTTCTCTCTCTCACCCAACAGTGTTTCTCTCTCTCCCCCCAATGTTTCTCTCTCCCCCTCCCAGTGCTTCTCTCTCTCTCCCCAGAGTTTCTCTCTCACGCCCAGTGTTTCTCTCTCTCTCCGCCCCCCAGTCTTTCTCTCTCTCCCCCCAGTGTTTCTCTCTCTCTCGCCCCAGTCTTTCTCTCTCTCTCCCCCCAGTGTTTCTCTCTCTCTCCCCCCAGTATTTCTCTCTCTCCCCCAGTGTTACCCTCTCTCCTCCCCCAGTGTTTCTCTCTCTCTCCCCCCAGTGTATCTCAATCTCTCCTCCCCCAGTGTTTCTCTCTCTCCCCCAGTGTTTCACTGTTTCCCCCAGTGTTTCTCTCTCTCTCCCACACCATGTGTTTCTCTCTCTCTCTCTCCCCCAGTGTTTCTTTCTCTCTCCTCCCACCACTGTTTCTCCCTCTCTCTCCCCAGTGTTTCTCTCTCTCTCTCCCCCCAGTGTTTCTCGCTCTCCCCCTCCCAGTGTTTCTCTCTTTCTCTATCCCCCCCAGTGTTTCTCTCTCTCGGCCACAGTGTTTCTCTCTCTCTCCCCCCCCAGTGTTTCTCTCTCTCACCCAACAGTGTTTCTCTCTCTCCCCCCAATGTTTCTCTCTCCCCCTCCCAGTGCTTTTCTCTCTCTCCCCAGAGTTTCTCTCTCACGCCCAGTGTTTCTCTCTCTCTCCGCCCCCCATTGTTTCTCTATCTCCCCCCAGTGTTTCTCGCTCTCTCGCCCCACTGTTTCTCTCTCTCCCCCCAGTCTTTCTCTCTCTCCCCCCAGTGTTTCTCTCTCTCTCCCCCCAGTATTTCTCTCTCTCCCCCAGTGTTACCCTCTCTCCTCCCCCAGTGTTTCTCTCTCTCTCCCCCCAGTGTTTCTCTCTCTCCCCCCAGTGTTTCTCTCTCTCTCCCCGCAGTGTATCCCAATCTCTCCGACCCCCAGTGTTTCTCTCTCACCCCCCAGTGTTTTTCTCTCTCCCCACAATGTTTCTCTCTCCCCCCGCAGTGCTTCTCTCTCTCTCCCCAGTGCTTCTCTCTTTCCCCCAGTGTTTCTCTCTCTCTCTCCCCCAGTGTTTCTCGCTCTCTCTCTCTCCCCAGTGTTTCTCTCTCTCCCCACACTGTTTCTCTCTCTCTCTCCCCAATGTTTCTCTCTCTCTCCCCCCAGTCATTCTGTCTCTCTCCCCCAGTGTTTCTCTCTCCCTCTCACCCTGTTTCTCTCTCTCTCCCCCCCAGTGTTTCTCTCTATCTCCCCCGCAGTGTTTCTCTCTCTCCTCCCACCTGTGTTTCTCTCTCTCTCTCTCTCCCCCCAGTGATTCTCTCCCTCTCCCCCCAGTATTTCTCACTCACTCTCTCCCCCAGTGTTTATCTCTCTCTCCCCCCAGTGTATCTCAATCTCTCCTCCCCCAGTGTTTCTCTCTCTCCCCCAGTGTTTCTCTCTCTCTCTCCACCCAGTGTTACCCTCTCTCCTCCCCCCAGTTTTTCTTTCTCTCCCCCACCCAGTGTTTCTCTCTCTCTCCCACACCATGTGCTTCTATCTCTCTCTCCCCCAGTGTTTCTCTCTCTCTCTCCCCCCAGTGTTTTTCTCTCTCTCTCCACAGTGTTTCTCTCTCTCCCCCCACTGTTTCTCTCTCTCTCTCCCCAGTGATTCTCTCTCTCACTCCTCCCAGTGTTTCTCTCTCTCTCCCTCCCCAGCGTTTCTCTCTCTCTCCCTCCCCAGTCTTTCTCTCTCTCTCTCCCAGTGTTTCTCTCTCCCTCCCCCCATTGTTTCTCTCTCTCTCCCCTACAGTGTTTCCCTCTGTGTCCCCCCAGTGTTTCTCTCTCTCTCTCCCCCCAGTGTTTCGCTCTCTCCACCCGTTGTTTCTCTCTCTCTCCCCCCAGTGTTTCTCTCTCTCCACCCATTGTTTCTCTCTCTCTCCCCACAGTGTTTCTCTCTCTCTCCCACCCCCATTGTTTCTCTCTCTCTCTCCACCCAGTGTTTCACTCTCTCCACCCAGTGTTTCTTTCTCACTCCCCAGTGTTTCTCTCTCTCCCCTGTTTTTCTCTCTCTATCTCTCCCCGCAGTGTTTCTCTCTCTCTCTATCCCCAGTGTTACTCTCCCTGTCCCCCGCCCCAGTGTTTCTCTCTCTCCTCCCCGCAGTGTTTCTCTCTCTCCCCCCAGTGTTTCTCTCTCTCCCCCCAGTGTTTCTCTCTCTCTCTCCCCCCAGTATTTCTATCTCTCCCCAGAGTTCATCTCTCTCCCCAATCTTTCTCTCTCTCCCCAGTGTTTCTCTCTGTCCACCTCCCCAGTGTTTCTCTCTCTTCTCCCCCCAGTGTTTCTCACTCTCCTCCCAGTGTTTCTCTCTCTCCCCCAGTGTTTCTCTCTCTCTCTCCCCCCAGTGTTTCTATCTCTCCCCAGAGTTTCTCTCTCTCCCCAAAGTTTCTCTCTCTCCCCAGTGTTTCTCTCTCTCCCCCCATGGTTTCTCTCTCTCTCCACCTCACAGTGTTTCTCTCTCTCCCCCCAGTCTTTCTCTCTCTCTCTCCCCCAATGTTTCTCTCTCTCTCTCCACCCAGTATTTCCCTCTCTCCTCCCCGCAGTGTTTCTCTCTCCCCCCCAGTCTTTCTCTCTCTCTCTCCCCCCAGTGTTTCTCTCTCTCTCTCCACCCAGTGTTTCCCTCTCTCCTCCCCCCAGTGTTTCTCTCTCTCTCTCCGCCCAGTGTTTCTCTCTCTCCCCAACCAGTGTTTCTCTCTCTCCTCCCCCCAGTATTTCTCTCTCTCTCTCCCCAGTGTTTCTCTCTCTCGCCAGTGTTTCTCTCTCTCTCCCCAGTTTTTCTCTCTCTCCCCAGTGTTTCTCTCCCTCCCCCAGTGTTTCTCTCTCTCTCCGCCACCCAGTGTTTCTCTATCTCCCCCAGTGTTTCTCTCTCTCTCCCCTCAGTGTTTCTCTCTCTCTCCTCCCCCCAGTGTTTCTCTCTCTCTCCCCACAGTGTTTTCTCTCTCTCACCCCCCCAGTGTTTCTCTCTCTCTCTCTCTCCCCCCAGTTTTTCACTCCCTCTTTGTGTGCCCCCAGTTTTTTTCGCTCTCTCTCCCCCCCAGTATTTCTCTCTCTCTCTCCCCAGTGTTTCTCTCTCTGTCCCCCTCCCCAGTGTTTCACTCTCTCCTCCCCCCAGTTTTTCTCTCTCTCCCCCCAGTATTTATCTCTCTCTCCCCGATGTTTCTCTCTCTCTCCCCAGTGCTTCTCTCTCTCCCCAGTGTTTCTCTCTCACCCCCAGTGTTTCTCTCCCTCTCCGCACCCCAGTGTTTCTCTATCTCCCCCCAATGTTTCTCTCTCTCTCTCCCCCCAGTGTTTCTCTCTCTCCCCACAATGTTTCTCTCTCCCCCCGCAGTGCTTCTCTCTCTCTCCCCAGTGCTTCTCTCTCTCCCCCAGTGTTTCTCTCTCTCTCCCCCCAATGTATCTCAATCTCTACTCCCCCCAGTGTTTCTCTCTCTTCCCCCAGTGTTTCTCTCTCTCCCCCCAATGTTTATCTCTCTCACCCCAGTCTTTCTCTCTCCCTCTCTCTCTCCCAAGTGTTTCTCTCTCTCTCTCTCCCCCAGTGTTTCTCGCTCTCTCTCTCTCCCCAGTGTTTCTCTCTCTCCCCACACTGTTTCTCTCTCTCTCTCCCCAATGTTTCTCTCTCTCTCCCCCCAGTCATTCTGTCTCTCTCCCCCAGTGTTTCTCTCTCCCTCCCCCCCCTGTTACTCTCTCTCTCCCCCCCAGTGTTTCTCTCTATCTCCCCCGCAGTGTTTCTCTCTCTCCTCCCACCTGTGTTTCTCTCTCTCTCTCTCTCCCCCCAGTGATTCTCTCTCTCTCCCCCCAGTATTTCTCACTCACTCTCTCCCCCAGTGTTTATCTCTCTCTCCCCCCAGTGTATCTCAATCTCTCCTCCCCAAGTGTTTCTCTCTCTCCCCCCAGTGTTTCTCTCTCTCTCTCCACCCAGTGTTACCCTCTCTCCTCCCCCCAGTTTTTATTTCTCTCCCCCACCCAGTGTTTCTCCCTCTCTCCCACACCATGTGCTTCTATCTCTCTCTCCCCCAGTGTTTCTTTCTCTCTCCTCCCCCCACTGTTTCTCCCTCTCGCCCACCAGTGTTCCTCTCTCTCTCTCTCTCCCCCCAGTGACTCTCCCTCTCCCCCCAGTGTTTCTCTCTCTCTCTATCCCCACAGTGTTTCTCTCTCTCTCCCCCCAGTGTTTCTCTCTCCCCCCCAGTGTTTCTCTCTCTCTCCCCGCAATGTATCCCAATCTCTACTCCACCCAGTGTTTCCCTCTCGTCCCCCAGTGTTTCTCTCTCTCCCCCCAATGTTTCTCTCTCTCTCCCCAGTGTTTATCTGTCTCACCCCAGTTTTTCTCTAGTCCCTCTCTCTCTCCCCAGTGTTTCTCTCTCTCTCTCCCCCCAGTGTTTCTCTCTCTCTCTCCACAGTGTTTCTCTCTCTCCCCCCACTGTTTCTCTCTCTCTCTCCCCAGTGATTCTCTCTCTCACTCCTCCCAGTGTTTCTCTCTCTCTCCCTCCCCAACGTTTCTATCTCTCTCTATCCCCCCCGTGTTTCTCTATCTCCCCCCAGTATTTCTCTCTCTCCCCCCAGTGTTTCTCTCTCTCTCCCCCCACTTTATCCCAATCTCTCCTCCCCCCAGTGTTTCTCTCTCACTCCCAGTGTTTCTGTCTCTCCAACCAATGTTTTTCTCTCCCCCGCATTGCTTCTCTCTCTCTCCCCAGTGTTTCTCTCTCTCCCCCAGTGTTTCTCTCTCTCTCTCCCCCCAATGTATCCCAATCTCTACTCCCCCCATTGTTTCTCTCTCTCCCCGCAATGTTTCTTTCTCTCCCCCCAGTGTTTCCCTCTCTCCTTCCCGCAGTGTTTCTCTCTCTCTCGCCCCCCCCAATGTTTCTCTCTCTCTCTCCCCCCCCCAGTGTTTTTCTCTCTCTCTCACTCTCACCCCAGTGTTTCTCTCTCTCTTCACCCAGTGTTTCTCCCTCTCCCCCCAGTATTTCTCTCTGTCTCCCCGGTGTTTCTCTCCCTCTCCCCAGTGTTCTCTCTCTCCCCAATGTTTCTCTCTCACCCTTAGTGTTTCTCTCTCTCTCCGCCCCCCATTGTAGCTCTATCTCCCCCCATTGTTTCTCTCTCTCTCGCCCCACTGTTTCTCCCTCTCCCCCCAGTGTTTCTCTCTCTCTCCCCCCAGTGTTTCTCTCTCTCTCTCGCCCCAGTCTTTCTCTCTCTCTCCCCCCAGTGTTTCTCTCTCTCTCTCCCCCCAGTATTTCCCTCTCTCCCCCAGTGTTTCCCTCTCTCCTCCCCCAATGATTCTCTCTCTCTCTCCCCCCAGTGTATCTCAATCTCTCCTCCCCCCACTGTTTCTCTCTCTCCCCCCCAGTGTTTCTCTCTTCTCCCCCCAGTATTTCTCGCTCGCTCCCCCCAGTGTTTCACTCTCTCTCTCCCCCAGTGTTTCTCTCTCTCTCCCCCCAGTGTATCTCAATTTCTCCTCCCCCAGTGTTTCTCTCTCTCCCCCAGTGTTTCACTGTTTCCCCCCAGTGTTTCTCTCTCTCTCCCACACAATGTGTTTCTCTCTCTCTCTCTCTCTCCCCCAGTGTTTCTTTCTCTCTCCTCCCCCCACTGTTTCTCCCTCTCTCTCCCCAGTGTTTCTCTCTCTCTCTCCCCCCAGTGTTTCTCGCTCTCCCCCTCCCAGTGTTTCTCTCTTTCTCTATCCCCCCAGTGTTTCTCTCTCTCGGCCACAGTGTTTCTCTCTCTCTCCCCCCCCAGTGTTTCTCTCTCTCACCCAACAGTGTTTCTCTCTCTCCCCCCAATGTTTCTCTCTCCCCCTCCCAGTGCTTCTCTCTCTCTCCCCAGAGTTTCTCTCTCACGCCCAGTGTTTCTCTCTCTCTCCGCCCCCTATTGTTTCTCTATCTCCCCCCAGTCTTTCTCTCTCTCCCCCCAGTGTTTCTCTCTCTCTCGCCCCAGTCTTTCGCTCTCTCTCCCCCCAGTGTTTCACTCTCTCTCCCCCCAGCATTTCTCTCTCTCCCCCAGTGTTACCCTCTCTCCTCCCCCAGTGTTTCTCTCTCTCTCCCCCCAGTGTATCTCAATCTCTCCTCCCCCAGTGTTTCTCTCTCTCCCCCAGTGTTTCACTGTTTCCCCCCAGTGTTTCTCTCTCTCTCCCACACCATGTGTTTCTCTCTCTCTCTCTCCCCCAGTGTTTCTTTCTCTCTCCTCCCCCCACTGTTTCTCCCTCTCTCTCCCCAGTGTTTCTCTCTCTCTCTCCCCCCAGTGTTTCTCGCTCTCCACCTCCCAGTGTTTCTCTCTTTCTCTATCCCCCCCAGTGTTTCTCTCTCTCGGCCACAGTGTTTCTCTCTCTCTCCCCCCCCCCAGTGTTTCTCTCTCTCACCCAACAGTGTTTCTCTCTCTCCCCCCAATGTTTCTCTCTCCCCCTCCCAGTGCTTCTCTCTCTCTCCCCAGAGTTTCTCTCTCACGCCCAGTGTTTCTCTCTCTCTCCGCCCCCCATTGTTTCTCATTCTCCCCCCAGTGTTTCTCGCTCTCTCGCCCCACTGTTTCTCTCTCTCCCCCCAGTCTTTCTCTCTCTCCCCCCAGTGTTTCTCTCTCTCTCCCCCCAGTATTTCTCTCTCACCCCAGTGTTACCCTCTCTCCTCCCCCAGTGTTTCTCTCTCTCTCCCCCCAGTGTTTCTCTCTCTCTCCCCCCAGTGTTTCTCTCTCTCCCCCCCAGTGTTTCTCTCTCTCTCCCCGCAGTGTATCCCAATCTCTCCGACCCCCAGTGTTTCTCTCTCACCCCCCAGTGTTTTTCTCTCTCCCCACAATGTTTCTCTCTCCCCCCGCAGTGCTTCTCTCTCTCACCAAGTGCTTCTCTCTCTCCTCCAGTGTTTCTCTCTCTCTCCCCCCAATGTATCTCAATCTCTACTCCCCCCAGTTTTTCTCTCTCTTCCCCCAGTGTTTCTCTCTCTACCCCCAATGTTTATCTCTCTCACCCCAGTCTTTCTCTCTCCCTCTCTCTCTCCCAAGTGTTTCTCTCTCTCTCTCTCCCCCAGTGTTTCTCGCTCTCTCTCTCTCCCCAGTGTTTCTCTCTCTCCCCACACTGTTTCTCTCTCTCTCTCCCCAATGTTTCTCTCTCTCTCCCCCCAGTCATTCTGTCTCTCTCCCCCAGTGTTTCTCTCTCCCTCCCCCCCTGTTTCTCTCTCTCTCCCCCCCCAGTGTTTCTCTCTATCTCCCCCGCAGTGTTTCTCTCTCTCCTCCCACCTGTGTTTCTCTCTCTCTCTCTCTCCCCCCAGTGATTCTCTCTCTCTCCCCCCAGTATTTCTCACTCACTCTCTCCCCCAGTGTTTATCTCTCTCTCCCCCCAGTGTATCTCAATCTCTCCTCCCCCAGTGTTTCTCTCTCTCCCCCAGTGTTTCTCTCTCTCTCTCCACCCAGTGTTACCCTCTCTCCTCCCCCCAGTTTTTCTTTCTCTCCCCCACCCAGTGTTTCTCTCTCTCTCCCACACCATGTGCTTCTATCTCTCTCTCCCCCAGTGTTTCTCTCTCTCTCTCCCCCCAGTGTTTCTCTCTCTCTCTCCACAGTGTTTCTCTCTCTCCCCCCACTGTTTCTCTCTCTCTCTCCCCAGTGATTCTCTCTCTCACTCCTCCCAGTGTTTCTCTCTCTCTCCCTCCCCAGCGTTTCTCTCTCTCTCCCTCCCCAGTCTTTCTCTCTCTCTCTCCCAGTGTTTCTCTCTCCCTCCCACACCATGTGCTTCTATCTCTCTCTCCCCCTGTGTTTCTTTCTCTCTCCTCCCCCCACTGTTTCTCCCTCTCGCCCACCAGTGTTCCTCTCTCTCTCTCTCCCCCCAGTGACTCTCCCTCTCCCCCCAGTGTTTCTCTCTCTCTCTATCCCCACAGTGTTTCTCTCTCTCTCCCCCCAGTGTTTCTCTCTCCCCCCCAGTGTTTCTCTCTCTCTCCCCGCAATGTATCCCAATCTCTACTCCACCCAGTGTTTCCCTCTCGTCCCCCAGTGTTTCTCTCTCTCCCCCCAATGTTTCTCTCTCTCCCCAGTGTTTATCTGTCTCACCCCAGTTTTTCTCTAGTCCCTCTCTCTCTCCCCAGTGTTTCTCTCTCTCTCTCCCCCCAGTGTTTCTCTCTCTCTCTCCACAGCGTTTCTCTCTCTCCCCCCACTGTTTCTCTCTCTCTCTCCCCAGTGATTCTCTCTCTCACTCCTCCCAGTGTTTCTCTCTCTCTCCCTCCCCAGAGTTTCTCTCTCTCTCCCTCCCCAGTCTTTCTCTCTCTCTCTCCCAGTGTTTCTCTCTCCCTCCCCCCATTGTTTCTCTCTCTCTCCCCTACAGTGTTTCCCTCTGTGTCCCCCCAGTGTTTCTCTCTCTCCTCCCCAGTGTTTCTCTCTCTCTCTCCCCCCAGTGTTTCGCTCTCTCCACCCGTTGTTTCTCTCTCTCTCCCCCCAGTGTTTCTCTGTCTCCACCCATTGTTTCTCTCTCTCTCCCCCCAGTGTTTCTCTCTCTCTCCCACCCCCATTATTTCTCTCTCTCTCTCCACCCAGTGTTTCACTCTCTCCACCCAGTGTTTCTCTCTCACTCCCCAGTGTTTCTCTCTCTCCCCTGTTTTTCTCTCTCTATCTCTCCCCCCCCTGTTTCTCTCTCTCTCCCCCCCAGTGTTTCTCTCTATCTCCCCCGCAGTGTTTCTCTCTCTCCTCACACCTGTGTTTCTCTCTCTCTCTCTCTCCCCCCAGTGATTCTCTCTCTCTCCCCCCAGTATTTCTCACTCACTCTCTCCCCCAGTGTTTATCTCTCTCTCCCCCCAGTGTATCTCCATCTCTCCTCCCCCAGTGTTTCTCTCTCTCCCCCAGTGTTTCTCTCTCTCTCTCCACCCAGTGTTACCCTCTCTCCTCCCCCCAGTTTTTCTTTCTCTCCCCCACCCAGTGTTTCTCTCTCTCTCCCACACCATGTGCTTCTATCTCTCTCTCTCCCAGTGTTTCTCTCTCCCTCCCCCCATTGTTTCTCTCTCTCTCCCCTACAGTGTTTCCCTCTGTGTCCCCCCAGTGTTTCTCTCTCTCCTCCCCAGTGTTTCTCTCTCTCTCTCCCCCCAGTGTTTCGCTCTCTCCACCCGTTGTTTCTCTCTCTCTCCCCCCAGTGTTTCTCTCTCTCCACCCATTGTTTCTCTCTCTCTCCCCCCAGTGTTTCTCTCTCTCTCCCACCCCCATTATTTCTCTCTCTCTCCACCCAGTGTTTCACTCTCTCCACCCAGTGTTTCTCTCTCACTCCCCAGTGTTTCTCTCTCTCCCCTGTTTTTCTCTCTCTATCTCTCCCCCAGTGTTTCTCTCTCTCTCTATCCCCAGTGTTACTCTCCCTGTCCCCCGCCCCAGTGTTTCTCTCTCTCCTCCCCGCAGTGTTTCTCTCTCTCCCCCCAGTGTTTCTCTCTCTCCCCCCAGTGTTTCTCTCTCTCTCTCCCCCCAGTGTTTCTATCTCTCCCCAGAGTTCATCTCTCTCCCCAATCTTTCTCTCTCTCCCCAGTGTTTCTCTCTGTCCACCTCCCCAGTGTTTCTCTCTCTTCTCCCCCCAGTGTTTCTCACTCTCCTCCCAGTGTTTCTCTCTCTCCCCCAGTGTTTCTCTCTCTCTCTCCCCCCAGTGTTTCTATCTCTCCCCAGAGTTTCTCTCTCTCCCCAAAGTTTCTCTCTCTCCCCAGTGTTTCTCTCTCTCCCCCCAGTGTTTCTCTCTCTCTCTCCACAGTGTTTCTCTCTCTCCCCCCACTGTTTCTCTCTCTCTCTCCCCAGTGATTCTCTCTCTCACTCCTCCCAGTGTTTCTCTCTCTCTCCCTCCCCAGAGTTTCTCTCTGTCCACCTCCCCAGTGTTTCTCTCTCTTCTCCCCCCAGTGTTTCTCACTCTCCTCCCAGTGTTTCTCTCTCTCCCCCAGTGTTTCTCTCTCTCTCTCCCCCCAGTGTTTCTATCTCTCCCCAGAGTTTCTCTCTCTCCCCAAAGTTTCTCTCTCTCCCCAGTGTTTCTCTCTCTCCCCCCATGGTTTCTCTCTCTCTCCACCTCACAGTGTTTCTCTCTCTCCCCCCAGTCTTTCTCTCTCTCTCTCCCCCAATGTTTCTCTCTCTCTCTCCACCCAGTATTTCCCTCTCTCCTCCCCGCAGTGTTTCTCTCTCTCCCCCAGTCTTTCTCTCTCTCTCTCCCCCCAGTGTTTCTCTCTCTCCCCCAGTGTTTCATTCTCTCTCTCCCCCCAGTGTTTCTCTCTCACTCTCCCCCGAGTGTTTAAATCTTTCTCTCCCCCAGTGTTTCTCGCTCTCTCTCCCCCCAGTGTTTCTCTCTCTCTCTCCACCCAGTGTTTCCCTCTCTCCTCCCCCCAGTGTTTCTCTCTCTCTCTCCGCCCAGTGTTTCTCTCTCTCCCCAACCAGTGTTTCTCTCTCTCCTCCCCCCAGTATTTCTCTCTCTCTCTCCCCAGTGTTTCTCTCTCTCGCCAGTGTTTCTCTCTCTCTCCCCAGTTTTCCTCTCTCTCCCCAGTGTTTCTCTCCCTCCCCCAGTGTTTCTCTCTCTCTCCGCCACCCAGTGTTTCTCTATCTTCCCCAGTGTTTCTCTCTCTCTTCCCTCAGTGTTTCTCTCTCTCTCCTCCCCCCAGTGTTTCTCTCTCTCTCCCCACAGTGTTTTCTCTCTCTCACCCCCCCCCAGTGTTTCTCTCTCTCTCTCCCCCCAGTTTTTCACTCTCTCTTTGTGTGCCCCCTGTTTTTTTCGCTCTCTCTCCCCCCCAGTATTTCTCTCTCTCTCTCCCCAGTGTTTCTCTCTCTGTCCCCCTCCCCAGTGTTTCACTCTCTCCTCCCCCCAGTTTTTCTCTCTCTCCCCCCAGTATTTATCTCTCTCTCCCCGGTGTTTCTCTCTCTCTCCCCAGTGTTTCTCTCTCTCCCCAGTGTTTCTCTCTCACCCCCAGTGTTTCTCTCCCTCTCCGCACCCCAGTGTTTCTCTATCTCCCCCCAATGTTTCTCTCTCTCTCTCCCCCCAGTGTTTCTCTCTCTCTCTACCCAGTGTTTCCCTCTCTCCTCCCCGCAGTGTTTCTCTCTCGCCCCCCAGTGTTTCTATCTCTCTCTCTTCCCCCAGTGTTTCTCTCTCTCTCTCCCCCATTGTTTCTCTCTCTCTCTCCACGCAGTGTTTCCCTCTCTCCTCCCCGCAGTGTTTCTCTCTCTCCCCCCAGTCTTTCTCTCTCTCTCTCCCCCCAGTATTTCTCTCTCTCTCTCCGATGTTTATCTCTCTCTCCCCAGTATTTCTCTCTCTCCCCCAGTGTTACCCTCTCTCCTCCCCCAGTGTTTCTCTCTCTCTCTCCCCCCAGTGTTTCTCTCTCTCTCCCCCAGTGTTTCTCTCTCTCCCCCCCCAGTGTTTCTCTCTCTCTCCCCGCAGTGTATTCCAATCTCTCCGACCCCCAGTGTTTCTCTCTCACCCCCCAGTGTTTCTCTCTCTCCCCCCCCAGTGTTTCTCTCTCTCTCCCCGCAGTGTATTCCAATCTCTCCGACCCCCAGTGTTTCTCTCTCACCCCCCAATGTTTCTCTCTCCCCCCACAGTGCTTCTCTCTCTCTCCCCAGTGCTTCTCTCTCTCCCCCAGTGTTTCTCTCTCTCTCCCCCCCAATGTATCTCAATCTCTACTCCCCCCAGTGTTTCTCTCTCTTCCCCCAGTGTTTCTCTCTCTCCCCCCAATGTTTATCTCTCTCACCCCAGTCTTTCTCTCTCCCTATCTCTCTCCCAAGTGTTTCTCTCTCTCTCTCTCCCCCAGTGTTTCTCGCACTCTCTCTCTCCCCAGTGTTTCTCTCTCTCCCCACACTGTTTCTCTCTCTCTCTCCCCAATGTTTCTCTCTCTCTCCCCCCAGTCATTCTGTCTCTCCCCCCCAGTGTTTCTCTCTATCTCCCCCGCAGTGTTTCTCTCTCTCCTCCCACCTGTGTTTCTCTCTCTCTCTCTCCCCCCAGTGATTCTCTCTCTCCCCCCCCAGTATTTCTCACTCACTCTCTCCCCCAGTGTTTATCTATCTCTCCCCCCAGTGTATCTCAATCTCTCCTCCCCCAGTGTTTCTCTCTCTCCCCCCAGTGTTTCTCTCTCTCACTCCACCCAGTGTTACCCTCTCTCCTCCCCCCAGTTTTTCTCTCTCTCCCCCACCCAGTGTTTCTCTCTCTCTCCCACACCATGTGCTTCTATCTCTCTCTCCCCCAGTGTTTCTTTCTCTCTCCTCCCCCCACTGTTTCTCCCTCTCGCCTACCAGTGTTCCTCTCTCTCTCTCTCTCCCCCAGTGACTCTCCCTCTCCCCCCAGTGTTTCTCTCTCTCTCTATCCCCACAGTGTTTCTCTCACTCTCCCCCCAGTGTTTCTCTCTCCCCCCCAGTGTTTCTCTCTCTCTCCCCGCAATGTATCCCAATCTCTACTCCACCCAGTGTTTCCCTCTCGTCCCCCAGTGTTTCTCTCTCTCCCCCCAATGTTTCTCTCTCTCCCCCCAGTGCTTCACGCTCTCTCCCCAGTGTTTATCTGTCTCACCCCAGTTTTTCTCTAGTCCCTCTCTCTCTCCCCAGTGTTTCTCTCTCTCTCTCACCCCAGTGTTTCTCTCTCTCTTCACCCAGTGTTTCTCCCTCTCCCCCGAGTATTTCTCTCTGTCTCCCCGGTGTTTCTCTCTCTCTCCCCAGTGTTCTCTCTCTCCCCAATGTTTCTCTCTCACCCTTAGTGTTTCTCTCTCTCTCCGCCCCCCATTGTAGCTCTATCTCCCCCCATTGTTTCTCTCTGTCTCGCCCCACTGTTTCTCCCTCTCCCCCCAGTGTTTCTCTCTCTCTCCCCCCAGTGTTTCTCTCTCTCTCTCGCCCCAGTCTTTCTCTCTCTCTCCCCCCAGTGTTTCTCTCTCTCTCTCCCCCCAGTATTTCCCTCTCTCCCCCAGTGTTTCCCTCTCTCCTCCCCCAATGATTCTCTCTCTCTCTCCCCCCAGTGTATCTCAATCTCTCCTCCCCCCACTGTTTCTCTCTCACCCCCCCAGTGTTTCTCTCTTCTCCCCCCAGTATTTCTCGCTCGCTCCCCCCAGTGTTTCACTCTCTCTCTCCCCCAGTGTTTCTCTCTCTCTCCCCCCAGTGTATCTCAATCTCTCCTCCCCCAGTGTTTCTCTCTCTCCCCCAGTGTTTCACTGTTTCCCCCCAGTGTTTCTCTCTCTCTCCCACACCATGTGTTTCTCTCTCTCACTCTCTCTCCCCCAGTGTTTCTTTCTCTCTCCTCCCCCCACTGTTTCTCCCTCTCTCTCCCCAGTGTTTCTCTCTCTCTCTCCCCCCAGTGTTTCTCGCTCTCCCCCTCCCAGTGTTTCTCTCTTTCTCTATCCCCCCCAGTGTTTCTCTCTCTCGGCCACAGTGTTTCTCTCTCTCTCCCCCCCCCCATATTTCTCTCTCTCACCCAACAGTGTTTCTCTCTCTCCCCCCAATGTTTCTCTCTCCCCCTCCCAGTGCTTCTCTCTCTCTCCCCAGAGTTTCTCTCTCACGCCCAGTGTTTCTCTCTCTCCGCCCCCCATTGTTTCTCTATCTCCCCCCAGTGTTTCTCGCTCTCTCCCCCCAGTCTTTCTCTCTCTCCCCCCAGTGTTTCTCTCTCTCTCGCCCCAGTCTTTCTCTCTCTCTCCCCCCAGTGTTTCTTTCTCTCTCCCCCCAGTATTTCTCTCTCTCCCCCAGTGTTACCCTCTCTCCTCCCCCAGTGTTTCTCTCTCTCTCCCCCCAGTGTTTCTCTCTCTCTCCCCCCAGTGTTTCTCTCTCTCCCCCCCAGTGTTTCTCTCTCTCTCCCCGCAGTGTATCCCAATCTCTCCGACCCCCAGTGTTTCTCTCTCTCCCCACAATGTTTCTCTCTCCCCCCGCAGTGCTTCTCTCTCTCTCCCCAGTGCTTCTCTCTCTCCCCCAGTGTTTCTCTCTCTCTCCCCCCCAATGTATCTCAATCTCTACTCCCCCCAGTGTTTCTCTCTCTTCCCCCAGTGTTTCTCTCTCTCCCCCCAATGTTTATCTCTCTCACCCCAGTCTTTCTCTTTCCCTCTCTCTCTCCCAAGTGTTTCTCTCTCTCTCTCTCCCCCAGTGTTTCTCGCTCTCTCTCTCTCCCCAGTGTTTCTCTCTCTCGCCACACTGTTTCTCTCTCTCTCTCCCCAATGTTTCTCTCTCTCTCTCCCCAGTCATTCTGTCGCTCTCCCCCAGTGTTTCTCTCTCCCTCCCCCCCTGTTTCTCTCTCTCTCCCCCCCAGTGTTTCTCTCTATCTCCCCCGCAGTGTTTCTCTCTCTCCTCCCACCTGTGTTTCTCTCTCTCTCTCTGCCCCACCCAGTGTTTCTCTCTCTCTCCCACACCATGTGCTTCTATCTCTCTCTCCCCCAGTGTTTCTTTCTCTCTCCTCCCCCCACTGATTCTCCCTCTCGCCCACCAGTGTTCCTCTCTCTCTCTCTCTCCCCCCAGTGACTCTCCCTCTCCCCCCAGTGTTTCTCTCTCTCTCTATCCCCACAGTGTTTCTCTCTCTCTCCCCCAGTGTTTCTCTCTCCCCCCCAGTGTTTCTCTCTCTCTCCCCGCAATGTATCCCAATCTCTACTCCACCCAGTGTTTCCCTCTCGTCCCCCAGTGTTTCTCTCTCTCCCCCCAATGTTTCTCTCTCTCTCCCCAGTGTTTATCTGTCTCACCCCAGTTTTTCTCTAGTCCCTCTCTCTCTCCCCAGTGTTTCTCTCTCTCTCTCCCCCCAGTGTTTCTCTCTCTCTCTCCACAGTGTTTCTCTCTCTCCCCCCACTGTTTCACTCTCTCTCTCCCCAGTGATTCTCTCTCTCACTCCTCCCAGTGTTTCTCTCTCTCTCCCTCCCCAGCGTTTCTCTCTCTCTCCCTCCCCAGTCTTTCTCTCTCTCTCTCCCAGTGTTTCTCTCTCCCTCCCCCCATTGTTTCTCTCTCTCTCCCCTACAGTGTTTCCCTCTGTGTCCCCCCAGTGTTTCTCTCTCTCCTCCCCAGTGTTTCTCTCTCTATCTCCCCCCAGTGTTTCGCTCTCTCCACCCGTTGTTTCTCTCTTTCTCCCCCCAGTGTTTCTCTCTCTCCACCCATTGTTTCTCTCTCTCTCCCCCCAGTGTTTCTCTCTCTCTCCCACCCCCATTGTTTCTCTCTCTCTCTCCAACCAGTGTTTCACTCTCTCCACCCAGTGTTTCTCTCTCACTCCCCAGTGTTTCTCTCTCTCCCTTGTTTTTCTCTCTCTATCTCTCCCCCCAGTGTTTCTCTCTCTCTCTATCCCCAGTGTTACTACCCCTGTCCCCCGCCCCAGTGTTTCTCTCTCTCCTCCCCGCAGTGTTTCTCTCTCTCCCCCCAGTGTTTCTCTCTCTCCCCCCAGTGTTTCTCTCTCTCTCTCCCCCCAGTGTTTCTATCTCTCCCCAGAGTTCATCTCTCTCCCCAATCTTTCTCTCTCACCCCAGTGTTTCTCTCTCTCCCCCCATGGATTCTCTCTCTCTCCACCTCACAGTGTTTCTCTCTCTCCCCACAGTCTTTCTCTCTCTCTCTCCCCCAATGTTTCTCTCTCTCTCTCCACCCAGTGTTTCCCTCTCTCCTCCCCGCAGTGTTTCTCTCTCTCCCCCAGTCTTTCTCTCTCTCTCTCCCCCCAGTGTTTCTCTCTCTCCCCCAGTGTTTCATTCTCTCTCTCCCCCCAGTGTTTCTCTCTCACTCTCCCCCGAGTATTTAAATCTTTCTCTCCCCCAGTGTTTCTCGCTCTCTCTCCCCCCAGTGTTTCTCTCTCTCTCTCCACCCAGTGTTTCCCTCTCTCCTCCCCCCAGTGTCTCTCTCTCTCTCTCCGCCCAGTGTTTCTCTCTCTCCCCAACCAGTGTTTCTCTGTCTCTCTCCCCCAGTGTATCTCCCTGTCTGCCCCCCCCCCAGTGTTTCTCTCTCTCCTCCCCCCAGTATTTCTCTCTCTCTCTCCCCAGTGTTTCTCTCTCTCGCCAGTGTTTCTCTCTCTCTCCCCAGTTTTTCTCTCTCTCCCCAGTGTTTCTCTCCCTCCCCCAGTGTTTCTCTCTCTCTCCGCCACCCAGTGTTTCTCTATCTCCCCCAGTGTTTCTCTCTCTCTCCCCTCAGTGTTTCTCTCTCTCTCCTCCCCCCAGTGTTTCACTCTCTCCTCCCCCCAGTTTTTCTCTCTCTCCCCCCAGTATTTATCTCTCTCTCTCCGGTGTTTCTCTCTCTCTCCCCAGTGTTTCTCTCTCTGTCCCCCTCCCCAGTGTTTCACTCTCTCCTCCCCCCAGTTTTTCTCTCTCTCCCCCCAGTATTTATCTCTCTCTCCCCGGTGTTTCTCTCTCTCTCCCCAGTGTTTCTCTCTCTCCCCAGTGTTTCTCTCTCCCCCCAGTTTTTCACTCTCTCTTTGTGTGCCCCCAGTTTTTTCGCTCTCTCTCCCCCCCAGTATTTCTCTCTCTCTCTCCCCAGTGTTTCTCTCTCTGTCCCCCTCCCCAGTGTTTCACTCTCTCCTCCCCCCAGTTTTTCTCTCTCTCCCCCCAGTATTTATCTCTCTCTCCCCGGTGTTTCTCTCTCTCTCCCCAGTGTTTCTCTCTCTCCCCAGTGTTTCTCTCTCACCCCCAGTGTTTCTCTCCCTCTCCGCACCCCAGTGTTTCTCTATCTCCCCCCAATGTTTCTCTCTCTCTCTCCCCCCAGTGTTTCTCTCTCTCTCTCCCTACTGTTTAAATCATTCTCTCCCCCAGTGTTTCTCTCTCTCTCTCCCCCATTGTTTCTCTCTCTCTCTACCCAGTGTTTCCCTCTCTCCTCCCCGCAGAGTTTCTCTCTCGCCCCCCAGTGTTTCTATCTCTCTCTCTTCCCCCAGTGTTTCTCTCTCTCTCTCCCCCATTGTTTCTCTCTCTCTCTCCACGCAGTGTTTCCCTCTCTCCTCCCCGCAGTGTTTCTCTCTCTCCCCCCAGTCTTTCTCTCTCTCTCTCCCCCCAGTATTTCTCTCTCTCTCTCCGATGTTTCTCTCTCTCTCCCCAGTGTTTCTCTCTCCCCCCAGTATTTCTCTCTCTCCCCCAGTGTTACCCTCTCTCCTCCCCCAGTGTTTATCTCTCTCTCTCCCCCCAGTGTTTCTCTCTCTCTCTCCCCAGTGTTTCTCTCTCTCCCCCCCCAGTGTTTCTCTCTCTCTCCCCGCAGTGTATTCCAATCTCTCCGACCCCCAGTGTTTCTCTCTCACCCCCCAGTGTTTCTCTCTCTCCCCACAATGTTTCTCTCTCCCCCCCCATTGCTTCTCTCTCTCTCCCCAGTGCTTCTCTCTCTCCCCCAATGTTTCTCTCTCTCTCCCCCCAATGTATCTCAATCTCTACTCCCCCCAGTGTTTCTCTCTCTTCCCCCAGTGTTTCTCTCTCTACCCCCAATGTTTATCTCTCTCACCCCAGTCTTTCTCTCTCTCTCTCTCTCCCCCCAGTGTTTCTCTCTCTCTCCCCCCAGTGTTTCTCTCTCTCCCCCCCCAGTGTTTCTCTCTCTCACCCGCAGTGTATTCCAATCTCTCCGACCCCCAGTGTTTCTCTCTCACCCCCCAGTGTTTCTCTCTCCCCCCCCAGTGCTTCTCTCTCTCTCCCCAGTGCTTCTCTCACTCCCCCAGTGTTTCTCTCTCTCTCCCCCCAATGTATCTCAATCTCTACTCCCCCCAGTGTTTCTCTCTCTCCCCCCAGTGTTTCTCTCTCTCCCCCAGTGTTTCATTCTCTCTCTCCCCCCAGTGTTTCTCTCTCACTCTCCCCCGAGTGTTTAAATCTTTCTCTCCCCCAGTGTTTCTCGCTCTCTCTCCCCCCAGTGTTTCTCTCTCTCTCTCCACCCAGTGTTTCCCTCTCTCCTCCCCCCAATGTTTCTCTCTCTCTCTCCGCCCAGTGTTTCTCTCTCTCCCCAACCAGTGTTTCTCTCTCTCTCTCCCCCAGTGTATCTCCCTGTCTGCCCCCCCTGTGTTTCTCTCTCTCCTCCCCCCAGTATTTCTCTCTCTCTCTCCCCAGTGTTTCTCTCTCTCGCCAGTGTTTCTCTCTCTCTCCCCAGTTTTTCTCTCTCTCCCCAGTGTTTCTCTCCCTCCCCCAGTGTTTCTCTCTCTCTCCGCCACCCAGTGTTTCTCTATCTCCCCCACTGTTTCTCTCTCTCTCCCCTCAGTGTTTCTCTCTCTCTCCTCCCCCCAGTGTTTCTCTCTCTCTCCCCACAGTGTTTTCTCTCTCTCACCCCCCCAGTGTTTCTCTCTCTCTCTCCCCCCAGTTTTTCACTCTCTCTTTGTGTGCCCCCAGTTTTTTTCGCTCTCTCTCCCCCCCAGTATTTCTCTCTCTCTCTCCCCAGTTTTTCTCTCTCTGTCCCCCTCCCCAGTGTTTCACTCTCTCCTCCCCCCAGTTTTACTCTCTCTCCCCCCAGTATTTATCTCTCTCTCCCCGGTGTTTCTCTCTCTCTCCCCAGTGTTTCTCTCTCTCCCCAGTGTTTCTCTCTCACCCCCAGTGTTTCTCTCCCTCTCCGCACCCCAGTGTTTCTCTATCTCCCCCCAATGTTTCTCTCTCTCTCTCCCCCCAGTGTTTCTCTCTCTCTCTCCCTACTGTTTAAATCATTCTCTCCCCCAGTGTTTCTCTCTCTCTCCCCCATTGTTTCTCTCTCTCTCTACCCAGTGTTTCCCTCTCTCCTCCCCGCAGTGTTTCTCTCTCGCCCCCCAGTGTTTCTATCTCTCTCTCTTCCCCCAGTGTTTCTCTCTCTCTCTCCCCCATTTTTTCTCTCTCTCTCTCCACCCAGTGTTTCCCTCTCTCCTCCCCGCAGTGTTTCTCTCTCTCCCCCCAGTCTTTCTCTCTCTCTCTCCCCCCAGTATTTCTCTCTCTCTCTCCGATGTTTCTCTCTCTCTCCCCAGTGTTTCTCTCTCCCCCCAGTATTTCTCTCTCTCCCCCAGTGTTACCCTCTCTCCTCCCCCAGTGTTTCTCTCTCTCTCTCCCCCAGTGTTTCTCTCTATCTCCCCCCAGTGTTTCTCTCTCTCCCCCCCCAGTGTTTCTCTCTCTCTCCCCGCAGTGTATTCCAATCTCTCCGACCCCCAGTGTTTCTCTCTCACCCCCCAGTGTTTCTCTCTCTCCCCACAATGTTTCTCTCTCCCCCCCATTGCTTCTCTCTCTCTCCCCAGTGCTTCTCTCTCTCCCCCAGTGTTTCTCTCTCTCTCCCCCCAATGTATCTCAATCTCTACTCCCCCCAGTTTTTCTCTCTCTTCCCCCAGTGTTTCTCTCTCTACCCCCAATGTTTATCTCTCTCACCCCAGTCTTTCTCTCTCCCTCTCTCTCTCCCAAGTGTTTCTCTCTCTCTCTCTCCCCCAGTGTTTCTCGCTCTCTCTCTCTCCCCAGTGTTTCTCTCTCTCCCCACACTGTTTCTCTCTCTCTCTCCCCAATGTTTCTCTCTCTCTCCCCCCAGTCATTCTGTCTCTCTCCCCCAGTGTTTCTCTCTCCCTCCCCCCCCTGTTTCTCTCTCTCTCCCCCCCAGTGTTTCTCTCTATCTGCCCCGCAGTGTTTCTCTCTCTCCTCCCACCTGTGTTTCTCTCTCTCTCTCTCTCCCCCTAGTGATTCTCTCTCTCTCACCCCAGTATTTCTCACTCACTCTCTCCCCCAGTGTTTATCTCTCTCTCCCCCCAGTGTATCTCAATCTCTCCTCCCCCAGTGTTTCTCTCTCTCCCCCCAGTGTTTCTCTCTCTCTCTCCACCCAGTGTTACCCTCTCTCCTCCCCCCAGTTTTTCTCTCTCTCCCCCACCCAGTGTTTCTCTCTCTCTCCCACACCATGTGCTTCTATCTCTCTCTCCCCCAGTGTTTCTCCCTCTCGCCTACCAGTGTTCCTCTCTCTCTCTCTCTCCCCCCAGTGACTCTCCCTCTCCCCACAGTGTTTCTCTCTCTCTCCCCCCAGTGTTTCTCTCTCCCCCCCAGTGTTTCTCTCTCTCTCCCCGCAATGTATCCCAATCTCTTCTCCACCCAGTGTTTCCCTCTCGTCCCCCAGTGTTTCTCTCTCTCCCCCCAGTGCTTCACTCTCTCTCCCCAGTGTTTATCTGTCTCACCCCAGTTTTTCTCGAGTCCCTCTCTCTCTCCCCAGTGTTTCTCTCTCTCTCTCCCCCCAGTTTTTCTCTCTCTCTCTCCACAGTGTTTCTCTCTCTCCCCCCACTGTTTCTCTCTCTCTCTCCCCAGTGATTCACTCTCTCACTCCTCCCAGTTTTTCTCTCTTTCTCCCTCCCCAGTCTTTCTCTCTCTCTCTCCCAGTGTTTCTCTCTCCCTCCCCCCATTGTTTCTCTCTCTCTCCCCTACAGTGTTTCCGTCTGTGTCCCCCCAGTGTTTCTCTCTCTCCTCCCCAGTGTTTCTCTCTCTCTCGCCCCCAGTATTTCGCTCTCTCCACCCGTTGTTTCTCTCTCTCTCCCCCCAGTGTTTCTCTCTCTCCAGATGTGGAGATGCCGGTGATGGACTGGGGTTGACAATTGTAAACAATTTTACAACACCAAGTTATAGTCCAGCAATTTTATTTTAAATTCACAAGCTTTCGGAGATTTCCTCCTTCCTCATTTGCCTGAGCAATTTTATTTTAAATTCACAAGCTTTCGGAGATTTCCTCCTTCCTCATTTGCCGGAGATTTCCTCCTTCCTCATTTGCCTGAGGAAGGAGGAAATCTCCGAAAGCTTGTGAATTTAAAATAAAATTGCTGGACTATAACTTGGTGTTGTAAAATTGTTTACAATTCTCTCTCTCCACCCATTGTTTCTCTCTCTCTCTCCCCAGTGTTTCTCTCTCTCTCCCACCCCCATTGTTTCTCTCTCTCTCTCCACCCAGTGTTTCACTCTCTCCACCCAGTGTTTCTCTCTCACTCCCCAGTGTTTCTCTCTCTCCCCTGTTTTTCTCTCTCTATCTCTCCCCCCAGTGTTTCTCTCTCTCTCTATCCCCAGTGTTACTCTCCCTGTCCCCCGCCCCAGTGTTTCTCTCTCTCCTCCCCGCAGTGTTTCTCTCTCTCCCCCCAGTGTTTCTCTCTCTCCCCGCAGTGTTTCTCTCTCTCTCTCCCCCAGTGTTTCTATCTCTCCCCAGAGTTCATCTCTCTCCCCAATCATTCTCTCTCTCCCCAGTGTTTCTCTCTGTCCACCTCCCCAGTGTTTCTCTCTCTTCTCCCCCCAGTGTTTCTCACTCTCCTCCCAGTGTTTCTCTCTCTCCCCCCAGTGTTTTTCTCTCTCTCTCCCCTCAGTGTTTCTATCTCTCCCCAGAGTTTCTCTCTCTCCCCAAAGTTTCTCTCTCTCCCCAGTGTTTCTCTCTCTCCCCCCATAGTTTCTCTCTCTCTCCACCTCACAGTGTTTCTCTCTCTCCCCCCAGTCTTTCTCTCTCTCTCTCCCCCAATGTTTCTCTCTCTCTCTCCACCCAGTGTTTCCCTCTCTCCTCCCCGCAGTGTTTCTCTCTCTCCCCCAGTCTTTCTCTCTCTCTCTCCCCCCAGTGTTTCTCTCTCTCCCCCAGTGTTTCATTCTCTCTCTCCCCCCAGTGTTTCTCTCTCACTCTCCCCCGAGTGTTTAAATCTTTCTCTCCCCCAGTGTTTCTCGCTCTCTCTCCCCCCAGTGTTTCTCTCTCTCTCTCCACCCAGTGTTTCCCTCTCTCCTCCCCCCAGTGTTTCTCTCTCTCTCTCCGCCCAGTGTTTCTCTCTCTACCCAACCAGTGTTTCTCTCTCTCTCTCCCCCAGTGTATCTCCCTGTCTGCCCCCCCCAGTGTTTCTCTCTCTCCTCCCCCCAGTATTTCTCTCTCTCTCTCCCCAGTGTTTCTCTCTCTCGCCAGTGTTTCTCTCTCTCTCCCCAGTTTTTCTCTCTCTCCCCAGTGTTTCTCTCCCTCCCCCAGTGTTTCTCTCTCTCTCCGCCACCCAGTGTTTCTCTATCTCCCCCAGTGTTTCTCCCTCTCTCCCCTCAGTGTTTCTCGCTCTCTCCTCCCCCCAGTGTTTCTCTCTCTCTCCCCACAGTGTTTTCTCTCTCTCACCCCCCCAGTGTTTCTCTCTCTCTCTCCCCCCAGTTTTTCACTCTCTCTTTGTGTGCCCCCAGTTTTTTTCGCTCTCTCTCCCCCCCAGTATTTCTCTCTCTCTCTCCCCAGTGTTTCTCTCTCTGTCCCCCTCCCCAGTGTTTCACTCTCTCCTCCCCCCAGTTTTTCTCTCTCTCCCCCCAGTATTTCTCTCTCTCTCCCCGGTGTTTCTCTCTCTCTCCCCAGTGTTTCTCTCTCACCCCCAGTGTTTCTCTCCCTCTCCGCACCCCAGTGTTTCTCTATCTCCCCCCAATGTTTCTCTCTCTCTCTCTCCCCAGTGTTTCTCTCTCTCTCTCCCTACTGTTTAAATCATTCTCTCCCCCAGTGTTTCTCTCTCTCTCTCCCCCATTGTTTCTCTCTCTCTCTACCCAGTGTTTCCCTCTCTCCTCCCCGCAGTGTTTCTCTCTCGCCCCCAGTGTTTCTATCTCTCTCTCTTCCCCCAGTTTTTCTCTCTCTCTCTCCCCCATTGTTTCTCTCTCTCTCTCCACGCAGTGTTTCGCTCTCTCCTCCCCGCAGTGTTTCTCTCTCTCCCCCCAGTCTTTCTCTCTCTCTCTCCCCCCAGTATTTCTCTCTCTCTCTCCGATGTTTCTCTCTCTCTCCCCAGTGTTTCTCTCTCCCCCCAGTATTTCTCTCTCTCCCCCAATTTTTCTCTCTCTCTCTCCCCCCAGTGTTTCTCTCTCTCTCCCCGCAGTGTATTCCAATCTCTCCGACCCCCAGTGTTTCTCTCTCTCCCCACAATGTTTCTCTCTCCCCCCCCAGTGCTTCTCTCTCTCTCCCCAGTGCTTCTCTCTCTCCCCCAGTGTTTCTCTCTCTCTCACCCCAATGTATCTCAATCTCTACTCCCCCCAGTGTTTCTCTCTCTTCCCCCAGTGTTTCTCTCTCTCCCCCCAATGTTTAGCTCTCTCACCCCAGTCTTTCTCTCTCCCTCTCTCTCTCCCAAGTGTTTCTCGCTCTCTCTCTCTCCCCAGTGTTTCTCTCTCTCCCCACACTGTTTCTCTCTCTCTCTCCCCAATGTTTCTCTCTCTCTCCCCCCAGTCATTCTGTATCTCTCCCCCAGTGTTTCATTCTCTCTCTCCCCCCAGTGTTTCTCTCTCACTCTCCCCCGAGTGTTTAAATCTTTCTCTCCCCCAGTGTTTCTCGCTCTCTCTCCCCCCAGTGTTTCTCTCTCTCTCTCCGCCCAGTGTTTCTCTCTCTCCCCAACCAGTGTTTCTCTCTCTCTCCCCAGTGTTTCTCTCTCACCCCCAGTGTTTCTCTCCCTCTCCGCACCCCAGTGTTTCTCTATCTCCCCCCAATGTTTCTCTCTCTCTCTCTCCCCAGTGTTTCTCTCTCTCTCTCCCTACTGTTTAAATCATTCTCTCCCCCAGTGTTTCTCTCTCTCTCTCTCACCCATTGTTTCTCTCTCTCTCTACCCAGTGTTTCCCTCTCTCGTCCCCGCAGTGTTTCTCTCTCGCCCCCCAGTGTTTCTATCTCTCTCTCTTCCCCCAGTGTTTCTCTATCTCCCCCCAATGTTTCTCTCTCTCTCCCTCCCCAGTGTTTCTCTCTCTCTCTCCCTACTGTTTAAATCATTCTCTCACCCAATGTTTCTCTCTCTCTCTCCCCCATTGTTTCTCTCTCTCTCTCCCCAGTGTTTCCCTCTCTCCTCCCCGCAGTGTTTCTCTCTCGCCCCCCAGTGTTTCTATCTCTCTCTCTTCCCCCAGTGTTTCTCTCTCTCTCTCCCCCATTGTTTCTCTCTCTCTCTCCACCCAGTGTTTCGCTCTCTCCTCCCCCCAGTGTTTCTCTCTCTCCTCCCCCCAGTATTTCTCTCTCTCTCTCCCCAGTGTTTCTCTCTCTCGCCAGTGTTTCTCTCTCTCTCCCCAGTTTTTCTCTCTCTCCCCAGTGTTTCTCTCCTTCCCCCAGTGTTTCTCTCTCTCTCCGCCACCCAGTGATTCTCTATCTCCCCCCAGTGTTTCTCTCTCTATCCCCTCAGTGTTTCTCTCTCTCTCCTCCCCCCAGTGTTTCTCTCTCTCTCCCCACAGTGTTTTCTCTCTCTCACCCCCCCAGTGTTTCTCTCTCTCTCTCCCCACAGTTTTTCACTCTCTCTTTGTGTGCCCCCAGTTTTTTTCGCTCTCTCTCCCCCCCAGTATTTCTCTCTCTCTCTCCCCAGTGTTTCTCTCTCTGTCCCCCTCCCCAGTGTTTCACTCTCTCCTCACCCCAGTTATTCTCTCTCTCCCCACAGTATTTCTCTCTCTCTCCCCGGTGTTTCTCTCTCTCTCCCCAGTGTTTCTCTCTCTCCCCAGTGTTTCTCTCTCACCCCCAGTGTTTCTCTCCCTCTCCGCACCCCAGTGTTTCTCTATCTCCCCCCAATGTTTCTCTCTCTCTCTCCCCCCAGTGTTTCTCTCTCTCTCTCCCTACTGTTTAAATCATTCTCTCCCCCAGTGTTTCTCTCTCTCTCTCCCCCATTGTTTCTCTCTCTCTCTACCCAGTGTTTCCCTCTCTCCTCCCCGCAGTGTTTCTCTCTCGCCCCCCAGTGTTTCTCTCTCTCTCTCCCCCATTGTTTCTCTCTCTCTCTCCACCCAGTGTTTCCCTCTTTCCTCCCCGCAGTGTTTCTCTCTCTCCCCCAGTCTTTCTCTCTCTCTCTCCCCCCAGTATTTCTCTCTCTCTCTCCGATGTTTCTCTCTCTCCCCCCAGTGTTTCTCTCTCTCCCCAGTGTTTCTCTCTCCTCCCCCTAGTATTTCTCTCCCTCTCACCCCAGTGTTTCTCTCACTCCCTCCCCCCCCCGTGTTTCTTTCTCTCTCTCCACAGCGTATCTCAATCTCTCCTCCCCCAGTGTTTCTCTCTCTCCCCCCAGTGTTTCTCTCTCTCTCTCCACCCAGTGTTTCCCTCTCTACTCCCCCCAGTATTTCTCTCCCTCTCACCCCAGTGTTTCTCTCTCTCCCTCCCCCCCCCCGATTGTCTTTCTCTCTCTCCCCAGTGTATCTCAATCTCTCCTCCCCCCAGTGTTTCTCTCTCTCCCCACACTGTTTCTCTCTCTCTCTCCCCAGTGATTCTCTCTCTCACTCCTCCCAGTGTTTCTCTCTCTCTCCCTCCCCAGCGTTTCTCTCTCTCTCCCCTACAGTGTTTCCCTCTGTGTCCCCCCAGTGTTTCTCTCTCTCCTCCCCAGTGTTTCTCTCTCTCTCTCCCCCCAGTGTTTCGCTCTCTCCACCCGTTGTTTCTCTCTCTCTCTCCCCAGTGTTTCTCTCTCTCTCCCACCCCCATTGTTTCTCTCTCTCTCTCCACCCAGTGTTTCAATCTCTCCACCCAGTGTTTCTCTCTCACTCCCCAGTGTTTCTCTCTCTCCCCTGTTTTTCTCTCTCTATCTCTCCCCCCAGTGTTTCTCTCTCTCTCTATCCCCAGTGTTACTCTCCCTGTCCCCCGCCCCAGTGTTTCTCTCTCTCCTCCCCGCAGTGTTTCCCTCTCTCCCCCCAGTGTTTCTCTCTCTCCCCCCAGTGTTTCTCTCTCTCTCTCCCCCAGTGTTTCTATCTCTCCCCAGACTTCATCTCTCTCCCCAATCTTTCTCTCTCTCCCCAGTGTTTCTCTCTGTCCACCTCCCCAGTGTTTCTCTCTCTTCTCCCCCCAGTGTTTCTCACTCTCCTCCCAGTGTTTCTCTCTCTCCCCCCAGTGTTTCTCTCTCTCTCTCCCCCCAGTGTTTCCATCTCTCCCCAGAGTTTCTCTCTCTCCCCAAAGTTTCTCTCTCTCCCCAGTGTTTCTCTCTCTCCCCCCATAGTTTCTCTCTCTCTCCACCTCACAGTGTTTCTCTCTCTCCCCCCAGTCTTTCTCTCTCTCTCTCCCCCAATGTTTCTCTCTCTCTCTCCACCCAGTGTTTCCCTCTCTCCTCCCCGCAGTGTTTCTCTCTCTCCCCCAGTCTTTCTCTCTCTCTCTCCCCCCAGTGTTTCTCTCTCTCCCCCAGTGTTTCATTCTCTCTCTCCCCCCAGTGTTTCTCTCTCACTCTCCCCCGAGTGTTTAAATCTTTCTCTCCCCCAGTGTTTCTCGCTCTCTCTCCCCCCAGTGTTTCTCTCTCTCTCTCCACCCAGTGTTTCCCTCTCTCCTCCCCCCAGTGTTTCTCTCTCTCTCTCCGCCCAGTGTTTCTCTCTCTCCCCAACCAGTGTTTCTCTCACTCTCTCCCCCAGTGTATCTCCCTGTCTGCCCCCCTCCCAGTGTTTCTCTCTCTCCTCCCCCCAGTATTTCTCTCTCTCTCTCCCCAGTGTTTCTCTCTCTCGCCAGTGTTTCTCTCTCTCTCCCCAGTTTTTCTCTTTCTCCCCAGTGTTTCTCTCCCTCCCCCAGTGTTTCTCTCTCTCTCCGCCACCCAGTGTTTCTCTATCTCCCCCAGTGTTTCTCTCTCTCTCCCCTCAGTGTTTCTCGCTCTCTCCTCCCCCCAGTGTTTCTCTCTCTCTCCCCACAGTGTTTTCTCTCTCTCACCCCCCCAGTGTTTCTCTCTCTCTCTCCCCTCAGTTTTTCACTCTCTCTTTGTGTGCCCCCAGTTTTTTTCGCTCTCTCTCCCCCCCAGTATTTCTCTCTCTCTCTCCCCAGTGTTTCTCTCTCTGTCCCCCTCCCCAGTGTTTCACTCTCTCCTCCCCCCAGTTTTTCTCTCTCTCCCCCCAGTATTTCTCTCTCTCTCCCCGGTGTTTCTTTCTCTCTCCCCAGTGTTTCTCTCTCACCCCCAGTGTTTCTCTCCCTCTCCGCACCCCAGTGTTTCTCTATCTCCCCCCAATGTTTCTCTCTCTCTCTCCCCAGTGTTTCTCTCTCTCTCTCCCTACTGTTTAAATCATTCTTTCCCCCAATGTTTCTCTCTCTCTCTCCCCCATTGTTTCTCTCTCTCTCTACCCAGTGTTTCCCTCTCTCCTCCCCGCAGTGTTTCTCTCTCGCCCCCCAGTGTTTCTATCTCTCTCTCTTCCCCCAGTGTTTCTCTCTCTCTCTCCCCCATTGTTTCTCTCTCTCTCTCCACCCAGTGTTTCGCTCTCTCCTCCCCGCAGTGTTTCTCTCTCTCCCCCCAGTCTTTCTCTCTCTCTCTCCCCCCAGTATTTCACTCTCTCTCTCCGATGTTTCTCTCTCTCTCCCCAGTGTTTCTCTCTCCCCCCAGTATTTCTCTCTCTCCCCCAGTTTTTCTCTCTCTCTCTCCCCCCAGTGTTTCTCTCTCTCTCCCCGCAGTGTATTCCAATCTCTCCGACCCCCAGTGTTTCTCTCTCACCCCCCCAGTGTTTCTCTCTCTCCCCACAATGTTTCTCTCTCCCCCCCAGTGCTTCTCTCTCTCTCCCCAGTGCTTCTCTCTCTCCCCCAGTGTTTCTCTCTCTCTCCCCCCAATGTATCTCAATCTCTACTCCCCCCAGTGTTTCTCTCTCTTCCCCCAGTGTTTCTCTCTCTCCCCCCAATGTTTATCTCTCTCACCCCAGTCTTTCTCTCTCCCTCTCTCTCTCCCAAGTGTTTCTCTCTCTCTCTCTCCCCCAGTGTTTCTCGCTCTCTCTCTCTCCCCAGTGTTTCTCTCTCTCCCCACACTGTTTCTCTCTCTCTCTCCCCAATGTTTCTCTCTCTCTCCCCCCAGTCATTCTGTATCTCTCCCCCAGTGTTTCTCTCTCCCTCCCCCCCCCACTGTTTCTCTCTCTCTCCCCCCCCAGTGTTTCTCTCTATCTCCCCCGCAGTGTTTCTCTCTCTCCTCCCACCTGTGTTTCTCTCTCTCTCTCTCCCCCCCAGTGATTCTCACTCTCTCCCCCCAGCATTTCTCACTCACTCTCTCCCCCAGTGTTTATCTCTATCTCCCCCCAGTGTATCTCAATCTCTCCTCCCCCAGTGTTTCTCTCTCTCCCCCCAGTGTTTTTCTCTCTCTCTCCACCCAGTGTTACCCTCTCTCCTCCCCCCAGTTTTTCTCTCTCTCCCCCACCCAGTGTTTCTCTCTCTCTCCCACATCATGTGCTTCTATCTCTCTCTCCCCAGTGTTTCTTTCTCTCTCCTCCCCCCACTGTTTCTCCCTCTCGCCTACCAGTGTTCCTCTCTCTCTCTCTCTCTCTCCCCCCAGTGACTCTCCCTCTCCCCCCAGTGTTTCTCTCTCTCTCTATCTCCACAGTGTTTCTCTCTCTCTCCCCCCAGTGTTTCTCTCTCCCCCCCAGTGTTTCTCTCTCTCTCCCCGCAATGTATCCCAATCTCTACTCCACCCAGTGTTTCCCTCTCGTCCCCCAGTGTTTCTCTCTCTCCCCCCAATGTTTCTCTCTCTCCCCCCAGTGCTTCACTCTCTCTCCCCAGTGTTTATCTGTCTCACCCCAGTTTTTCTCTAGTCCCTCTCTCTCTCCCCAGTGTTTCTCTCTCTCTCTCCCCACCAGTGTTTCTCTCTCTCTCTCCACAGTGTTTCTCTCTCTCCCCACACTGTTTCTCTCTCTCTCTCCCCAGTGATTCTCTCTCTCACTCCTCCCAGTGTTTCTCTCTCTCTCCCTCCCCAGCGTTTCTCTCTCTCTCCCTCCCCAGTCTTTCTCTCTCTCTCCCAGTGTTTCTCTCTCCCTCCCCCCATTGTTTCTCTCTCTCTCCCCTACAGTGTTTCCCTCTGTGTCCCCCCAGTGTTTCTCTCTCTCCTCCCCAGTGTTTCTCTCTCTCTCTCCCCCCAGTGTTTCGCTCTCTCCACCCGTTGTTTCTCTCTCTCTCTCCCCAGTGTTTCTCTCTCTCTCCCACCCCCATTGTTTCTCTCTCTCTTTCCACCCAGTGTTTCACTCTCTCCACCCAGTGTTTCTCTCTCACTCCCCAGTGTTTCTCTCTCTCCCCTGTTTTTCTCTCTCTATCTCTCCCCCCAGTGTTTCTCTCTCTCTCTATCCCCAGTGTTACTCTCCCTGTCCCCCGCCCCAGTGTTTCTCTCTCTCCTCCCCGCAGTGTTTCTCTCTCTCCCCCCAGTGTTTCTCTCTCTCCCCCCAGTGTTTCTCTCTCTCTCCCCCAGTGTTTCTATCTCTCCCCAGAGTTCATCTCTCTCCCCAATCTTTCTCTCTCTCCCCAGTGTTTCTCTCTGTCCACCTCCCCAGTGTTTCTCTCTCTTCTCCCCCCAGTGTTTCTCACTCTCCTCCCAGTGTTTCTCTCTCTCCCCCCAGTGTTTCTCTCTCTCTCTCCCCCCCAGTGTTTCTATCTCTCCCCAGAGTTTCTCTCTCTCCCCAAAGTTTCCCTCTCTCCCCCCATAGTTTCTCTCTCTCTCCACCTCACAGTGTTTCTCTCTCTCCCCCCAGTCTTTCTCTCTCTCTCTCCCACAATGTTTCTCTCTCACTCTCCACCCAGTGTTTCCCTCTCTCCTCCCCGCAGTGTTTCTCTCTCTCCCCCAGTCTTTCTCTCTCTCTCTCCCCCAGTGTTTCTCTCTCTCCCCCAGTGTTTCATTCTCTCTCTCCCCCCAGTGTTTCTCTCTCACTCTCCCCCGAGTGTTTAAATCTTTCTCTCCCCCAGTGTTTCTCGCTCTCTCTCCCCCCAGTGTTTCTCTCTCTCTCTCCGCCCAGTGTTTCTCTCTCTCCCCAACCAGTGTTTCTCTCTCTCTCTCCCCCAGTGTATCTCCCTGTCTGCCCCCCCCCCAGTGTTTCTCTCTCTCCTCCCCCCAGTATTTCTCTCTCTCTCTCCCCAGTGTTTCTCTCTCTCGCCAGTGTTTCTCTCTCTCTCCCCAGTTTTTCTCTCTCTCCCCAGTGTTTCTCTCCCTCCCCCAGTGTTTCTCTCTCTCTCCGCCACCCAGTGTTTCTCTATCTCCCCCAGTGTTTCTCTCTCTCTCCCCACAGTGTTTTCTCTCTCTCACCCCCCCCAGTGTTTCTCTCTCTCTCTCCCCCCAGTTTTTCACTCTCTCTTTGTGTGCCCCCAGTTTTTTTCGCTCTCTCTCCCCCCCAGTATTTCTCTCTCTCTCTCCCCAGTGTTTCTCTCTCTGTCCCCCTCCCCAGTGTTTCACTCTCTCCTCCCCCCAGTTTTTCTCTCTCTCCCCCCAGTATTTCTCTCTCTCTCCCCGGTGTTTCTCTCTCTCTCCCCAGTGTTTCTCTCTCACCCCCAGTGTTTCTCTCCCTCTCCGCACCCCAGTGTTTCTCTATCTCCCCCCAATGTTTCTCTCTCTCTCTCTCCCCAGTGTTTCTCTCTCTCTCTCCCTACTGTTTAAATCATTCTCTCCCCCAGTGTTTCTCTCTCTCTCTCACCCATTGTTTCTCTCTCTCTCTACCCAGTGTTTCCCTCTCTCCTCCCCGCAGTGTTTCTCTCTCGCCCCCCAGTGTTTCTATCTCTCTCTCTTCCCCCAGTGTTTCTCTATCTCCCCCCAATGTTTCTCTCTCTCTCCCTCCCCAGTGTTTCTCTCTCTCTCTCCCTACTGTTTAAATCATTCTCTCACCCAATGTTTCTCTCTCTCTCTCTCCCATTCTTTCTCTCTCTCTCTACCCAGTGTTTCCCTCTCTCCTCCCCGCAGTGTTTCTCTCTCGCCCCCCAGTGTTTCTATCTCTCTCTCTTCCCCCAGTGTTTCTCTCTCTCTCTCCCCCATTGTTTCTCTCTCTCTCTCCACCCAGTGTTTCGCTCTCTCCTCCCCCCAGTGTTTCTCTCTCTCCTCCCCCCAGTATTTCTCTCTCTCTCTCCCCAGTGTTTCTCTCTCTCGCCAGTGTTTCTCTCTCTCTCCCCAGTTTTTCTCTCTCTCCCCAGTGTTTCTCTCCTTCCCCCAGTGTTTCTCTCTCTCTCCGCCACCCAGTGATTCTCTATCTCCCCCCAGTGTTTCTCTCTCTCTCCCCTCAGTGTTTCTCTCTCTCTCCTCCCCCCAGTGTTTCTCTCTCTCTCCCCACAGTGTTTTCTCTCTCTCACCCCCCCAGTGTTTCTCTCTCTCTCTCCCCACAGTTTTTCACTCTCTCTTTGTGTGCCCCCAGTTTTTTTCGCTCTCTCTCCCCCCCAGTATTTCTCTCTCTCTCTCCCCAGTGTTTCTCTCTCTGTCCCCCTCCCCAGTGTTTCACTCTCTCCTCACCCCAGTTATTCTCTCTCTCCCCACAGTATTTCTCTCTCTCTCCCCGGTGTTTCTCTCTCTCTCCCCAGTGTTTCTCTCTCTCCCCAGTGTTTCTCTCTCACCCCCAGTGTTTCTCTCCCTCTCCGCACCCCAGTGTTTCTCTATCTCCCCCAAATGTTTCTCTCTCTCTCTCCCCCCAGTGTTTCTCTCTCTCTCTCCCTACTGTTTAAATCATTCTCTCCCCCAGTGTTTCTCTCTCTCTCTCCCCCATTGTTTCTCTCTCTCTCTACCCAGTGTTTCCCTCTCTCCTCCCCGCAGTGTTTCTCTCTCGCCCCCCAGTGTTTCTCTCTCTCTCTCCCCCATTGTTTCTCTCTCTCTCTCCACCCAGTGTTTCCCTCTTTCCTCCCCGCAGTGTTTCTCTCTCTCCCCCAGTCTTTCTCTCTCTCTCTCCCCCCAGTATTTCTCTCTCTCTCTCCGATGTTTCTCTCTCTCTCCCCAGTGTTTCTCTCTCTCCCCAGTGTTTCTCTCTCCTCCCCCAGTATTTCTCTCCCTCTCACCCCAGTGTTTCTCTCTCTCCCTCCCCCCCCGTGTTTCTTTCTCTCTCTCCCCAGCGTATCTCAATCTCTCCTCCCCCAGTGTTTCTCTCTCTCCCCCCAGTGTTTCTCTCTCTCTCTCCACCCAGTGTTTCCCTCTCTACTCCCCCCAGTATTTCTCTCCCTCTCACCCCAGTGTTTCTCTCTCTCCCTCCCCCCCCCCCGTGTGTCTTTCTCTCTCTCCCCAGTGTATCTCAATCTCTCCTCCCCCCAGCGTTTCTCTCTCTCCCCCCAGTGTTTCTCTCTCTCTCTCCCCCCAGTATTTCTCTCTCTCTCTCCGATGTTTCTCTCTCTCTCCCCAGTGTTTCTCTCTGCTCCCCCCAGTATTTCTCTCCCTCTCACCCCAGTGTTTCTCTCTCTCCCTCCCCCCCGTGTTTCTTTCTCTCTCTCCCCAGTGTATCTCAATCTCTCCTCCCCCCAGTGTTTCTCTCTCTCCCCCCAGTGTTTCTCTCTCTCTCTCCCCCCAGTGTTTCTCTCTCTCTCCCACACCATGTGTTTCTCTCTCTCTCTCTCCCCAGTGTTTCTTTCTCTCTCCTGCCCCCACTGTTCCTCTCTCTCTCCCCCCCAGTGTTTCTCTCCCTCCCCCCAGTGTTTCTCTCTCTCTCTCTCCCGCCAGTGTTTCTCTCTCTCCCCCCACTATTTCTCTCTCTCTCCCCGGTCGCTCTCTCTCTCTCTCCAGTGTTTCTCTCTCTCCCCAATGTTTCTCTCTCACTCCCAGTGTTTCTCTCTCTCTCCGCCCCCCAGTGTTTCTCTATTTCCCCCAGTGTTTCTCTCTCCTCCCCCCACTGTTTCTCTCTCTCATCCCCAGTGTTTCTCTCTCTCTCTATCCCCCCAGTGTTTCTCTCTCTCTCCCCCAGTGTTTCTCTCTCTCTCCCCCCAGTGTTTCTCTCTCTCTCCCCCCAGTTTATCCCAATCTCTCCTCCCCCCAGTGTTTCTCTCTCACCCCCAGTGTTTCTGTCTCTCCCCCAATGTTTCTCTCTCCCCCCCAGTGCTTCTCTCTCTCCCCAGTGTTTCTCTCTCTCCCCCAGTGTTTCTCTCTCTCTCTTCCCCCAATGTATCCCAATCTCTACTCCCCCAGTGTTTTTCTCTCTTCCCCCAGTGTTTCTCTCTCTCACCGCAATGTTTCTCTGTCTCCCCCCAGTGTTTCCCTCTCTCCTCCCCGCATTGTTTCTCTCTCTCTCGCCGCCCGCTGTTTCTCTCTCTACCCCCCCCCAGTGTTTCTCTCTCTCTCTCTCACCCCAGTGTTTCTCTCTCTCTCCCCCCAGTGTTTCTCTCTCTCTCTCCACCCAGTGTTTCCCTCTCTCCTCCCCCCAGTGTTTCTCTCTCTCTCTCCCCCCAGTGTTTCTCTCTCTCTCTCCACCCAGTGTTTCTCTCTCTCTCCTCCCCCCAGTGGTTCTCTCTCTCTCTCCCCCCAGTTTTTCACTCTCTCGCTCTCTCCCTAGTGTTTAAATCATTCTCTCCCCCAGTGTTTCTCTCTCTCTCTCCCCCATTGTTTCTCTCTCTCTCTCTCTACCCAGTGTTTCCCTCTCTCCTCCCCGCAGTGTTTCTCTCTCGCCCCCCAGTGTTTCTATCTCTCTCTCTTCCCCCAGTTTTTCTCTCACTCTCTCCCCCATTGTTTCTCTCTCTCTCTCCACCCAGTGTTTCCCTCTCTCCTCCCCGCAGTGTTTCTCTCTCTCCCCCAGTCTTTCTCTCTCTCTCTCCCCCCAGTATTTCTCTCTCTCTCCCCGATGTTTCTCTCTCTCTCCCCAGTGTTTCTCTCTCTCCCCAGTGTTTCTCTCTCCTCCCCCCAGTATTTCTCTCTCTCTCACCCCAGTGTTTCCCTCTCTCCTCACCCCAGTGTTTCTCTCTCTCTCTCCCCCAGTGTATCTCAATCTCTCCTCCCCCAGTGTTTCTCTCTCACCCCAGTCTTTCTTTCTCTCTCCCACCCCAGTGTTTCTCTCTCCTCCCCCCAGTATTTCTCTCTCTCTCCCCCCAGTTTTTCTCTCTCTCTCTCCCCCAGTGTTTCTCTCTCTCTCTCCCCCAGTGTATCTCAATCTCTCCTCCCCCAGTGTTTCCCTCTCTTCCCCCACTGTTTCTCTCTCTCTCTCCACCCAGTGTTTCCCTCTATCCTCCCCCCAGTTATTCTCTCTCTCTCTCCCCCCAGTGTTTCTCTCTCTCTCCCACACCATGTGTTTCTATCTCTCTCTCTCTCCCCCAGTGTTTCTTTCTCTCTCCTCCCCCCACTGTTTCCCTCTCTCTCCCCCCAATGTTTCACTCTCTGCCCCCCCAGTGTTTCTCTCTCTCTCTCTATCCCCCCACTGTTTCTCTCTCTCTCCGCACAGTGTTTCTCTCTCTCTCCCCCCAGTGTTTCTCTCTCTCCCCCAGTGTTTCCCTCTCTCCTCCCCCCAGTGTTTCTCTCTCTCTCTCCCCCAGTGTATCTCAATCTCTCCCCGCCAGTGTTTCTCTCTCTCCCCCCCAGTATTTCTCTCTCTCTCCCCGATGTTTCTCTCTCTCTCCCCAGTGTATCTCAATCTCTCCTCCCCCCAGTGTTTCTCTCCTCCCCCCAGTTATTCTCTCTCTCTCTCCCCCCAGTGTTTCTCTCTCTCTCCCACACCATGTGTTTCTCTCTCTCTCTCTCCCCAGTGTTTCTTTCTCTCTCCTCCCCCCGCTGTTCCTCTCTCTCTCCCCCCCAGTGTTTCTCTCCCTCCCCCCCAGTGTTTCTCTCTCTCTCTCTCACCCCAGTGTTTCCCTCTCTCCTCACCCCAGTGTTTCTCACTCTCTCTCCCCCAGTGTATCTCAATCTCTCCTCCCCCAGTGTTTCTCTCTCTCCCTCCAGTCTTTCTCTCTCTCTACCACCCCAGTGTTTCTCTCTCCTACCCCCAGTATTTCTCTCTCTCTCCCCCCAGTGTTTCTCTCTCTCTCTCCCAGTGTTTCTCTCTCTCTCCCCCAGTGTATCTCAATCTCTCCTCCCCCAGTGTTTCCCTCTCTTCCCCCACTGTTTCTCTCTCTCTCCACCCAGTGTTTCCCTCTATCCTCTCCCCAGTTATTCTCTCTCTCTCTCCCCCCAGTGTTTCTCTCTCTCTCCCACACCATGTGTTTCTGTCTCTCTCTCTCTCCCCCAGTGTTTCTTTCTCTCTCCTCCCCCCACTGTTTCTCTCTCTCTTCCCCCAGTGTTTCACTCTCTGCCCCCCCAGTGTTTCTCTCTCTCTCTCTATCACCCCACTGTTTCTCTCTCTCTCCGCACAGTGTTTCTCTCTCTCTCCCCCAGTGTTTCTCTCTCTCCCCCAGTGTTTCCCTCTCTCCTCCCCCCAGTGTTTCTCTCTCTCTCTCCCCCCAGTGTATCTCAATCTCTCCCCGCCAGTGTTTCTCTCTCTCCCCCCCAGTATTTCTCTCTCTCTCCCCGATGTTTCTCTCTCTCCCCCCAGTGTATCTCACTCTCTCCTCCCCCCAGTGTTTCTCTCCTCCCCCCAGTTATTCTCTCTCTCTCTCCCCCCAGTGTTTCTCTCTCTCTCCCACACCATGTGTTTCTCTCTCTCTCTCTCCCCAGTGTTTCTTTCTCTCTCCTCCCCCCACTGTTCCTCTCTCTCTCCCCCCAGTGTTTCTCTCCCTCCCCCCCAGTGTTTCTCTCTCTCTCTCTCCCGCCAGTTTTTCTCTCTCTCCCCCCACTATTTCTCTCTCTCTCCCCGGTGTCTCTCTCTCTCTCTCCAGTGTTTCTCTCTCTCCCCAATGTTTCTCTCTCACTCGCAGTGTTTCTCTCTCTCTCCGCCCCCCAGTGTTTCTCTATTTCCCCCAGTGTTTCTCTCTCTCCCCGCAGTGTTTCTCTCCCTCTCCCCCCAGTGTTTCTCTCTCTCTCTCCCCCCAGTGTTTCTCGCTCACCCCCAGTGTTTCTCTCTCCCCCACCAGTCTTTCTCTCTCCTCCCCCCATTGTTTCTCTCTCTCATCCCCAGTTTTTCTCTCTCTCTCTATCCCCCCAGTGTTTCTCTCTCTCTCCCCCCAGTGTTTCTCTCTCCTCCCCCCAGTATTTCTCTCTCTCTCCCCCCAGTGTTTCTCTCTCTCTCTCCCCCAGTGTTTCTCTCTCTCTCCCCCAGTGTATCTCAATCTCTCCTCCCCCAGTGTTTCCCTCTCTTCCCCCACTGTTTCTCTCTCTCTCTCCACCCAGTGTTTCCCTCTTTCCCCCCCGCAGTGTTTCTCTCTCTCCCCCAGTCTTTCTCTCTCTCTCTCCCCCCAGTATTTCTCTCTCTCTCTCCGATGTTTCTCTCTCTCTCCCCAGTGTTTCTCTCTCTCCCCAGTGTTTCTCTCTCCTCCCCCCAGTATTTCTCTCCCTCTCACCCCAGTGTTTCTCTCTCTCCCTCCCCCCCCGTGTTTCTTTCTCTCTCTCCCCAGCGTATCTCAATCTCTCCTCCCCCAGTGTTTCTCTCTCTCCCCCCAGTGTTTCTCTCTCTCTCTCCACCCAGTGTTTCCCTCTCTACTCCCCCCAGTATTTCTCTCCCTCTCACCCCAGTGTTTCTCTCTCTCCCTCCCCCCCCCGTGTGTCTTTCTCTCTCTCCCCAGTGTATCTCAATCTCTCCTCCCCCCAGTGTTTCTCTCTCTCCCCCCAGTGTTTCTCTCTCTCTCTCCCCCCAGTATTTCTCTCTCTCTCTCCGATGTTTCTCTCTCTCTCCCCAGTGTTTCTCTCTGCTCCCCCCAGTATTTCTCTCCCTCTCACCCCAGTGTTTCTCTCTCTCCCTCCCCCCCGTGTTTCTTTCTCTCTCTCCCCAGTGTATCTCAATCTCTCCTCCCCCCAGTGTTTCTCTCTCTCCCCCCAGTGTTTCTCTCTCTCTCTCCCCCCAGTGTTTCTCTCTCTCTCCCACACCATGTGTTTCTCTCTCTCTCTCTCCCCAGTGTTTCTTTCTCTCTCCTGCCCCCACTGTTCCTCTCTCTCTCCCCCCCAGTGTTTCTCTCCCTCCCCCCAGTGTTTCGCTCTCTCTCTCTCCCGCCAGTGTTTCTCTCTCTCCCCCCACTATTTCTCTCCCTCTCCCCGGTCGCTCTCTCTCTCTCTCCAGTGTTTCTCTCTCTCCCCAATGTTTCTCTCTCACTCCCAGTGTTTCTCTCTCTCTCCGCCCCCCAGTGTTTCTCTATTTCCCCCAGTGTTTCTCTCTCTCTCGCCCCACTGTTTCTCTCTCTCGCCGCAGTGTTTCTCTCTCTCTCTCCCCAGTGTTTCTCTCTCTCTCTCCCCCCAGTGTTTACCGCTCACCCCCAGTGTTTCTCGCTCCCCCACCAGTCTTTCTCTCTCCTCCCCCCACTGTTTCTCTCTCTCATCCCCAGTGTTTCTCTCTCTCTCTATCCCCCCAGTGTTTCTCTCTCTCTCCCCCAGTGTTTCTCTCTCTCTCCCCCCAGTGTTTCTCTCTCTCTCCCCCCAGTTTATCCCAATCTCTCCTCCCCCCAGTGTTTCTCTCTCACCCCCAGTGTTTCTGTCTCTCCCCCAATGTTTCTCTCTCCCCCCCAGTGCTTCTCTCTCTCCCCAGTGTTTCTCTCTCTCCCCCAGTGTTTCTCTCTCTCTCTTCCCCCAATGTATCCCAATCTCTACTCCCCCAGTGTTTTTCTCTCTTCCCCCAGTGTTTCTCTCTCTCACCGCAATGTTTCTCTGTCTCCCCCCAGTGTTTCCCTCTCTCCTCCCCGCATTGTTTCTCTCTCTCTCGCCGCCCGCTGTTTCTCTCTCTACCCCCCCCCAGTGTTTCTCTCTCTCTCTCTCACCCCAGTGTTTCTCTCTCTCTCCCCCCAGTGTTTCTCTCTCTCTCTCCACCCAGTGTTTCCCTCTCTCCTCCCCCCAGTGTTTCTCTCTCTCTCTCCCCCCAGTGTTTCTCTCTCTCTCTCCACCCAGTGTTTCTCTCTCTCTCCTCCCCCCAGTGGTTCTCTCTCTCTCTCCCCCCAGTTTTTCACTCTCTCGCTCTCTCCCTCGTGTTTAAATCATTCTCTCCCCCAGTGTTTCTCTCTCTCTCTCCCCCATTGTTTCTCTCTCTCTCTCTCTACCCAGTGTTTCCCTCTCTCCTCCCCGCAGTGTTTCTCTCTCGCCCCCCAGTGTTTCTATCTCTCTCTCTTCCCCCAGTTTTTCTCTCACTCTCTCCCCCATTGTTTCTCTCTCTCTCTCCACCCAGTGTTTCCCTCTCTCCTCCCCGCAGTGTTTCTCTCTCTCCCCCAGTCTTTCTCTCTCTCTCTCCCCCCAGTATTTCTCTCTCTCTCCCCGATGTTTCTCTCTCTCTCCCCAGTGTTTCTCTCTCTCCCCAGTGTTTCTCCCTCCTCCCCCCAGTATTTCTCTCTCTCTCACCCCAGTGTTTCCCTCTCTCCTCACCCCAGTGTTTCTCTCTCTCTCTCCCCCAGTGTATCTCAATCTCTCCTCCCCCAGTGTTTCTCTCTCACCCCAGTCTTTCTTTCTCTCTCCCACCCCAGTGTTTCTCTCTCCTCCCCCCAGTATTTCTCTCTCTCTCCCCCCAGTTTTTCTCTCTCTCTCTCCCCCAGTGTTTCTCTCTCTCTCTCCCCCAGTGTATCTCAATCTCTCCTCCCCCAGTGTTTCCCTCTCTTCCCCCACTGTTTCTCTCTCTCTCTCCACCCAGTGTTTCCCTCTATCCTCCCCCCAGTTATTCTCTCTCTCTCTCCGCACAGTGTTTCTCGCTCTCTCCCCCCAGTGTTTCTCTCTCTCTCCCAGTGTTTCCCTCTCTCCTCCCCCCAGTGTTTCTCTCTCTCTCTCTCCCAGTGTATCTCAATCTCTCCCCGCCAGTGTTTCTCTCTCTCCCCCCCAGTATTTCTCTCTCTCTCCCCGATGTTTCTCTCTCTCTCCCCAGTGTATCTCAATCTCTCCTCCCCCCAGTGTTTCTCTCCTCCCCCCAGTTATTCTCTCTCTCTCTCCCCCCAGTGTTTCTCTCTCTCTCCCACACCATGTGTTTCTCTCTCTCTCTCTCCCCAGTGTTTCTTTCTCTCTCCTCCCCCCACTGTTCCTCTCTCTCTCCCCCCCCAGTGTTTCTCTCCCTCCCCCCCAGTGTTTCTCTCTCTCTCTCTCACCCCAGTGTTTCCCTCTCTCCTCACCCCAGTGTTTCTCACTCTCTCTCCCCCAGTGTATCTCAATCTCTCCTCCCCCAGTGTTTCTCTCTCTCCCTCCAGTCTTTCTCTCTCTCTACCACCCCAGTGTTTCTCTCTCCTACCCCCAGTATTTCTCTCTCTCTCCCCCCAGTGTTTCTCTCTCTCTCTCCCAGTGTTTCACTCTCTCTCCCCCAGTGTATCTCAATCTCTCCTCCCCCAGTGTTTCCCTCTCTTCCCCCACTGTTTCTCTCTCTCTCTCCACCCAGTGTTTCCCTCTATCCTCTCCCCAGTTATTCTCTCTCTCTCTCCCCCCAGTGTTTCTCTCTCTCTCCCACACCATGTGTTTCTGTCTCTCTCTCTCTCCCCCAGTGTTTCTTTCTCTCTCCTCCCCCCACTGTTTCTCTCTCTCTTCCCCCAGTGTTTCACTCTCTGCCCCCCCAGTGTTTCTCTCTCTCTCTCTATCACCCCACTGTTTCTCTCTCTCTCCGCACAGTGTTTCTCTCTCTCTCCCCCAGTGTTTCTCTCTCTCCCCCAGTGTTTCCCTCTCTCCTCCCCCAGTGTTTCTCTCTCTCTCTCCCCCCAGTGTATCTCAATCTCTCCCCGCCAGTGTTTCTCTCTCTCCCCCCCAGTATTTCTCTCTCTCTCCCCGATGTTTCTCTCTCTCCCCCCAGTGTATCTCACTCTCTCCTCCCCCCAGTGTTTCTCTCCTCCCCCCAGTTATTCTCTCTCTCTCTCCCCCCAGTGTTTCTCTCTCTCTCCCACACCATGTGTTTCTCTCTCTCTCTCTCCCCAGTGTTTCTTTCTCTCTCCTCCCCCCACTGTTCCTCTCTCTCTCCCCCCAGTGTTTCTCTCCCTCCCCCCTAGTGTTTCTCTCTCTCTCTCTCCCGCCAGTTTTTCTCTCTCTCCCCCCACTATTTCTCTCTCTCTCTCCAGTGTTTCTCTCTCTCCCCAATGTTTCTCTCTCACTCGCAGTGTTTCTCTCTCTCTCCGCCCCCCAGTGTTTCTCTATTTCCCCCAGTGTTTCTCTCTCTCCCCGCAGTGTTTCTCTCCCTCTCCCCCCAGTGTTTCTCTCTCTCTCTCCCCCCAGTGTTTCTCGCTCACCCCCAGTGTTTCTCTCTCCCCCACCAGTCTTTCTCTCTCCTCCCCCCATTGTTTCTCTCTCTCATCCCCAGTTTTTCTCTCTCTCTCTATCCCCCCAGTGTTTCTCTCTCTCTCCCCCCAGTGTTTCTCTCTCCTCCCCCCAGTATTTCTCTCTCTCTCCCCCCAGTGTTTCTCTCTCTCTCACCCCCAGTGTTTCTCTCTCTCTCCCCCAGTGTATCTCAATCTCTCCTCCCCCAGTGTTTCCCTCTCTTCCCCCACTGTTTCTCTCTCTCTCTCCACCCAGTGTTTCCCTCTATCCTCCCCCCAGTTATTCTCTCTCTCTCTCCCCCCAGTGTTTCTCTCTCTCTCCCACACCATGTGTTTCTATCTCTCTCTCTCTCCCCCAGTGTTTCTTTCTCTCTCCTCCCCCCACTGTTTCCCTCTCTCTCCCCCCAATGTTTCACTCTCTGCCCCCCCAGTGTTTCTCTCTCTCTCTCTATCCCCCCACTGTTTCTCTCTCTCTCCGCACAGTGTTTCTCTCTCTCTCCCCCCAGTGTTTCTCTCTCTCCCCCAGTGTTTCCCTCTCTCCTCCCCCCAGTGTTTCTCTCTCTCTCTCCCCCAGTGTATCTAAATCTCTCCCCGCCAGTGTTTCTCTCTCTCCCCCCCAGTATTTCTCTCTCTCTCCCCGATGTTTCTCTCTCTCTCCCCAGTGTATCTCAATCTCTCCTCCCCCCAGTGTTTCTCTCCTCCCCCCAGTTATTCTCTCTCTCTCTCCCCCCAGTGTTTCTCTCTCTCTCCCACACCATGTGTTTCTCTCTCTCTCTCTCCCCAGTGTTTCTTTCTCTCTCCTCCCCCCACTGTTCCTCTCTCTCTCCCCCCCCAGTGTTTCTCTCCCTCCCACCCCAGTGTTTCCCTCTCTCCTCACCCCAGTGTTTCTCTCTCTCTCTCCCCCAGTGTTTCTCAATCTCTCCTCCCCCAGTGTTTCTCTCTCTCCCTCCAGTCTTTCTCTCTCTCTACCACCCCAGTGTTTCTCTCTCCTACCCCCAGTATTTCTCTCTCTCTCCCACCAGTGTTTCTCTCTCTCTCTCCCAGTGTTTCTCTCTCTCTCCCCCAGTGTATCTCAATCTCTCCTCCCCCAGTGTTTCCCTCTCTTCCCCCACTGTTTCTCTCTCTCTCCCACACCATGTGTTTCTGTCTCTCTCTCTCGCCCCCAGTGTTTCTTTCTCTCTCCTCCCCCCACTGTTTCTCTCTCTCTCCCCCCAGTGTTTCACTCTCTGCCCCCCCAGTGTTTCTCTCTCTCTCTCTATCCCCCCACTGTTTCTCTCTCTCTCCGCACAGTGTTTCTCTCTCTCTCCCCCCAGTGTTTCTCTCTCTCCCCCAGTGTTTCCCTCTCTCCTCCCCCCAGTGTTTCTCTCTCTCTCTCCCCCCAGTGTATCTCAATCTCTCCCCGCCAGTGTTTCTCTCTCTCCCCCCCAGTATTTCTCTCTCTCTCCCCGATGTTTCTCTCTCTCCCCCCAGTGTATCTCACTCTCTCCTCCCCCCAGTGTTTCTCTCCTCCCCCCAGTTATTCTCTCTCTCTCTCCCCCTAGTGTTTCTCTCTCTCTCCCACACCATGTGTTTCTCTCTCTCTCTCTCCCCAGTGTTTCTTTCTCTCTCCTCCCCCCACTGTTCCTCTCTCTCTCCCCCCAGTGTTTCTCTCCCTCCCCCCCAGTGTTTCTCTCTCTCTCTCTCCCGCCAGTGTTTCTCTCTCTCCCCCAACTATTTCTCTCTCTCTCCCCGGTGTCTCTCTCTCTCTCTCCAGTGTTTCTCTCTCTCCCCAATGTTTCTCTCTCACTCGCAGTGTTTCTCTCTCTCTCCGCCCCCCAGTGTTTCTCTATTTCCCCCAGTGTTTCTCTCTCTCCTCGCAGTGTTTCTCTCTCTCTCCCCCCAGTGTTTCTCTCTCTCTCTCCCCCCAGTGTTTCTCGCTCACCCCCAGTGTTTCTCTCTCCCCCACCAGTCTTTCTCTCTCCTCCCCCCACTGTTTCTCTCTCTCATCCCCAGTTTTTCTCTCTCTCTCTATCCCCCCAGTGTTTCTCTCTCTCTCCCCCCAGTGTTTCTCTCTCTCTCCCCCCAGTTTATCCCAATCTCTCCTCCCCCCAGTGTTTCTCTCTCACCCCCAGTGTTTCTGTCTCCCCCCCCAATGTTTCTCTCTCCCCCCCAGTCCTTCTCTATCTCTCCCCAGTGTTTCTCTCTCGCTCCCAGTGTTTCTCTCTCTCCCTTCCCCCAATGTATCCCAATCTCTACTCACCCCAGTGTTTTTCTCTCTTCCCCCAGTGTTTCTCTCTCTCACCGCAATGTTACTCTCTCTCCCCCCCGTGTTTCCCTCTCTCCTCCCCGCATTGTTTCTCTCTCTCTCGCCGCCCACTGTTTCTCTCTCTCCCCCCCCGCAGTGTTTCTCTCTCTCTCACCCCAGTGTTTCTCTCTCTCTCCACCCGGTGTTTCTCTCTCTCTCTCGCCCCAGTCTTTCTCTCTCTCTATCCCCAGTGTTTCTCTCTCTCTCTCGCCCCAGTCTTTCTCTCTCTCTACCCCCAGTGTTTCCCTCTCTCCTCCCCCCATTATTTCTCTCACTCTCTCTCCCCCAGTGTATCTCAATCTCTCCTCCCCCCAATGTTTCTCTCTCCCCCCCCCCCAGTATTTCTCTCTCTCTCTCCCCAGTGTATCTCAATCTCTCCTCCCCCCAGTGTTTCTCTCCTCCCCCCAGTTATTCTCTCTCTCTCTCCCCCCAGTGTTTCTCTCTCTCTCCCACACCATGTGTTTCTCTCTCTCTCTCTCCCCAGTGTTTCTTTCTCTCTCTTCCCCCCACTGTTCCTCTCTCTCTCCCCCCCAGTATTTCTCTCTCTCTCCCCGATGTTTCTCTCTCTCTCTCTCCCGCCAGTATTTCTCTCTCTCCCCCCACTATTTCTCTCTCTCTCCCCGGTGTCTCTCTATCTCTCTCTCCAGTGTTTCTCTCTCTCCCCAATGCTTCTCTCTCACTCCCAGTGTTTCTCTCTCTCTCCGCCCCCCAGTGTTTCTCTATTTCCCCCAGTGTTTCTCTCTCTTCCCCCCACTGTTCCTCTCTCTCTCCCCCCCAGTGTTTCTCTCCCTCCCCCCCAGTGTTTCTCTCTCTCTCTCCCGCCAGTGTTTCTCTCTCTCCCCCCACTATTTCTCTCTCTCTCCACGGTGTCTCTCTATCTCTCTCTCCAGTGTTTCTCTCTCTCCCCAATGTTTCTCTCTCACTCCCAGTGTTTCTCTCTCTCTCCGCCCCCCAGTGTTTCTCTATTTCCCCCAGTGTTTCTCTCTCTCTCGCCCCAATGTTTCTCTCTCTCATCCCCAGTTTTTCTCTCTCTCTCTATCCCCCCAGTGTTTCTCTCTCTCTCCCCCCAGTGTTTCTCTCTCTCTCCCCTCCGTGTTTCTCTCTCTCTCCCCCCAGTTTATCCCAATCTCTCCTCCCCCCAGTGTTTCTCTCTCTCCCCCAGTGTTTCTCTCTCTCTCTTCCCCCAATGTATCCCAATCTCTACTCACTGCAGTGTTTTTCTCTCTTCCCCCAGTGTTTCTCTCTCTCACCGCAATGTTTCTCTGTCTCCCCCCAGTGTTTCCCTCTCTCCTCCCCGCATTGTTTCTCTCTCTCTCGCCGCCCACTGTTTCTCTCTCTCCGCCCCCCCCCCCCCAGTGTTTCTCTCTCTCACCCCAGTGTTTCTCTATCTCTCCACCCGGTGTTTCTCTCTCTCCCCCCAGTATTTCTCTCTCTCTCTCCGGTGTTTCTCTCTCTCGCCCCAGTGTTTCTCTCTCTCCCCAATGTTTCTCTGTCACCCCCAGTGTTTCTCTCTCTCTCCGCCCCCCATTGTATCTCTATATCCCCCCATTGTTTCTCTCTCTCTCGCCCCACTGTTTCTCTCCATCCCCCCAGTGTTTCTCTCTCTACCCCCAGTGTTTCTCTCTCTCTCTCGCCCCAGTCTTTCTCTCTCTCTACCCCCAGTGTTTCCCTCTCTCCTCCCCCCATTATTTCTCTCACTCTCTCTCCCCCAGTGTATCTCAATCTCTCCTCCCCCCACTGTTTCTCTCTCACCCCCGCCAGTGTTTCTCTCTCTCTCTCCCCCCCCCAGTGTTTCTCACTTCTCCCTCCAGTATTTGTCTCTCTCTCCACCCAGTGTTTCTCTCTCTCTCCCCCAGTGTTTCTCTCTCTCTCCCCCAGTGTATCTCGATCTCTCCTCCCCCAGTCTTTCTCTCTCTCTCCCCCAGTGATTCACTCTTTCCCCCCAGTGTTTCTCTCTCTCTCCCACACCATGTGTTTCTCTCTCTCTCCCCCAGTGTTTCTTTCTCTCTCCACCCCCCACTGTTTCTCCCTCTCTCACCCCAGTGTTTCTCCCTCTCTACCCCCAGTGTTTCTCTCTCTCTCCCCGCAGTGTATTCCAATCTCTCCTCCCACCAGTGTTTCTCTCTCACCCAACAGTGTTTCTCTCTCTCCCCCCAATGTTTCTCTCCCTCCCCCCAGTGTTTCTCTCTCTCTCCCCCCCAGTGTTTCTCACTATCTCCCCCGCAGTGTTTCTCACTCTCCTCCCACCTGTGTTTCTCTCTCTCTCTCTCTCCCCACAGTGATTCTCTCTCTCTCCCCCCAGTATTTCTCACTCACTCTCTCCCCCAGTGTTTATCTCTCTCTCCCCCCAGTGTATCTCAATCTCTCCTCCCCCAGTGTTTCTCTCTCTCCGCCCAGTTTTTCTCTCTCTCTCTCCACCCAGTGTTACCCTCTCTCCTCCCCCCAGTTTTTCTCTTTCTCCCCCCCCCAGTGTTTCTCTCTCTCTCCCACACCATGTGTTTCTATCTCTCTCTCCCCCATTGTTTCTTTCTCTCTCCTCCCCCCACTGTTTCTCCCTCTCGCCCACCAGTGTTTCTCTCTCTCTCTCCCCCAGTGATTCTCCCTCTCCCCCCAGTGTTTCTCTCTCTCTCTATCCCCCAGTGTTTCTCTCTCTCTCCCCCCAGTGTTTCTCTCTCTCTCCCCCCAGTGTTTCTCTCTCTCCCCCAGTGTTTCTCTCTCTCTCCCCGCAATGTATCCCAATCTCTACTCCACCCAGTGTTTCTCTCTCGTCCCCCAGTGTTTCTCTCTCTCCCCCCAATGTTTCTCTCTCTCCCCCAGTGCTTCACTCTCTCTCCCCAGTGTTTATCTGTCTCACCCCAGTGTTTCTCTAGTACCTCTCTCTCTCCCCAGTGTTTCTCTCTCTCTCTCCCCCCAGTGTTTCTCTCTCTCTCTCCGCAGTGTTTCTCTCTCTCCCCCCACTGTTTCTCTCTCTCTCTCCCCAGTGTTTCTCTCTCTCACTCCTCCCAGTGTTTCTATCTCTCTCTCTCCCAGTGTTTCTCTCTCCCTCCCCCCATTGTTTCTCTCTCTCTCCCCGACAGTGTTTCTCTCTGCCTCCCCCCAGTGGTTCTCTCTCTCTCTACCCCAGTGTTTTTGTCTCTCTCCCCAAGTGTTTCTCTCGCTCTCCCCCCAGTGTATCTCAATCTCTCCTCCCCCCAGTGTTTCTTTCTCCCCCCCCCCAGTGTTTCTCTCTCTCTCCCACACCATGTGTTTCTATCTCTCTCTCCCCCATTGTTTCTTTCTCTCTCCTCCCCCCACTGTTTCTCCCTCTCGCCCACCAGTGTTTCTCTCTCTCTCTCCCCCAGTGATTCTCCCTCTCCCCCCAGTGTTTCTCTCTCTCTCTATCCCCCAGTGTTTCTCTCTCTCTCCCCCCAGTGTTTCTCTCTCTCTCCCCCCAGTGTTTCTCTCTCTCCCCCAGTGTTTCTCTCTCTCTCCCCGCAATGTATCCCAATCTCTACTCCACCCAGTGTTTCTCTCTCGTCCCCCAGTGTTTCTCTCTCTCCCCCCAATGTTTCTCTCTCTCCCCCCAGTGCTTCACTCTCTCTCCCCAGTGTTTATCTGTCTCACCCCAGTGTTTCTCTAGTACCTCTCTCTCTCCCCAGTGTTTCTCTCTCTCTCTCCCCCCAGTGTTTCTCTCTCTCTCTCCGCAGTGTTTCTCTGTCTCCCCCCACTGTCTCTCTCTCTCTCTCCCCAGTGTTTCTCTCTCTCACTCCTCCCAGTGTTTCTATCTCTCTCTCTCCCAGTGTTTCTCTCTCCCTCCCCCCATTGTTTCTCTCTCTCTCCCCGACAGTGTTTCTCTCTGCCTCCCCCCAGTGGTTCTCTCTCTCTCTACCCCAGTGTTTTTGTCTCTCTCCCCAAGTGTTTCTCTCGCTCTCCCCCCAGTGTATCTCAATCTCTCCTCCCCCCAGTGTTTCTCTCTCTCCTCCCCAGTGTTTCTCTCTCTCTCTCACCACCAGTGTTTCTCTCTCTCCCCCCATTGTTTCTCTCTCTCTCCCCAAAGTGTTTCTCTCTCTCTCTCCCACCCCCATTGTTTCTCTCTCTCTCCACCCAGTGTTTCACTCTCTCCACCCAGTGTTTCTCTCTCACTCCCCAGTGTTTCACTCTCTCCCCTGTTTTTCTCTCTCTATCTCTCCCCCCACTGTTTCTCTCTCTCTCTCTCCCCACTGTTTCTCTCTCTGTCCCCCTCCCCAGTGTTTCTCTCTCTCCTCCCCCCAGTGTTTCTCTCTCTCCCCCCAGTGTTTCTCTCTCTCCCCCCAGTGTTTCTCTCTCTCTCTACCCCCACTGTTTCTATCTCTCCCCAGAGTTTATCTCTCACCACAATGTTTCTCTCTCTCCCCAGTGTTTCTCTCTCTCCTCCCCCCAGTGTTTCTCTCTCTTCTCCCAGTGTTTCTCTCTCTCCCCCCAGTGTTTCTCTATCTCTCTCCCCCCAGTGTTTCTATCTCTCGTAGAGTCATAGAGTCATAGAGTCATAGAGTCATAGAGTTATACAGCACGGAGAGAGGCCCTTCGGCCCATCGTGTCCGCGCCGGCCATCAGCCCTGTCGACTCTAATCCCATATTCCAGCATTTGGTCCGTCGCCTTGTATGCTGTGGCATTTCAAGTGCTCATCCAAATGCTTCTTGAATGTTGTGAGGGTTCCTGCCTCCACAACCCTTTCAGACAGTGACTTCCAGACTCCAACCACCCTCTGGGTGAAAAAGTTCTTTCTCAAATCCCCTCTAAACCTCCCGCCTTTTACCTTGAATCTATGTTCCCTTGTTATAGAACCCTCAACGAAGGGAAAAAGCTCCTTAGTATCTATCATATCTGTGCCCCTCATAATTTTGTACACCTCAATCATGTCCCCCCTCAGCCTCCTCTGCTCCAAGGAAAACAAACCCAATCTTCCCAGTCTCTCTTCATAGCTGAAGCGCTCCAGCCCTGGTAACATCCTGGTGAATCTCCTCTGCACCCTCTCCAAAGCAATCACATCCTTCCTGTAGTGCGGCGACCAGAACTCTCTCTCTCCCCCCAGTCTTACTCTCTCTCTCTCCCACCAGTGTTTCTCTGTCTCCCCCAGTGTTTCATCCTCTCTCTCCCCCGAGTGTTTCTCTCTCACTCTCCCCCTCGTGATTAAATCTTTCTCTTCCCCAGTTTTTCTCGCTCTCTCTCCCCCCAGTTTTTCTCTCTCTCTCTCCACCCAGTGTTTCCCTCTCTCCTCCCCCCAGTGTTTCTCTCTCTCTCTCCCCCCAGTGTTTCTCTCTCTCCCCCAACCAGTGTTTCTCTCTCTCTCTCTCCCCCAGTGTTTCTCCCTGTCTCCCCCCCCCAGTGTTTCTCTCTCTCCTCCGCCCAGTATTTCTCTCTCTCTCCCCAGAGTCTCTCTCTCTCTCGCCAGTGTTTCTCTCTCTCTCCCCAGTTTTTCTCTCTCTCCCCAGTGTTTCTCTCCCTCCCCCCAGTGTTTCTCTCTCTCTCCGCCGCCCAGTGTTTCTCTATCTCCCCCCAGTGTTTCTCTCTCTCCCCCCTTTGTTTCACTCTCTCTCTCTCCCAATTGTTTCTCTCTCTCTCCTCCCCCCAGTGTTTCTCTCTCTCTCCCTACAGTGTTTTCTCTCTCTCTCCCCCCAGTGTTTCTCTCTCTCTCTCCCCAGTTTTTCACTCTCTCTCTCTGTCCCCCCAGTTTTTTTATCTCTCTCTCCTCCCCCAGTGTTTCTCTCTCTCTCTCCCCAGTGTTTCTCTCTCTGTCCCCCTCCCCAGTGTTTCACTCTCTCCTCCCACCAGTTTTTCTCTCTCTCCCCCCAGTATTTCTCTCTCTCTCCCCGGTGTTTCTCTCTCCCTCCCCAGTGTTTCTCTCTCTCCCCGGTGTTTCTCTCTCACCCCCAGTGTTTCTCTCCCTCTCCGCCCCCCAGTGTTTCTCTATCTCCCCCCAATGTTTCTCTCTTTCTCCCCCCAGTGTTTCTCTCTCTCTCTCCCTAGTGTTTAAATCATTCTCTCCCCCAGTGTTTCTCTCTCTCTCCCCCCCATTCTTTCTCTCTCTCTCTCCTCCCAGTGTTTCCCTCTCTCCTCCCCGCAGTGTTTCTCTATCGCCCGCCAGTGTTTCCATCTCTCTCTCTTCCCCCAGTGTTTCTCTCTCTCTCTCCCCCATTGTTTCTCTCTCTCTCTCCACGCAGTGTTTCCCTCTCTCCTCCCCGCAGTGTTTCTCTCTCTCCCCCAGTCTTTCTCTCTCTCTCTCCCCCCAGTATTTCTCTCTCTCTCCCCGATGTTTCTCTCTCTCTCCCCAGTGTTTCTCTCTCTCCCCAGTGTTTCTCTCTCCTCCCCCCAGTATTTCTCTCTCACTCCCCCCAGAGTTTCTCTCTCTCTCTCTCCCCCCCGTGTTTCTCTCTCTCTCTCCCCAGTGTATCTCAATCTCTCCTCTCCCCATTGTTTCTCTCTCTCCCCCCAGTGTTTCTCTCTCTCTCTCCACCCAGTGTTTCCCTCTCTCCTCCCCCCAGTTTTTCTCTCTCTCTCTCCCCCCAGTGTTTCTCTCTCTCTCCCACACCATGTGGTTCTCTCTCTCTCTCTCCCCCAGTGTTTTTTTCTCTCTCCTCCCCCCAGTGTTTCTCTCTCTCCCCCCAGTATTTCTCTCTCCCCCCCAGTGCTTCTCTCTCTCTCCACAGTGTTTCTCTCTCACCCCCAGTCTTTCTCTCTCTCTCCGCTCATTGTTTCTCTCTCTCTCTCCACCCAGTCTTTCTCTCTCTCTCTCTCTCCCCCCAGTGTTTCTCGCTCTCTCTCCCCCCAGTGTTTCTCTCTCTCCCCCAGTGTTTCCCTCTCTACTCACCCCAGTGTTTCTCACTCTCTCCCACCAATGTATCCCAATCTCTACGCACCCCAGTGTTTCTCTCTCTTCCCCCAGTGTTTCTCTCTCTCTCCCCAGTGTTTCTCTCTCACCCCCAGTCTTTCTCTCTCTCTCCCCTCATTGTTTCTCTCTCTCTCTCTCCCCAGTCTTTCATAGAATCATAGAATCATAGAATCATAGAAGTTACAACATGGAAACAGGCCCTTCGGCCCAACATGTCCATGTCGCCCAGTTTATACCACTAAGCTAGTCCCAATTGCCTGCACTTGGCCCATATCCCTCGATACCCATCTTCCCCATGTAACTGTCCAAATGCTTTTTAAAAGACAAAGTTGTCTCTCTCTCCCACCAGTGTTTCTCGCTCTCTCTCCCCCCAGTGTTTCTCTCTCTCCCCCAGTGTTTCTCTCTCTCTCTCTCCCGGTGTATCTCAATCTCTCCTCCCCCCAGTTTTTCGCTCTCTCCCCCCAGTGTTTCTCTCTCTCTCCCACCCCAGTGTTTCTCTCTCCTCCCCCCAGTATTTCTCTCTCTCTCCCCCCAGTGTTCCTCTCTCTCTCTCCCCCAGTGTTTCTCCCTCTCTCCCCCCAGTGTATCTCAATCTCTCCTCCCCGCAGTGTTTCCCTCCCTTCCCCTACTGTTTGTCTCTCTCTCTCCACCCAGTGTTTCCCTCTCTCCTCCCCCCAGTTATTCTCTCTCTCTCTCCCCCCAGTGTTTCTCTCTCTCTCCCACACCATGACTTTCTGTCTCTCTCTGTCCCCCAGTGTTTCTTTCTCTCTCCTCCCCCCACTGTTTCTCTCTCTCTCCCCCCAGTGTTTCACTCTCTGCCCCCCCAGTGTTTCTCTCTCTCTCTATCCCCCAAGTGTTTCTCTCTCCCCCCCCCAGTGTTTCTCTCTCTCCCCCCCCAGTATTTCTCTTTCTCTCACCGATGTTTCTTTCTCTCTCCCCAGTGTATCTCAATCTCTCCTCCCCCCAGTGGTTCTCTCTCTCCCCCCAGTGTTTCTCTATCTCTCTCCACCCAGTGTTTCACTCTCTCCTCCCCCCAGTTATTCTCTCTCTCTCTCTCCCCAGTGTTTCTCTCTCTCTCCCACACCATGTGTTTCTCTCTCTCTCTCTCCCCCAGTGTTTCTGTCTCTCACCTCCCCCAACTGTTTCTCTCTCTCTCCCCCCAGTGTTTCTCTCCCTCCCCCCCAGTGTTTCTCTCTCTCCCCCCACTATTTCTCTACCTCTCCCCGGTGTCTCTCTCTCTCTCTCTCCAGTGTTTCTCTCTCTCCCCAATGTTTCTCTCTCACCCCACTGTTTCTCTCTCTCGCCGCAGTGTTTCTCGCTCTCTCCCCCCAGTGCTTCTCTCTCTCTCTCCCTCCAGTCTTTCTCTCTCTCACCCCAGTGTTTCTCTCTCTCTCCCCCCAGTGTTTCTCGCTCACCCCCAGTGTTTCTCTCTCCCCCCCAGTCTTTCTCTCTCCTCCCCCCAGTGTTTCTCTCTCTCTCTATCCCCCCAGTGTTTCTCTCTCTCTCCCCCCAGTGTTTCTCTCTCTCTCCCCCCAGTGTTTCTCTCTCTCTCCCCCCAGTTTATCCCAATCTCTCCTCCCCCCAGTGTTTCTCTCTCACCCCCAGTGTTTCTGTCTCTCCGCCCAATGTTTCTCTCTCTCCCCCCAGTGCTTCTCTATCTCTTCCCAGTGTTTGTCTCTCTCCCCCAGTGTTTCTCTCTCCCCCCCCCCCCCAGTGTTTCTCTCTCTCTCTCTCACCCCAGTGTTTCTCTCTCTCCCCCCAGTATTTCTCTCTCTCTCCCCGGTGTTTCTCTCTCTCTGCCCAGTGTTTCTCTGTCACCCCCAGTGTTTCTCTCTCTCTCCGCCCCCCATTGTATCTCTATCTCCCTCCATTCTTTCTCTCTCTCTCGCCCCACTGTTTCTCTCTCTTCCCCCAGTGTTTCTCTCTCTCTCCCCAGTGTTTCTCTCTCACCCCCAGTCTTTCTCTCTCTCTCCCCTCATTGTTACTCTCTCTCTCTCCCACCAGTCTTTCTCTCTCTCTCCCCCCAGTGTTTCTCGCTCTCTCTCCCCCCAGTGTTTCTCTCTCTCCCCCAGTGTTTCTCTCTCTCTCGCTCCCGGTGTATCTCAATCTCTCCTCCCCCCAGTTTTTCGCTCTCTCCCCCCAGTGTTTCTCTCTCTCTCCCACCCCAGTGTTTCTCTCTCCTCCCCCCAGTATTTCTCTCCCTCTCCCCCCAGTGTTCCTCTCTCTCTCTCCCCCAGTGTTTCTCCCTCTCTCCCCCCAGTGTATCTCAATCTCTCCTCCCCGCAGTGTTTCCCTCCCTTCCCCTACTGTTTGTCTCTCTCTCTCCACCCAGTGTTTCCCTCTCTCCTCCCCCCAGTTATTCTCTCTCTCTCTCCCCCCAGTGTTTCTCTCTCTCTCCCACACCATGACTTTCTGTCTCTCTCTCTCCCCCAGTGTTTCTTTCTCTCTGCCCCCCTCACTGTTTCTCTCTTTCTCCCCCCAGTGTTTCACTCTCTGCCCCCCCAGTGTTTCTATCTCTCTCTCTATCCCCCAAGTGTTTCTCTCTCTCCCCCACCCCAGTGTTTCTCTCTCTCCCCCCCAAGTATTTCTCTCTCTCTCACCGATGTTTCTTTCTCTCTCCCCAGTGTATCTCAATCTCTCCTCCCCCCAGTGGTTCTCTCTCTCCCCCCAGTGTTTCTCTATCTCTCTCCACCCAGTGTTTCACTCTCTCCTCCCCCCAGTTATTCTCTCTCTCTCTCTCCCCAGTGTTTCTCTCTCTCTCCCACACCATGTGTTTCTCTCTCTCTCTCTCCCCCAGTGTTTCTGTCTCTCACCTCCCCCAACTGTTTCTCTCTCTCTCCCCCCAGTGTTTCTCTCCCTCCCTCCCAGTGTTTCTCTCTCTCTCTCTCTCCCGCCAGTGTTTCTCTCTCTCCCCCCACTATTTCTCTCTCTCTCCCCGGTGTCTCTATCTCTCTCTCCAGTGTTTCTCTCTATCCCCAATGTTTCTCTCTCACCCCCAGTGTTTCTCTCTCTCTCCGCCCCCCAGTGTTTCTCTATTTCCCCCAGTGTTTCTCTCTCTCTCGCCCCACTGTTTCTCTCTCTCCCCGCAGTGTTTCTCTCTCTCTCCCCCCAGTGTTTCTCTATCTCGCTCCCTCCAGTCTTTCTCTCTCTCCCCCCAGTGTTTCTCTCTCTCACCCCCAGTGTTTCTCTCTCTCTCTATCCCCCCAGTGTTTCTCTCTCTCTCTCCCCAGTGTTTCTCTCTCTCTCCCCCCAGTGTTTCTCTCTCTCTCCCCCCAGTTTATCCCAATCTCTCCTCCCCCCAGTGTTTCTCTCTCACCCCCAGTGTTTCTGTCTCTCCGCCCAATGTTTGTCTCTCCCCCACAGTGCTTCTCTATCTCTCCCCAGTGTTTCTCTCTCCCCCCAGTGCTTCAATCTCTCTCCCCGGTGTTTATCTCTCTCACCCCAGTATTTCTCTCTCCCTCTCTCTCTCGCCAGTGTTTCTCTCTCTCTCTCTCCCCCAGTGTTTCTCTCTCTCTCCCCAGTGTTTCTCTCTCTCCCCACACTGTTTCTCTCTCTCTCTCCCCAGTGTTTCTCTCTCCCCCCACACTGTTTCTCTCTCTCTCTCCCCAATGTTTCTCTCTCTCTCTCCTCCCAGTGTTTCTCTCTCTCTCCCCAGCGTTGCTCTCTCTCTCCCTCCCCAGTCTTTCCCTCTCTCTCTCTCCCCCCAGTCTTTCTCTCTCTCTCCCCCAGTGTTTCTCTCTCCCTCCCCCCAGTGTTTCTCTCTCTCTCCGCCCCAGTGTATCTCTCTATCTCCCCCGCAGTGTTTCTCTCTCTCCTCCCACCTGTGTTTCTCTCTCTCTCTCCCCCCAGTGATTCTCTCTCTCTCCCCCCAGTGTTTCTCACTCTCTCCCCCCAGTGTTTCTCTCTCTCTCTCCCCCCAGTGTATCTCAATCTCTCCTCCCCCCAGTGTTTCTCTCTCACCCCCAGTGTTTCTCTCTCTCTCCCCCCAGTGTTTCTCTCTGTCTCCCACACCATGTGTTTCTCTCTCTCTCTCCCCCAGTGTTTCTTTCTCTCTCCTCCCCCCACTGTTTCTCCCTCTCGCCCACCAGTGTTTTTTTTTCTCTCTCTCTCCCCTCAGTGATTCTCCCTCTCCCCTCCAGTGTTTCTCTCTCTCTCTCTCTCCCCCCAGTGTTTCTCTATCTCTCTCCCCCCAGTGTTTCTCTCTCTCTCCCCCCAGTGTATCCCAATCTCTCCTCCCCCCAGTGTTTCTCTCTCACCCCCAGTGTTTCTCTCTCTCCCCCCAATGTTTCACTCTCCCCCGCAGTGCTTCTCTCTCTCTCCCCAGTGTTTCTCTCTCTCCCCCAGTGATTCTCTCTCTCTCCCCGCAATGTATCTAAATCTCTACTCCACCCAGTGTTTCTCTCTCTTACCCCAGTATTTCTCTCTCTCTCCCCGATGTTTCTCTCTCTCTCCCCATTGTATCTCAATCTCTCCTCCCCCCAGTGGTTCTCTATCTCCCCCCAGTGTTTCTCCATCTCTCTCCACCCAGTGTTTCACTCTCTCCTCCCCCCAGTTATTCTCTCTCTCTCTCCCCCCAGTGTTTCTCTCTCTCTCCCACACCATGTGTTTCTCTCTCTCTCTCTCCCCCAGTGTTTCTTTCTCTCACCTCCCCCCACTGTTTCTCTCTCTCTCCCCCCAGTGTTTCTCACCCTCCCCCCCAGTGTTTCTCTCTCTCTCTCTCCCGCCAGTGTTTCTCTCTCTCCCCCCACTATTTCTCTACCTCTCCCCGGTGTCTCTCTCTCTCTCTCCAGTGTTACTCTCTCTCCCCAATGTTTCTCTCTCACCCCCAGTGTTTCTCTCTCTCTCTCCGCCCCCCAGTGTTTCTCTATTTCCCCCAGTGTTTCTCTCGCTCGCCCCACTGTTTCTCTCTCTCCCCGCAGTGTTTCTCGCTCTCTCCGCCCAGTGTTTCTCTCTCTCTCTCCCTCCAGTCTTTCTCTCTCTCCCCCCAGTGTTTCTCTCCATCTCCCCCCAGTGTTTCTCGCTGACCCCCAGTGTTTCTCTCTCCCCCCTCAGTCTTTCTCTCTCCTCCCCCCACTGTTTCTCTCTCTCACCCCCAGTGTTTCTCTCTCTCCCTATCCCCCCAGTGTTTCTCTCTCTCTCTCCCCAGTGTTTCTCTCTCTCTCCCCCCACTGTTTCTCTCTCTCTCCCCCCAGTTTATCCCAATCTCTCTTCCCCCCAGTGTTTCTCTCTCACCCCCAGTGTATCTGTCTCTCCCCCATTGTTTCTCTCTCCCCCCCAGTGCTTCTCTGTCTCTTCCCAGTGTTTCTCTCTCTCCCCCAGTGTTTCTCTCTCTCCCCCCAATGTATCCCAATCTCTACTCCCCCCAGTGTTTTTCTCTCTTCCCCCAGTGTTTCTCTCTCTCCTCCCCGCAGTGTTTCTCTCTTTCTCGCCCCCCAGTGTGTCTCTCTCTCCCCCCCCCAGTGTTTCTCTCTCTCTCTCTCACCCCAGTGTTTCTCTCTCTCTCCCCCCAATGTTTCTCTCTCCCCCCAGTGCTTCTCTATCTCTTCCCAGTGTTTCTCTCCCCCCAGTGTTTCTCTCTCTCTCTCCCCCCAATGTATCCCAATCTCTAGTCCCCCCAGTGTTTTTCTCTCTTCCCCCAGTTTTTCTCTCTCTCCCCGCAATGTTTCTCTCTCTCCCCCCAGTGTTTCCCTCTCTCCTCCACGCAGTGTTTCTCTCTTTCTCGCCCCCCAGTGTTTCTCTCTCTCCCCCACCACCAGTGTTTCTCTCTCACCCCCAGTGTATCTGTCTCTCCCCCAGTGTTTCTCTCTCCCCCCAGTGCTTCAATCTCTCTCCCCGGTGTTTATCTCTCTCACCCCAGTATTTCTCTCTCCCTCTCTCTCTCGCCAGTGTTTCTCTCTCTCTCTCTCCCCCAGTGTTTCTCTCTCTCTCCCCAGTGTTTCTCTCTCTCCCCACACTGTTTCTCTCTCTCTCTCCCCAGTGTTTCTCTCTCCCCCCACACTGTTTCTCTCTCTCTCTCCCCAATGTTTCTCTCTCTCTCTCCTCCCAGTGTTTCTCTCTCTCTCCCCAGCGTTGCTCTCTCTCTCCCTCCCCAGTCTTTCCCTCTCTCTCTCTCCCCCCAGTCTTTCTCTCTCTCTCCCCCAGTGTTTCTCTCTCCCTCCCCCCAGTGTTTCTCTCTCTCTCCGCCCCAGTGTATCTCTCTATCTCCCCCGCAGTGTTTCTCTCTCTCCTCCCACCTGTGTTTCTCTCTCTCTCTCTCCCCCCAGTGATTCTCTCTCTCTCCCCCCAGTGTTTCTCACTCTCTCCCCCCAGTGTTTCTCTCTCTCTCTCCCCCCAGTGTATCTCAATCTCTCCTCCCCCCAGTGTTTCTCTCTCACCCCCAGTGTTTCTCTCTCTCTCCCCCCAGTGTTTCTCTCTGTCTCCCACACCATGTGTTTCTCTCTCTCTCTCCCCCAGTGTTTCTTTCTCTCTCCTCCCCCCACTGTTTCTCCCTCTCGCCCACCAGTGTTTTTTTTTCTCTCTCTCTCCCCTCAGTGATTCTCCCTCTCCCCTCCAGTGTTTCTCTCTCTCTCTCTCTCCCCCCAGTGTTTCTCTATCTCTCTCCCCCCAGTGTTTCTCTCTCTCTCCCCCCAGTGTATCCCAATCTCTCCTCCCCCCAGTGTTTCTCTCTCACCCCCAGTGTTTCTCTCTCTCCCCCCAATGTTTCACTCTCCCCCGCAGTGCTTCTCTCTCTCTCCCCAGTGTTTCTCTCTCTCCCCCAGTGATTCTCTCTCTCTCCCCGCAATGTATCTAAATCTCTACTCCACCCAGTGTTTCTCTCTCTTACCCCAGTATTTCTCTCTCTCTCCCCGATGTTTCTCTCTCTCTCCCCATTGTATCTCAATCTCTCCTCCCCCCAGTGGTTCTCTATCTCCCCCCAGTGTTTCTCCATCTCTCTCCACCCAGTGTTTCACTCTCTCCTCCCCCCAGTTATTCTCTCTCTCTCTCCCCCCAGTGTTTCTCTCTCTCTCCCACACCATGTGTTTCTCTCTCTCTCTCTCCCCCAGTGTTTCTTTCTCTCACCTCCCCCCACTGTTTCTCTCTCTCTCCCCCCAGTGTTTCTCACCCTCCCCCCCAGTGTTTCTCTCTCTCTCTCTCCCGCCAGTGTTTCTCTCTCTCCCCCCACTATTTCTCTACCTCTCCCCGGTGTCTCTCTCTCTCTCTCCAGTGTTACTCTCTCTCCCCAATGTTTCTCTCTCACCCCCAGTGTTTCTCTCTCTCTCTCCGCCCCCCAGTGTTTCTCTATTTCCCCCAGTGTTTCTCTCGCTCGCCCCACTGTTTCTCTCTCTCCCCGCAGTGTTTCTCGCTCTCTCCGCCCAGTGTTTCTCTCTCTCTCTCCCTCCAGTCTTTCTCTCTCTCCCCCCAGTGTTTCTCTCCATCTCCCCCCAGTGTTTCTCGCTGACCCCCAGTGTTTCTCTCTCCCCCCTCAGTCTTTCTCTCTCCTCCCCCCACTGTTTCTCTCTCTCACCCCCAGTGTTTCTCTCTCTCCCTATCCCCCCAGTGTTTCTCTCTCTCTCTCCCCAGTGTTTCTCTCTCTCTCCCCCCACTGTTTCTCTCTCTCTCCCCCCAGTTTATCCCAATCTCTCTTCCCCCCAGTGTTTCTCTCTCACCCCCAGTGTATCTGTCTCTCCCCCATTGTTTCTCTCTCCCCCCCAGTGCTTCTCTGTCTCTTCCCAGTGTTTCTCTCTCTCCCCCAGTGTTTCTCTCTCTCCCCCCAATGTATCCCAATCTCTACTCCCCCCAGTGTTTTTCTCTCTTCCCCCAGTGTTTCTCTCTCTCCTCCCCGCAGTGTTTCTCTCTTTCTCGCCCCCCAGTGTGTCTCTCTCTCCCCCCCCCCAGTGTTTCTCTCTCTCTCTCTCACCCCAGTGTTTCTCTCTCTCTCCCCCCAATGTTTCTCTCTCCCCCCAGTGCTTCTCTATCTCTTCCCAGTGTTTCTCTCTCCCCCCAGTGTTTCTCTCTCTCTCTCCCCCCAATGTATCCCAATCTCTAGTCCCCCCAGTGTTTTTCTCTCTTCCCCCAGTTTTTCTCTCTCTCCCCGCAATGTTTCTCTCTCTCCCCCCAGTGTTTCCCTCTCTCCTCCACGCAGTGTTTCTCTCTTTCTCGCCCCCCAGTGTTTCTCTCTCTCCCCCCCACCAGTGTTTCTCTCTCACCCCCAGTGTATCTGTCTCTCCCCCATTGTTTCTCTCTCCCCCCCAGTGCCTCTCTGTCTCTTCCCAGTGTTTCTCTCTCTCCCCCAGTGTTTCTCTCTCTCCCCCCAATGTATCCCAATCTCTACTCCCCCCAGTGTTTTTCTCTCTTCCCCCAGTGTTTCTCTCTCTCCTCCCCGCAGTGTTTCTCTCTTTCTCGCCCCCCAGTGTGTCTCTCTCTCCCCCCCCAGTGTTTCTCTCTCTCTCTCTCACCCCAGTGTTTCTCTCTCTCTCCACCCACTGTTTCTCTCTCTCCCCCCAGTATTTCTCTCTCTCTCCCCGGTGTTTCTCTCTCTCTGCCCAGTGTTTCTCTCTCTGCCCAATGTTTCTCTGTCACCCCCAGTGTTTCTCTCTCTCTCCGCCCACAATTGTATCTCTATCTCCCACCATTGTTTCTCTCTCTCTCGCCCCACTGTTTCTCTCTCTCCCCCCAGTGTTTCTCTCTCTCTCCCCCCAGTGTTTCTCTCTCCCCCCAGTACTTCTCTCTCTCCCCCAGTGTTTCCCTCTCTCCTCCCCCCAGTTATTCTCTCTCTCTCTCCCCCCAGTGTTTCTCTCTCTCTCCGACACCATGTGTTTCTCTCTCTCTCTCTCTCCCCCAGTGTTTCTTTCTCTCTCCTCCCCACACTGTTTCTCTCTCTCTCCCCCCAGTGTTTCTCTCCCTCCCACCCAGTGTTTCTCTCTCTCTCTCTCCCGCCAGTGTTTCTCAATCTCCCCCCACTATTTCTCTCTCTCTCCCCGGTGTCTCTCTCTCTCTCTCCAGTGTTTCTCCCTATCCCCAATGTTTCTCTCTCACCCCCACTGTTTCTCTCTCTCCCCGCAGTGTTTCTCTATCTCGCTCCCTCCAGTCTTTCTCTCTCTCCCCAGTGTTTCTCTCTCTCTCCCCAGCGTTTCTCGCTCACCCCCAGTGTTTCTCTCTCCCCCCCCAGTCTTCCTCTCTCCTCCCCCCACTGTTTCTCTCTCTCAACCCCAGTGTTTCTCTCTCTCTCTATCCCCCCAGTGTTTCTCTCTCTCTCCCCCCAGTGTTTCTCTCTCTCTCTCCCCAGTGTTTCTCTCTCTCTCCCCCCAGTTTATCCCAATCTCTCCTCCCCCCAGTGTTTCTCTCTCACCCCCAGTGTTTCTGTCTCTCTCCCCAGTGTTTCTCTCTCCCCCCCAGTGTTTCTCTCTCTCTCTTCCCGCAGTGTATCCCAATCTCTCTTATCCCCAGTGTTTCTCTCACTCCCCCCAATGTTTCTCTCTCCCCCCAGTGCTTCTCTCTCTCTCCACAGTGTTTCTATCTCTCCCCCAGTGTTTCTCTCTCTCTCCCCGCAATGTATCTCAATCTCTACTCCCCCCAGTTTTTCTCTCTCTTCCCCCAGTGTTTCTCTCTCTCCCCCCAATGTTACTCTCTCTCCCCCCAGTGCTTCAATCTCTCTCCCCGGTGTTTATCTCTCTCTCCCCAGTGTTTCTCTCTCTCTCTCTCCCCCAGTGTTTCTCTCTCTCTCCCCAGTGTTTCTCTCTCTCCCCACATTGTTTCTCTCTCTCTCTCCCCAATGTTTCTCTCTCCCTCTCCTCCCAGTGTTTCTCTCTCTTTCTCTCCCCAGCGATGCTCTCGCTCTCCTTCCCCAGTCTTTCTCTCTCTCTCTCTCTCTCCCCCCAGTCTTTCTCTCTCTCTCCCCCAGTGTTTCTCTCTCCCTCCCCCCCCCAGTGTTTCTCTCTCTCTCCGCCCCAGTGTATCTCTCCATCTCCCCCGCAGTGTTTCTCTCTCTCCTCGCACCTGTGTTTCTCTCTCTCTCTCTCTCTCTCCCCCCAGTGATTCTCTCTCTCTCCCCCCAGTGTTTCTCACTCTCTCTCCCCCAGTGTTTCTCTCTCTCTCCCCCCAGTGTATCTCAATCTCTCCTCCCCCCAGTGTTTCTCTCTCACCCCCCAGTGTTTCTCTCTCTCTCTCCACCTGGTGTTTCCCTCTCTCCTCCCCCCAGTTTTTTTCTCTCTCTCTCTCCCCCAAGTGTTTCTCTCTGTCTCCCACACCATGTGTTTCTCACTCTCTCTCCCCCAGTGTTTCTTTCTCTCTCCTCCCCCCAATTTTCTCTCCCCCCCGCAGTGCTTCTCTCTCTCTCCCAAGTGTTTCTCTCTCTCCCCCAGTGTTTCTCTCTCTCTCCCCGCAATGTATCCCAATCTCTACTCCACCCAGTGTTTCTCTCTCTTCCCCCAGTGTTTCTCTCTCTCCCCCCAATGCTTCTCTCTCACCCCCCAGACTTTCTCTCTCTCTCCCCTCAGTGTTTCTCTCTCTCTCGCTCCCCCCGCAGTGTTTCTCTCTCTCTCTCTCTCCCCCCAGTGTGTCTCTCTCTCCCCCCAGTATTTCTCTCTCTCTCACCGGTGTTTCTCTCTCTCTCTCCCCAGTGTTTCTCTCTCTCCCCAATGTTTCTCTCCCCCCACAGTCTTTCTCTCTCCTCCCCACACTGTTTCTCTCTCTCACCCCCAGTGTTTCTCTCTCTCTCTATCCCCCCAGTGTTTCTCTCTCTCCCCCCGCAGTGTTTCTCTCTCTCTCTCTCACCCCAGTTTTTCTCTCTCTCTCCCGCCAGTGTTTCTCTCTCTCCCCCCACTATTTCTCTACCTCTCCCCGGTGTCTCTCTCTCTCTCTCCAGTGTTTCTCTCTCTCCCCAATGTTTCTCTCTCCCCCCAGTGTTTCTCTCTCTCTCCCCCCAGTGTTTCTCTCTCTCTCTCTCCCCCCTCAGTGTTTCTCTCTCTCTCTCCCTCACCCCAGTGTTTATCTCTCTCTCTCTCCCGCCAGTGTTTCTCTCTCTCCCCCCACTATTTCTCTACCTCTCCCCGGTGTCTCTCTCTCTCACCCCCAGTGTTTCTGTCTCTCCCCCCAATGTTTCTCTCTCCCCCCAGTGCTTCTCTATCTCTTCCCAGTGTTTCTCTCTCTCCCCCAGTGCTTCTCTATCTCTTCCCAGTGTTTCTCTCTCCCCCAAATGTTTCTCTCTCCCCCCAGTGCTTCTCTATCTCTCCCCAGTGTTTCTCTCTCTCCCCCAGTGTTTCTCTCTCTTTCTCCCCCGAATGTATCCCAATCTCTACTCCCCCCAGTGTTTTTCTCTCTTCCCCCAGAGTTTCTCTCTCCCCCGCAATGTTTCTCTCTCTCCCCCCAGTGTTTCCCTCTCTCCTCCCCGCAGTGTTTCTCTCTCTCTCTCTCACCCCAGTGTTTCTCTCTCTCTCCACCCAGTGTTTCTCTCTCTCCCCCCAGTATTTCTCTCTCTCTCCCCGGTATTTCTCTCTCTCTGCCCAGTGTTGCTCTCTCGCCCCAATGTTTCTCTGTCACCCCCAGGGTTTCTCGCTCTCTCCGCCCCCCATTGTATCAGGAGGGCAAAAAGGGGATATGAGATTGCTTTGGCAGATCAGGCAAAGGTGAATCCAAAGAGCTTCTACAAATACATAAAGGGCAAAAGGGTAACTAGGGAGAGAGTAGGGCCTCTTAAGGATCAACAAGGTCATCTATGTGCGGAACCACAAGAGATGGGTGAGATCCTGAATGAATATTTCACATCGGTATTTACGGTTGAGAAAGGCATGGATGTTAGGGAACTTGGGGAAATAAATAGTGATGTCTTGAGGAGTGTACATATTACAGAGAGGGGGGTGCTGGAAGTCTTAACGCGCATCAAGGTCGATAAATCTCCGGGACCTGATGAAATGTATCCCAGGACGTTATGGGAGGTTAGGGAGGAAATTGCGGGTCCCCTAGCAGAGATATTTGAATCATCCACCGCTGCAGGTGAGGTGCCTGAAGATTGGAGGGTAGCAAATGTTGTGCCTTTGTTTAAGAAGGGCGGCAGGGAAAAGCCTGGGAAGTACAGACCAGTGAGCCTGACATCTGTAGTGGGTAAGTTGTTAGAGGGTATTCTGAGGGACAGAATCTACAGGCATTTGGAGAGGCAGGGACTAATTAGGAACAGTCAGCATGGTTTTGTGAGAGGAAAATCATGTCTCACGAATTTGATTGAGTTTTTTGAAGGGGTAACCAAGAAGATAGATGAGGGCTGTGCAGTAGACGTGGTCTACATGGACTTCAGCAAAGCATTTGACAAGGTACCGCATGGTAGGTTGTTACATAAGGTTAAATCTCATGGGATCCAAGGTGAGGTAGCCAATTGGATACAAAATTGGCTTGACGACAGAAGACAGAGGGTGGTTGTCGAGGGTTGTTTTTCAAACTGGATGCCTGTGTCCAGCGGTGTGCCTCAGGGATCGGTGCTGGGTCCGCTGTTATTTGTTATTTATATTAATGATTTGGATGAGAATTTAGGAAGCATGGTTAGTAAGTTTGCAGATGACACCAAGATTGGTGGCATTGTGGACAGTGAAGAAGGTTATCTAGGATTGCAACGGGATCTTGATAAATTGGGCCAGTGGGCCGATGAATGGCAGATGGAGTTTAATTTAGATAAATGTGAGGTGATGCATTTTGGTAGATCGAATCGGGCCAGGACCTACTCCGTTAATGGTAGGGCGTTGGGGAGAGTTATAGAACAAAGAGATCTAGGAGTACAGATTCATAGCTCCTTGAAAGTGGAGTCACAGGTGGATAGGGTGGTGAAGAAGGCATTCAGCATGCTTGGTTTCATTGGTCAGAACATTGAATGCAGGAGTTGGGATGTCTTGTTGAAGTTGTACAGGGCATTGGTGAGGCCACACTTGGAGTACTGTGTACAGTTCTGGTCACCCTATTATAGAAAGGATATTATTAAACTAGAAAGAGTGCAGAAAAGATTTACTAGGATGCTACCGGGACTTGATGGTTTGACTTACAGGGAGAGGTTAGACAGACTGGGACTTTATTCCCTGGAGAGTAGGAGGTTAAGGGGTGATCTTATAGAAGTCTATAAAATAATGAGGGGCATAGATAAGGTCGATAGTCAAAATCTTTTCCCAAAGGTAGGGGAGTCTATAACGAGGGGGCACAGATTTAAGGTGAGAGGGGAGAGATACAAAAGGATCCAGAGGGGCAATTTTTTCACTCAAAGGGTGGTGAGTGTCTGGAACGAGCTGCCAGAGGCAGTAGTAGAGGCGGGTACAATTTTGTCTTTTAAAAAGCATTTGGACAGTTACATGGGTAAGATGGGTATCGAGGGATATGGGCCAAGTGCAGGCAATTGGGACTAGCTTAGTGGTATAAACTGGGCGACATGGACATGTTGGGCCGAAGGGCCTGTTTCCATGTTGTAACTTCTATGATTCTATGATTCTATGATTCATTGTTTCTCTCTCTCTCGCCCCACTGTTTCTCTCTCTCCCCCCAGTGTTTCTCTCTCTCTCCCCCCAGTGTTTCTCTCTCTCTCTCCCCCCAGTACTTCTCTCCCTCCCCCAGTGTTTCCCTCTCTCCTCCCCACAGTTATTCTCTCTCTCTCTCCCCCCAGTGTTTCTATCTCTCTCCCACACAATGTGTTTCTCTCTCTCTCTCTCCCCCAGTGTTTCTTTCTCTCTCCTCCCCCCACTGTTTCTCTCTCTCTCTCTCCCGCCAGTGTTTCTCTCTCTCCCCTCACTATTTCTCTCTCTCTCCCCAATGTTTCTCTCTCACCCCCAGTGTTTCTCTCTCTCTCCGCCCCCCAGTGTTTCTCTATTTCCCCCAGTGTTTCTCTCTCTCGCCCCACTGTTTCTCTCTCTCCCCGCAGTGTTTCTCTCTCACTCCCCCCAGTGTTACTCCATCTCGCTCCATCCAGTCTTTCTCTCTCTTCCCCCAGTGTTTCTCTCTCTCTCTCTCCCCAGTGTTTCTCGCTCACCCCCAGTGTTTCTCTCCGCCCTCTATTCTTCCTCTCTCCTCCCCCCACTGTTTCTCTCTCTCACCCCAAGTGTTTCTCCCTCTCTCTATCCCCCCAGTGTTTCTCTCTCTCTCCCCCCACTGTTTCTCTCTCTCTCCCCCAGTGTTTCTCTCTCTCTCCCCCCAGTTTATCCCAAACTCTCCTCCCCCCAGTGTTTCTCTCTCATCCCCAGTGTTTCTGTCTCTCCGCCCAATGTTTCTCTCTCCCCCCCAGTGCTTCTCTATCTCTCCCCAGTGTTTCTCTCTCTCCCCCAGTGTTTCTCTCTCTCTCTTCCCGCAGTGTATCCCAATCTCTCCTACCCCCAGTGTTTCTCTCACTCCCCCCAATGTTTCTCTCTCCTCCCCAGTGCTTCTCTCTCTCTCCCCAGTGTTTCTCTCTCTCCCCCAGTGTTTCTCTCTTTCTCCCCGCAATGTATCTCAATCTCTACTCCCCCCAGTGTTTCTCTCTCTTCCCTCAGTGTTTTTCACTCTCCCCCCAATGTTTCTCTCTCTCCCCCCAGTGCTTCAATCTCTCTCCCCGGTGTTTATCTCTCTCACCCCAGTGTTTCTCTCTCCCTCTCTCTCTCCCCAGTGTTTCTCTCTCTCTCCCCCAGTGTTTCTCTCTCTCTCCCCAGTGTTTCTCTCTCTCCCCACACTGTTTCTCTCTCTCCCCAGTGTTTCTCTCTCTCTCCCCCCAGTGTATCTCAATCTCTCCTCCCCCCAGTGTTTCTCTCTCACCCCCAGTGTTTCTCTCTCTCTCCACCTGGTGTTTCCCTGTCTCCTCCCCCCAGTTTTTTTTCTCTCTCTCTCCCCCCAGTGTTTCTCTCTGTCTCACACACCATGTGTTTCTCACTCTCTCTCCCCCAGTGTTTCTTTCTCTCTCCTCCCCCCACTGTTTCTCCCTCTCGTCCACCAGTGTTTCTCTCTCTCTCTCTCTCCCCCCAGTGATTCTCCCTCCCCCCCCACTGTTTCTCCCTCTCGCCCACCAGTGTTTTTCTCTCTCTCTCTCTCCCCCCAGTGATTCTCCCTCCCCCCCAGTGTTTCTCTCTCTCCCCCCAATGTTTCTCTCTCACCCCCCAGTCTTTCTCTCTCTCTCCCCTCAGTGTTTCTCTCTCTCTCTCTCCCCCCGCAGTGTTTCTCTCTCTCTCTCTCTCTCTCCCCCCAGTGTGTCTCTCTCTCCCCCCAGTATTTCTCTCTCTCTCACCGGTGTTTCTCTCTCTCTCTCCCCAGTGTTTCTCTCTCTCCCCAATGTTTCTCTCCCCCCACAGTCATTCTCTCTCCTCCCCCCACTGTTTCTCTCTCTCACCCCCAGTGTTTCTCTCTCTCTCTATCCCCCCAGTGTTTCTCTCTCTCCCCCCGCAGTGTTTCTCTCTCTCTCTCTCTCTCACCCCAGTGTTTCTCTCTCACCCCCCACTATTTCTCTACCTCTCCCCGGTGTCTCTCTCTCTCTCACCAGTGTTTCTCTCTCTCCCCAATGTTTCTCTCTCACCCCCAGTGTTTCTCTCTCTCCGCCCCCCAGTGTTTCTCTCTCTCTCCCCCCAGTGTTTCTCTCTCTCTCTCTCCCCCCGCAGTGTTTCTCTCTCTCTCTCCCTCACCCCAGTGTTTCTCTCTCTCTCTCTCCCGCCAGTGTTTCTCTCTCTCACCCCACTATTTCTCTACCTCTCCCCGGTGTCTCTCTCTCTCACCCCCAGTGTTTCTGTCTCTCCCCCCAATGTTTCTCTCTCCCCCCCAGTGCTTCTCTATCTCTTCCCAGTGATTCTCTCTCTCCCCCAGTGTTTCCCTCTCTCTCTCCCCCGAATGTATCCCAATCTCTAATCCCCCCAGTGTTTTTCTCTCTTCCCCCAGAGTTTCTCTCTCCCCCCGCAATGTTTCTCTCTCTCCCCCCAGTGTTTCCCTCTCTCCTCCCCGCAGTGTTTCTCTCTCTCCCCCCCCCCGCCCAGTATTTCTCTCTCTCTCTCTCCCCAGTGTTTCTCTCTCTCTCCACCCAGTGTTTCTCTCTCTCCCCCCAGTATTTCTCTCTCTCTCTCCGGTGTTTCTCTCTCTCTGCCCAGTGTTTCTCTCTCGCCCCAATGTTTCTCTGTCACCCCCAGTGTTTCTCGCTCTCTCCGCCCCCCATTGTATCTCTATCTCACCCCATTGTTTCTCTCTCTCTCGCCCCACTGTTTCTCTCTCTCCCCCCAGTGTTTCTCTCTCTCTCCCCCCAGTGTTTCTCTCTCTCTCTCCCCCCAGTACTTCTCACCCTCCCCCAGTGTTTCCCTCTCTCCTCCCCACAGTTATTCTCTCTCTCTCTCCCCCCAGTGTTTCTCTCTCTCTCCCACACCATGTGTTTCTCTCTCTCTCTCTCACCCCCAGTGTTTCTCTCTCTCTCTATCCCCCCAGTGTTTCTCTATTTCCCCCAGTGTTTCTCTCTCTCTCGCCCGACTGTTTCTCTCTCTCCCCGCAGTGTTTCTCTCTCACTCCCCCCAGTGTTTCTCCATCGCGCTCCCTCCAGTCTTTCTCTCTCTTCCCCCAGTGTTTCTCTCTCTCTCTCTCCCCAGTGTTTCCCGCTCACCCCCAGTGTTTCTCTCACCCTCCTAGTCTTCCTCTCTCCTCCCCCCACTGTTTCTCTCTCTCACCCCAAGTGTTTCTCTCTCTCTCTATCCCCCCAGTGTTTCTCTCTCTCTCCCCCCAGTGTTTCTCTCTCTCTCCCCCAGTGTTTCTCTCTCTCTCCCCCCAGTTTATCCCAATCTCTCCTCCCCCCAGTGTTTCTCTCTCACCCCCAGTGTTTCTGTCTCTCCGCCCAATGTTTCTCTCTCCCCCCCCAGTGCTTCTCTATCTCTCCCCAGTGTTTCTCTCTCTCCCCCAGTGTTTCTCTCTTTCTCCCCGCAATGTATCTCAATCTCTACTCCCCCCAGTGTTTCTCTCTCTTCCCCCAGTGTTTCTCACTCTCCCCCCAATGTTTCTCTCTCTCCCCCCAGTGCTTCAATCTCTCTCCCCGGTGTTTATCTCTCTCACCCCAGTGTTTCTCTCTCCCTCTCTCTCTCCCCAGTGTTTCTCTCTCTCTCCCCCAGTGTTTCTCTCTCTCTCCCCAGTGTTTCTCTCTCGCCCCACACTGTTTCTCTCTCTCCCCAGTGTTTCTCTCTCTCTCCCCCAGTGTTTCTCTCTCTCTCCCCAATGTTTCTCTCTCTCTCTCCTCCCAGTGTTTCTCTCTCTCTCCCCAGCGTTGCTCTCTCTCTCCCTCCCCAGTCTTTCTCTCTCTCTCTCTCTCCCCACAGTCTTTCTCTCTCTCTCCCAAAGTGTTTCTCTCTCCCTCCCCCCCCAGTGTTTCTCTCTCTCTCCGCCCCAGTGTATCTCTCTATCTCCCCCGCAGTGTTTCTCTCTCTCCTCCCACTGTGTTTCTCTCTCTCTCTCTCTCCCCCCAGTGATTCTCTCTCTCTCCCCCCAGTGTTTCTCACTCTCTCTCCCCCAGTGCTTCTCTCTCTCTCCCCCCAGTGTATCTCAATCTCTCCTTCCCCCAGTGTTTCTCTCTCACCCCCAGTGTTTCTCTCTCTCTCCACCTGGTTTTTCCCTGTTTCCTCCCCCCAGTTTTTTTTCTCTCTCTCTCCCCCCAGTGTTTCTCTCTGTCTCCCACACCATGTGTTTCTCACTCTCTCTCCCCCAGTGTTTCTTTCTCTCTCCTCCCCCCACTGTTTCTCCCTCTCGCCCACCAGTGTTTCTCTCTCTCTCTCTCTCCCCCCAGTGATTCTCCCTCTCCCCCCCAGTGTTTCTCTCTCTTCCCCCAGTGTTTCTCTCTCTCCCCCCAATGTTTCTCTCTCATCCCCCAGTCTTTCTCTCTCTCTCCCCTCAGTGTTTCTCTCTCTCTCTCTCCCCCCGCAGTGTTTCTCTCTCTCTCTCTCTCCCCTCAGTGTGTCTCTCTCTCCCCCCAGTATTTCTCTCTCTCTCACCGGTGTTTATCTCTCTCACCCCAGTCTTTCTCTCTCCCTCTCTCTCTCCCAAGTGTTTCTCTCTCTCTCTCTCCCCCAGTGTTTCTCGCTCTCTCTCTCTCCCCAGTGTTTCTCTCTCTCCCCACACTGTTTCTCTCTCTCTCTCCCCAATGTTTCTCTCTCTCTCCCCCCAGTCATTCTGTATCTCTCCCCCAGTGTTTCTCTCTCCCTCCCCCCCCCTGTTTCTCTCTCTCTCCCCCCCAGTGTTTCTCTCTATCTCCCCCGCAGTGTTTCTCTCTCTCCTCCCACCTGTGTTTCTCTCTGTCTCTCTCCCCCCCAGTGATTCTCACTCTCTCCCCCCAGCATTTCTCACTCACTCTCTCCCCCAGTGATTATCTCTATCTCCCCCCAGTGTATCTCAATCTCTCCTCCCCCAGTGTTTCTCTCTCTCCCCCCAGTGTTTTTCTCTCTCTCTCCACCCAGTGTTACCCTCTCTCCTCCCCCCAGTTTTTCTCTCTCTCCCCCACCCAGTGTTTCTCTCTCTCTCCCACATCATGTGCTTCTATCTCTCTCTCCCCAGTGTTTCTTTCTCTCTCCTCCCCCCACTGTTTCTCCCTCTCGCCTACCAGTGTTCCTCTCTCTCTCTCTCTCCCCCCAGTGACTCTCCCTCTCCCCCCAGTGTTTCTCTCTCTCTCTATCTCCACAGTGTTTCTCTCTCTCTCCCCCCAGTGTTTCTCTCTCCCCCCCAGTGTTTCTCTCTCTCTCCCCGCAATGTATCCCAATCTCTACTCCACCCAGTGTTTCCCTCTCGTCCCCCAGTGTTTCTCTCTCTCCCCCCAATGTTTCTCTCTCTCCCCCCAGTGCTTCACTCTCTCTCCCCAGTGTTTATCTGTCTCACCCCAGTTTTTCTCTAGTCCCTCTCACTCTCCCCAGTGTTTCTCTCTCTCTCTCCCCCCAGTGTTTCTCTCTCTCTCTCCACAGTGTTTCTCTCTCTCCCCACACTGTTTCTCTCTCTCTCTCCCCAGTGATTCTCTCTCTCACTCCTCCCAGTGTTTCTCTCTCTCTCCCTCCCCAGCGTTTCTCTCTCTCTCCCTCCCCAGTCTTTCTCTCTCTCTCCCAATGTTTCTCTCTCCCTCCCCCCATTGTTTCTCTCTCTCTCCCCTACAGTGTTTCCCTCTGTGTCCCCCCAGTGTTTCTCTCTCTCCTCCCCAGTGTTTCTCTCTCTCTCTCCCCCCAGTGTTTCGCTCTCTCCACCCGTTGTTTCTCTCTCTCTCTCCCCAGTGTTTCTCTCTCTCTCCCACCCCCATTGTTTCTCTCTCTCTTTCCACCCAGTGTTTCACTCTCTCCACCCAGTGTTTCTCTCTCACTCCCCAGTGTTTCTCTCTCTCCCCTGTTTTTCTCTCTCTATCTCTCCCCCCAGTGTTTCTCTCTCTCTCTATCCCCAGTGTTACTCTCCCTGTCCCCCGCCCCAGTGTTTCTCTCTCTCCTCCCCGCAGTGTTTCTCTCTCTCCCCCCAGTGTTTCTCTCTCTCCCCCCAGTGTTTCTCTCTCTCTCCCCCAGTGTTTCTATCTCTCCCCAGAGTTCATCTCTCTCCCCAATCTTTCTCTCTCTCCCCAGTGTTTCTCTCTGTCCACCTCCCCAGTGTTTCTCTCTCTTCTCCCCCCAGTGTTTCTCACTCTCCTCCCAGTGTTTCTCTCTCTCCCCCCAGTGTTTCTCTCTCTCTCTCCCCCCAGTGTTTCTATCTCTCCCCAGAGTTTCTCTCTCTCCCCAAAGTTTCTCTCTCTCCCCCCATAGTTTCTCTCTCTCTCCACCTCACAGTGTTTCTCTCTCTCCCCCCAGTCTTTCTCTCTCTCTCTCCCACAATGTTTCTCTCTCACTCTCCACCCAGTGTTTCCCTCTCTCCTCCCCGCAGTGTTTCTCTCTCTCCCCCAGTCTTTCTCTCTCTCTCTCCCCCCAGTGTTTCTCTCTCTCCCCCAGTGTTTCATTCTCTCTCTCCCCCCAGTGTTTCTCTCTCACTCTCCCCCGAGTGTTTAAATCTTTCTCTCCCCCAGTGTTTCTCGCTCTCTCTCCCCCCAGTGTTTCTCTCTCTCTCTCCGCCCAGTGTTTCTCTCTCTCCCCAACCAGTGTTTCTCTCTCTCTCTCCCCCAGTGTATCTCCCTGTCTGCCCCCCCCCAGTGTTTCTCTCTCTCCTCCCCCCAGTATTTCTCTCACTCTCTCCCCAGTGTTTCTCTCTCTCGCCAGTGTTTCTCTCTCTCTCCCCAGTTTTTCTCTCTCTCCCCAGTGTTTCTCTCCCTCCCCCAGTGTTTCTCTCTCTCTCCGCCACCCAGTGTTTCTCTATCTCCCCCAGTGTTTCTCTCTCTCTCCCCACAGTGTTTTCTCTCTCTCACCCCCCCAGTGTTTCTCTCTCTCTCTCCCCCCAGTTTTTCACTCTCTCTTTGTGTGCCCCCAGTTTTTTTCGCTCTCTCTCCCGCCCAGTATTTCTCTCTCTCTCTCCCCAGTGTTTCTCTCTCTGTCCCCCTCCCCAGTGTTTCACTCTCTCCTCCCCCCAGTTTTTCTCTCTCTCCCCCCAGTATTTCTCTCTGTCTCCCCGGTGTTTCTCTCTCTCTCCCCAGTGTTTCTCTCTCACCCCCAGTGTTTCTCTCCCTCTCCGCACCCCAGTGTTTCTCTATCTCCCCCCAATGTTTCTCTCACTCTTTCTCCCCAGTGTTTCTCTCTCTCTCTCCCTACTGTTTAAATCATTCTCTCCCCCAGTGTTTCTCTCTCTCTCTCACCCATTGTTTCTCTCTCTCTCTACCCAGTGTTTCCCTCTCTCCTCCCCGCAGTGTTTCTCTCTCGCCCCCCAGTGTTTCTATCTCTCTCTCTTCCCCCAGTGTTTCTCTATCTCCCCCCAATGTTTCTCTCTCTCTCCCTCCCCAGTGTTTCTCTCTCTCTCTCCCTACTGTTTAAATCATTCTCTCACCCAATGTTTCTCTCTCTATCTCCCCCATTGTTTCTCTCTCTCTCTACCCAGTGTTTCCCTCTCTCCTCCCCGCAGTGTTTCTCTCTCGCCCCCCAGTGTTTCTATCTCTCTCTCTTCCCCCAGTGTTTCTCTCTCTCTCTCCCCCATTGTTTCTCTCTCTCTCTCCACCCAGTGTTTCGCTCTCTCCTCCCCCCAGTGTTTCTCTCTCTCCTCCCCCCAGTATTTCTCTCTCTCTCTCCCCAGTGTTTCTCTCTCTCGCCAGTGTTTCTCTCTCTCTCCCCAGTTTTTCTCTCTCTCCCCAGTGTTTCTCTCCTTCCCCCAGTGTTTCTCTCTCTCTCCGCCACCCAGTGATTCTCTATCTCCCCCCAGTGTTTCTCTCTCTCTCCCCTCAGTGTTTCTCTCTCTCTCCTCCCCCCAGTGTTTCTCTCTCTCTCCCCACAGTGTTTTCTCTCTCTCACCCCCCCAGTGTTTCTCTCTCTCTCTCCCCACAGTTTTTCACTCTCTCTTTGTGTGCCCCCAGTTTTTTTCGCTCTCTCTCCCCCCCAGTATTTCTCTCTCTCTCTCCCCAGTGTTTCTCTCTCTGTCCCCCTCCCCAGTGTTTCACTCTCTCCTCACCCCAGTTATTCTCTCTCTCCCCACAGTATTTCTCTCTCTCTCCCCGGTGTTTCTCTCTCTCTCCCCAGTGTTTCTCTCTCTCCCCAGTGTTTCTCTCTCACCCCCAGTGTTTCTCTCCCTCTCCGCACCCCAGTGTTTCTCTATCTCCCCCCAATGTTTCTCTCTCTCTCTCCCCCCAGTGTTTCTCTCTCTCTCTCCCTACTGTTTAAATCATTCTCTCCCCCAGTGTTTCTCTCTCTCTCTCCCCCATTGTTTCTCTCTCTCTCTACCCAGTGTTTCCCTCTCTCCTCCCCGCAGTGTTTCTCTCTCGCCCCCCAGTGTTTCTATCTCTCTCTCCCCCATTGTTTCTCTCTCTCTCTCCACCCAGTGTTTCCCTCTTTCCTCCCCGCAGTGTTTCTCTCTCTCCCCCAGTCTTTCTCTCTCTCTCTCCCCCCAGTATTTCTCTCTCTCTCTCCGATGTTTCTCTCTCTCTCCCCAGTGTTCCTCTCTCTCCCCAGTGTTTCTCTCTCCTCCCCCCAGTATTTCTCTCCCTCTCACCCCAGTGTTTCTCTCACTCCCTCCCCCCCCCCGTGTTTCTTTCTCTCTCTCCCCAGCGTATCTCAATCTCTCCTCCCCCAGTGTTTCTCTCTCTCCCCCCAGTGTTTCTCTCTCTCTCTCCACCCAGTGTTTCCCTCTCTACTCCCCCCAGTATTTCTCTCCCTCTCACCCCAGTGTTTCTCTCTCTCCCTCCCCCCCCCGTGTGTCTTTCTCTCTCTCCCCAGTGTATCTCAATCTCTCCTCCCCCCAGTGTTTCTCTCTCTCCCCCCAGTGTTTCTCTCTCTCTCTCCCCCCAGTGTTTCTCTCTCTCTCCCACACCATGTGTTTCTCTCTCTCTCTCTCCCCAGTGTTTCTTTCTCTCTCCTCCCCCCACTGTTCCTCTCTCTCTCCCCCCCAGTGTTTCTCTCCCTCCCCCCAGTGTTTCTCTCTCTCTCTCTCCCGCCAGTGTTTCTCTCTCTCCCCCCACTATTTCTCTCTCTCTCCCCGGTCGCTCTCTCTCTCTCTCCAGTGTTTCTCTCTCTCCCCAATGTTTCTCTCTCACTCCCAGTGTTTCTCTCTCTCTCCGCCCCCCAGTGTTTCTCTATTTCCCCCAGTGTTTCTCTCTCTCTCGCCCCACTGTTTCTCTCTCTCGCCGCAGTGTTTCTCTCTCTCTCTCCCCAGTGTTTCTCTCTCTCTCTCCCCCCAGTGTTTACCGCTCACCCCCAGTGTTTCTCGCTCCCCCACCAGTCTTTCTCTCTCCTCCCCCCACTGTTTCTCTCTCTCATCCCCAGTGTTTCTCTCTCTCTCTATCCCCCCAGTGTTTCTCTCTCTCTCCCCCAGTGTTTCTCTCTCTCTCCCCCCAGTGTTTCTCTCTCTCTCCCCCCAGTTTATCCCAATCTCTCCTCCCCCCAGTGTTTCTCTCTCACCCCCAGTGTTTCTGTCTCTCCCCCAATGTTTCTCTCTCCCCCCCAGTGCTTCTCTCTCTCCCCAGTGTTTCTCTCTCTCCCCCAGTGTTTCTCTCTCTCTCTTCCCCCAATGTACCCCAATCTCTACTCCCCCAGTGTTTTTCTCTCTTCCCCCAGTGTTTCTCTCTCTCACCGCAATGTTTCTCTCTCTCCCCCCAGTGTTTCCCTCTCTCCTCCCCGCATTGTTTCTCTCTCTCTCGCCGCCCGCTGTTTCTCTCTCTACCCCCCCCCCAGTGTTTCTCTCTCTCTCTCTCACCCCAGTGTTTCTCTCTCTCTCCCCCCAGTGTTTCTCTCTCTCTCTCCACCCAGTGTTTCCCTCTCTCCTCCCCCCAGTGTTTCTCTCTCTCTCTCCCCCCAGTGTTTCTCTCTCTCCCCCAACCAGTGTTTCTCTCTCTCTCTCCCCCCAGCGTTTCTCTCTCTCCCCCAACCAGTGTTTCTATCTCTCTCTCCCCCAGTGTATCTCCCTGTCTGCCCCCCCCAGTGTTTCTCTCTCTCCTCCCCCCAGTGTTTCTCTCTCTCTCTCCCCAGTGTTTTTCTCTCTCGCCAGTGTTTCTCTCTCTCTCCCCAGTTTTTCTCTCTCTCCCCAGTGTTTCTCTCCCTCCCCCCAGTGTTTCTCTCTCTCTCCGCCACCCAGTGTTTCTCTATCTCCCCGCAGTGTTTCTCACTCCCTCCCCTCAGTGTTTCTCTCTCTCTCCTCCCCCCAGTGGTTCTCTCTCTCTCTCCCCCCAGTTTTTCACTCTCTCGCTCTCTCCCTAGTGTTTAAATCATTCTCTCCCCCAGTGTTTCTCTCTCTCTCTCCCCCATTGTTTCTCTCTCTCTCTCTCTACCCAGTGTTTCCCTCTCTCCTCCCCGCAGTGTTTCTCTCTCGCCCCCCAGTGTTTCTATCTCTCTCTCTTCCCCCAGTTTTTCTCTCACTCTCTCCCCCATTGTTTCTCTCTCTCTCTCCACCCAGTGTTTCCCTCTCTCCTCCCCGCAGTGTTTCTCTCTCTCCCCCAGTCTTTCTCTCTCTCTCTCCCCCCAGTATTTCTCTCTCTCTCCCCGATGTTTCTCTCTCTCTCCCCAGTGTTTCTCTCTCTCCCCAGTGTTTCTCCCTCCTCCCCCCAGTATTTCTCTCTCTCTCACCCCAGTGTTTCCCTCTCTCCTCACCCCAGTGTTTCTCTCTCTCTCTCCCCCAGTGTATCTCAATCTCTCCTCCCCCAGTGTTTCTCTCTCACCCCAGTATTTCTCTCTCTCTCCCCCCAGTTTTTCTCTCTCTCTCTCCCCCAGTGTTTCTCTCTCTCTCCCCCAATGTATCTCAATCTCTCCTCCCCCAGTGTTTCCCTCTCTTCCCCCACTGTTTCTCTCTCTCTCTCCACCCAGTGTTTCCCTCTATCCTCCCCCCAGTTTTTCTCTCTCTCTCTCCCCCCAGTGTTTCTCTCTCTCTCCCACACCATGTGTTTCTATCTCTCTCTCTCTCCCCCAGTGTTTCTTTCTCTCTCCTCCCCCCACTGTTTCCCTCTCTCTCCCCCCAATGTTTCACTCTCTGCCCCCCCAGTGTTTCTCTCTCTCTCTCTATCCCCCCACTGTTTCTCTCTCTCTCCGCACAGTGTTTCTCTCTCTCTCCCCCCAGTGTTTCTCTCTCTCCCCCAGTGTTTCCCTCTCTCCTCCCCCCAGTGTTTCTCTCTCTCTCTCCCCCAGTGTATCTCAATCTCTCCCCGCCAGTGTTTCTCTCTCTCCCCCCCAGTATTTCTCTCTCTCTCCCCGATGTTTCTCTCTCTCTCCCCAGTGTATCTCAATCTCTCCTCCCCCCAGTGTTTCTCTCCTCCCCCCAGTTATTCTCTCTCTCTCTCCCCCCAGTGTTTCTCTCTCTCTCCCACACCATGTGTTTCTCTCTCTCTCTCTCCCCAGTGTTTCTTTCTCTCTCCTCCCCCCACTGTTCCTCTCTCTCTCCCCCCCCAGTGTTTCTCTCCCTCCCCCCCAGTGTTTCTCTCTCTCTCTCTCACCCCAGTGTTTCCCTCTCTCCTCACCCCAGTGTTTCTCTCTCTCTCTCCCCCAGTGTATCTCAATCTCTCCTCCCCCAGTGTTTCACTCTCTGCCCCCCCAGTGTTTCTCTCTCTCTCTCTATCACCCCACTGTTTCTCTCTCTCTCCGCACAGTGTTTCTCTCTCTCTCCCCCAGTGTTTCTCTCTCTCCCCCAGTGTTTCCCTCTCTCCTCCCCCCCAGTGTTTCTCTCTCTCTCTCCCCCCAGTGTATCTCAATCTCTCCCCGCCAGTGTTTCTCTCTCTCCCCCCCAGTATTTCTCTCTCTCTCCCCGATGTTTCTCTCTCTCCCCCCAGTGTATCTCACTCTCTCCTCCCCCCAGTGTTTCTCTCCTCCCCCCAGTTATTCTCTCTCTCTCTCCCCCCAGTGTTTCTCTCTCTCTCCCACACCATGTGTTTCTCTCTCTCTCTCTCCCCAGTGTTTCTTTCTCTCTCCTCCCCCCACTGTTCCTCTCTCTCTCCCCCCAGTGTTTCTCTCCCTCCCCCCCAGTGTTTCTCTCTCTCTCTCTCCCGCCAGTTTTTCTCTCTCTCCCCCCACTATTTCTCTCTCTCTCCCCGGTGTCTCTCTCTCTCTCTCCAGTGTTTCTCTCTCTCCCCAATGTTTCTCTCTCACTCGCAGTGTTTCTCTCTCTCTCCGCCCCCCAGTGTTTCTCTATTTCCCCCAGTGTTTCTCTCTCTCCCCGCAGTGTTTCTCTCCCTCTCCCCCCAGTGTTTCTCTCTCTCTCTCCCCCCAGTGTTTCTCGCTCACCCCCAGTGTTTCTCTCTCCCCCACCAGTCTTTCTCTCTCCTCCCCCCATTGTTTCTCTCTCTCATCCCCAGTTTTTCTCTCTCTCTCTATCCCCCCAGTGTTTCTCTCTCTCTCCCCCCAGTGTTTCTCTCTCCTCCCCCCAGTATTTCTCTCTCTCTCCCCCCAGTGTTTCTCTCTCTCTCTCCCCCAGTGTTTCTCTCTCTCTCCCCCAGTGTATCTCAATCTCTCCTCCCCCAGTGTTTCCCTCTCTTCCCCCACTGTTTCTCTCTCTCTCTCCACCCAGTGTTTCCCTCTATCCTCCCCCCAGTTATTCTCTCTCTCTCTCCCCCCAGTGTTTCTCTCTCTCTCCCACACCATGTGTTTCTATCTCTCTCTCTCTCCGCACAGTGTTTCTCTCTCTCTCCCCCCAGTGTTTCTCTCTCTCCCCCAGTGTTTCCCTCTCTCCTCCCCCCAGTGTTTCTCTCTCTCTCTCCCCCAGTGTATCTCAATCTCTCCCCGCCAGTGTTTCTCTCTCTCCCCCCCAGTATTTCTCTCTCTCTCCCCGATGTTTCTCTCTCTCTCCCCAGTGTATCTCAATCTCTCCTCCCCCCAGTGTTTCTCTCCTCCCCCCAGTTATTCTCTCTCTCTCTCCCCCCAGTGTTTCTCTCTCTCTCCCACACCATGTGTTTCTCTCTCTCTCCCGCCCCAGTGTTTCTCTCCCTCCCCCCCCAGTGTTTCCCTCTCTCCTCACCCCAGTGTTTCCCTCTCTCCTCACCCCAGTGTTTCTTTCTCTCTCCTCCCCCCACTGTTCCTCTCTCTCTCCCCCCCCAGTGTTTCTCTCCCCCCCCCCCCAGTGTTTCCCTCTCTCCTCACCCCAGTGTTTCTCTCTCTCTCTCCCCCAGTGTTTCTCAATCTCTCCTCCCCCAGTGTTTCTCTCTCTCCCTCCAGTCTTTCTCTCTCTCTACCACCCCAGTGTTTCTCTCTCCTAACCCCAGTATTTCTCTCTCTCTCCCACCAGTGTTTCTCTCTCTCTCTCCCAGTGTTTCTCTCTCTCTCCCCCAGTGTATCTCAATCTCTCCTCCCCCAGTGTTTCCCTCTCTTCCCCCACTGTTTCTCTCTCTCTCCCACACCATGTGTTTCTGTCTCTCTCTCTCGCCCCCAGTGTTTCTTTCTCTCTCCTCCCCCCACTGTTTCTCTCTCTCTTCCCCCAGTGTTTCACTCTCTGCCCCCCCAGTGTTTCTCTCTCTCTCTCTATCCCCCCACTGTTTCTCTCTCTCTCCGCACAGTGTTTCTCTCTCTCTCCCCCCAGTGTTTCTCTCTCTCCCCCAGTGTTTCCCTCTCTCCTCCCCCCAGTGTTTCTCTCTCTCTCTCCCCCCAGTGTATCTCAATCTCTCCCCGCCAGTGTTTCTCTCTCTCCCCCCCAGTATTTCTCTCTCTCTCCCCGATGTTTCTCTCTCTCCCCCCAGTGTATCTCACTCTCTCCTCCCCCCAGTGTTTCTCTCCTCCCCCCAGTTATTCTCTCTCTCTCTCCCCCGAGTGTTTCTCTCTCTCTCCCACACCATGTGTTTCTCTCTCTCTCTCTCCCCAGTGTTTCTTTCTCTCTCCTCCCCCCACTGTTCCTCTCTCTCTCCCCCCAGTGTTTCTCTCCCTCCCCCCCAGTGTTTCTCTCTCTCTCTCTCCCGCCAGTGTTTCTCTCTCTCCCCCAACTATTTCTCTCTCTCTCCCCGGTGTCTCTCTCTCTCTCTCCAGTGTTTCTCTCTCTCCCCAATGTTTCTCTCTCACTCGCAGTGTTTCTCTCTCTCTCCGCCCCCCAGTGTTTCTCTATTTCCCCCAGTGTTTCTCTCTCTCCTCGCAGTGTTTCTCTCTCTCTCCCCCCAGTGTTTCTCTCTCTCTCTCCCCCCAGTGTTTCTCGCTCACCCCCAGTGTTTCTCTCTCCCCCACCAGTCTTTCTCTCTCCTCCCCCCACTGTTTCTCTCTCTCATCCCCAGTTTTTCTCTCTCTCTCTATCCCCCCAGTGTTTCTCTCTCTCTCCCCCCAGTGTTTCTCTCTCTCTCCCCCCAGTGTTTCTCTCTCTCTCCCCCCAGTTTATCCCAATCTCTCCTCCCCCCAGTGTTTCTCTCTCACCCCCAGTGTTTCTGTCTCCCCCCCCAATGTTTCTCTCTCCCCCCCAGTCCTTCTCTATCTCTCCCCAGTGTTTCTCTCTCGCTCCCAGTGTTTCTCTCTCTCTCTTCCCCCAATGTATCCCAATCTCTACTCACCCCAGTGTTTTTCTCTCTTCCCCCAGTGTTTCTCTCTCTCACCGCAATGTTACTCTCTCTCCACCCCGTGTTTCCCTCTCTCCTCCCCGCATTGTTTCTCTCTCTCTCGCCGCCCACTGTTTCTCTCTCTCCCCCCCCGCAGTGTTTCTCTCTCTCTCACCCCAGTGTTTCTCTCTCTCTCCACCCGGTGTTTCTCTCTCTCTCTCGCCCCAGTCTTTCTCTCTCTCTATCCCCAGTGTTTCTCTCTCTCTCTCGCCCCAGTCTTTCTCTCTCTCTACCCCCAGTGTTTCCCTCTCTCCTCCCCCCATTATTTCTCTCACTCTCTCTCCCCCAGTGTATCTCAATCTCTCCTCCCCCCAATGTTTCTCTCTCCCCCCCCCCAGTATTTCTCTCTCTCTCCCCGATGTTTCTCTCTCTCTCCCCAGTGTATCTCAATCTCTCCTCCCCCCAGTGTTTCTCTCCCCCCCCCAGTTATTCTCTCTCTCTCTCCCCCCAGTGTTTCTCTCTCTCTCCCACACCATGTGTTTCTCTCTCTCTCTGTCCCCAGTGTTTCTTTCTCTCTCTTCCCCCCACTGTTCCTCTCTCTCTCCCCCCAGTATTTCTCTCTCTCTCCCCGATGTTTCTCTCTCTCTCCCCAGTGTATCTCAATCTCTCCTCCCCCCAGTGTTTCTCTCCTCCCCCCAGTTATTCTCTCTCTCTCTCCCCCCAGTGTTTCTCTCTCTCTCCCACACCATGTGTTTCTCTCTCTCTCTCTCCCCAGTGTTTCTTTCTCTCTTTTCCCCCCACTGTTCCTCTCTCTCTCCCCCCCAGTGTTTCTCTCCCTCCCCCCCAGTGTTTCTCTCTCTCTCTCTCCCGCCAGTATTTCTCTCTCTCCCCCCACTATTTCTCTCTCTCTCCCCGGTGTCTCTCTATCTCTCTCTCCAGTGTTTCTCTCTCTCCCCAATGCTTCTCTCTCACTCCCAGTGTTTCTCTCTCTCTCCGCCCCCCAGTGTTTCTCTATTTCCCCCAGTGTTTCTCTCTCTTCCCCCCACTGTTCCTCTCTCTCTCCCCCCCAGTGTTTCTCTCCCTCCCCCCCAGTGTTTCTCTCTCTCTCTCTCCCGCCAGTGTTTCTCTCTCTCCCCCCACTATTTCTCTCTCTGTCCACGGTGTCTCTCTATCTCTCTCTCCAGTGTTTCTCTCTCTCCCCAATGTTTCTCTCTCACTCCCAGTGTTTCTCTCTCTCTCCGCCCCCCAGTGTTTCTCTATTTCCCCCAGTGTTTCTCTCTCTCTCGCCCCACTGTTTCTCTCTCTCATCCCCAGTTTTTCTCTCTCTCTCTATCCCCCCAGTGTTTCTCTCTCTCTCCCCAGTGTTTCTCTCTCTCTCCCCTCCGTGTTTCTCTCTCTCTCCCCCCAGTTTATCCCAATCTCTCCTCCCCCCAGTGTTTCTCTCTCACCCCCAGTGTTTCTGTCTCCCCCCCCAATGTTTCTCTCTCCCCCCCAGTGCTTCTCTCTCTCTCCCCAGTGTTTCTCTCTCTCCCCCAGTGTTTCTCTCTCTCTCTTCCCCCAATGTATCCCAATCTCTACTCACTGCAGTGTTTTTCTCTCTTCCCCCAGTGTTTCTCTCTCTCACCGCAATGTTTCTCTGTCTCCCCCCAGTGTTTCCCTCTCTCCTCCCCGCATTGTTTCTCTCTCTCTCGCTCGCCCACTGTTTCTCTCTCTCCCCCCCCCAGTGTTTCTCTCTCTCACCCCAGTGTTTCTCTATCTCTCCACCCGGTGTTTCTCTCTCTCCCCCCAGTATTTCTCTCTCTCTCTCCGGTGTTTCTCTCTCTCGCCCCAGTGTTTCTCTCTCTCCCCAATGTTTCTCTGTCACCCCCAGTGTTTCTCTCTCTCTCCGCCCCCCATTGTATCTCTATATCCCCCCATTGTTTCTCTCTCTCTCGCCCCACTGTTTCTCTCCATCCCCCCAGTGTTTCTCTCTCTACCCCCAGTGTTTCTCTCTCTCTCTCGCCCCAGTCTTTCTCTCTCTCTACCCCCAGTGTTTCCCTCTCTCCTCCCCCCATTATTTCTCTCACTCTCTCTCCCCCAGTGTATCTCAATCTCTCCTCCCCCCACTGTTTCTCTCTCACCCCCGCCAGTGTTTCTCTCTCTCTCTCCCCCCCCCAGTGTTTCTCACTTCTCCCTCCAGTATTTCTCTCTCTCTCCACCCAGTGTTTCTCTCTCTCTCCCCCAGTGTTTCTCTCTCTCTCCCCCAGTGTATCTCGATCTCTCCTCCCCCAGTCTTTCTCTCTCTCTCCCCCAGTGATTCACTCTTTCCCCCCAGTGTTTCTCTCTCTCTCCCACACCATGTGTTTCTCTCTCTCTCCCCCAGTGTTTCTTTCTCTCTCCACCCCCCACTGTTTCTCCCTCTCTCACCCCAGTGTTTCTCCCTCTCTACCCCCAGTGTTTCTCTCTCTCTCCCCGCAGTGTATTCCAATCTCTCCTCCCACCAGTGTTTCTCTCTCACCCAACAGTGTTTCTCTCTCTCCCCCCAATGTTTCTCTCCCTCCCCCCAGTGTTTCTCTCTCTCTCCCCCCCAGTGTTTCTCACTATCTCCCCCGCAGTGTTTCTCACTCTCCTCCCACCTGTGTTTCTCTCTCTCTCTCTCTCCCCACAGTGATTCTCTCTCTCTCCCCCCAGTATTTCTCACTCACTCTCTCCCCCAGTGTTTATCTCTCTCTCCCCCAGTGTATCTCGATCTCTCCTCCCCCAGTCTTTCTCTCTCTCTCCCCCAGTGATTCACTCTTTCCCCCCAGTGTTTCTCTCTCTCTCCCACACCATGTGTTTCTCTCTCTCTCCCCCAGTCTTTCTCTCTCTCTCCCCCAGTGATTCACTCTTTCCCCCCAGTGTTTCTCTCTCTCTCCCACACCATGTGTTTCTCTCTCTCTCCCCCAGTGTTTCTCTCTCTTCCCCCCACTGTTCCTCTCTCTCTCCCCCCCAGTGTTTCTCTCCCTCCCCCCCAGTGTTTCTCTCTCTCTCTCTCCCGCCAGTGTTTCTCTCTCTCCCCCCACTATTTCTCTCTCTCTCCACGGTGTCTCTCTATCTCTCTCTCCAGTGTTTCTCTCTCTCCCCAATGTTTCTCTCTCACTCCCAGTGTTTCTCTCTCTCTCCGCCCCCCAGTGTTTCTCTATTTCCCCCAGTGTTTCTCTCTCTCTCGCCCCACTGTTTCTCTCTCTCATCCCCAGTTTTTCTCTCTCTCTCTATCCCCCCAGTGTTTCTCTCTCTCTCCCCCCAGTGTTTCTCTCTCTCTCCCCTCCGTGTTTCTCTCTCTCTCCCCCCAGTTTATCCCAATCTCTCCTCCCCCCAGTGTTTCTCTCTCACCCCCAGTGTTTCTGTCTCCCCCCCCAATGTTTCTCTCTCCCCCCCAGTGCTTCTCTCTCTCTCCCCAGTGTTTCTCTCTCTCCCCCAGTGTTTCTCTCTCTCTCTTCCCCCAATGTATCCCAATCTCTACTCACTGCAGTGTTTTTCTCTCTTCCCCCAGTGTTTCTCTCTCTCACCGCAATGTTTCTCTGACTCCCCCCAGTGTTTCCCTCTCTCCTCCCCGCATTGTTTCTCTCCCTCTCGCCGCCCACTGTTTCTCTCTCCCCCCCCCCCAGTGTTTCTCTCTCTCACCCCAGTGTTTCTCTATCTCTCCACCCGGTGTTTCTCTCTCTCCCCCCAGTATTTCTCTCTCTCTCTCCGGTGTTTCTCTCTCTCGCCCCAGTGTTTCTCTCTCTCCCCAATGTTTCTCTGTCACCCCCAGTGTTTCTCTCTCTCTCCGCCCCCCATTGTATCTCTATATCCCCCCATTGTTTCTCTCTCTCTCGCCCCACTGTTTCTCTCCATCCCCCCAGTGTTTCTCTCTCTACCCCCAGTGTTTCTCTCTCTCTCTCGCCCCAGTCTTTCTCTCTCTCTACCCCCAGTGTTTCCCTCTCTCCTCCCCCCATTATTTCTCTCACTCTCTCTCCCCCAGTGTATCTCAATCTCTCCTCCCCCCACTGTTTCTCTCTCACCCCCGCCAGTGTTTCTCTCTCTCTCCCCCCCCCAGTGTTTCTCACTTCTCCCTCCAGTATTTCTCTCTCTCTCCACCCAGTGTTTCTCTCTCTCTCCCCCAGTGTTTCTCTCTCTCTCCCCCAGTGTATCTCGATCTCTCCTCCCCCAGTCTTTCTCTCTCTCTCCCCCAGTGATTCACTCTTTCCCCCCAGTGTTTCTCTCTCTCTCCCACACCATGTGTTTCTCTCTCTCTCCCCCAGTGTTTCTTTCTCTCTCCACCCCCCACTGTTTCTCCCTCTCTCACCCCAGTGTTTCTCCCTCTCTACCCCCAGTGTTTCTCTCTCTCTCCCCGCAGTGTATTCCAATCTCTCCTCCCACCAGTGTTTCTCTCTCACCCAACAGTGTTTCTCTCTCTCCCCCCAATGTTTCTCTCCCTCCCCCCAGTGTTTCTCTCTCTCTCCCCCCCAGTGTTTCTCACTATCTCTCCCGCAGTGTTTCTCACTCTCCTCCCACCTGTGTTTCTCTCTCTCTCTCTCTCCCCACAGTGATTCTCTCTCTCTCCCCCCAGTATTTCTCACTCACTCTCTCCCCCAGTGTTTATCTCTCTCTCCCCCCAGTGTATCTCAATCTCTCCTCCCCCAGTGTTTCTCTCTCTCCCCCCAGTTTTTCTCTCTCTCTCTCCACCCAGTGTTACCCTCTCTCCTCCCCCCAGTTTTTCTCTTTCTCCCCCGCCCAGTGTTTCTCTCTCTCTCCCACACCATGTGTTTCTATCTCTCTCTCCCCCATTGTTTCTTTCTCTCTCCTCCCCCCACTGTTTCTCCCTCTCGCCCACCAGTGTTTCTCTCTCTCTCTCCCCCAGTGATTCTCCCTCTCCCCCCAGTGTTTCTCTCTCTCTCTATCCCCCAGTGTTTCTCTCTCTCTCCCCCCAGTGTTTCTCTCTCTCTCCCCCCAGTGTTTCTCTCTCTCCCCCAGTGTTTCTCTCTCTCTCCCCGCAATGTATCCCAATCTCTACTCCACCCAGTGTTTCTCTCTCGTCCCCCAGTGTTTCTCTCTCTCCCCCCAATGTTTCTCTCTCTCCCCCCAGTGCTTCACTCTCTCTCCCCAGTGTTTATCTGTCTCACCCCAGTGTTTCTCTAGTACCTCTCTCTCTCCCCAGTGTTTCTCTCTCTCTCTCCCCCCAGTGTTTCTCTCTCTCTCTCCGCAGTGTTTCTCTCTCTCCCCCCACTGTTTCTCTCTCTCTCCCCAGTGTTTCTCTTTCTCACTCCTCCCAGTGTTTCTATCTCTCTCTCTCCCAGTGTTTCTCTCTCCCTCCCCCCATTGTTTCTCTCTCTCTCCCCGACAGTGTTTCTCTCTGCCTCCCCCCAGTGGTTCTCTCTCTCTCTACCCCAGTGTTTTTGTCTCTCTCCCCAAGTGTTTCTCTCGCTCTCCCCCCAGTGTATCTCAATCTCTCCTCCCCCCAGTGTTTCTCTCTCTCCTCCCCAGTGTTTCTCTCTCTCTCTCACCACCAGTGTTTCTCTCTCTCCCCCCATTGTTTCTCTCTCTCTCCCCAAAGTGTTTCTCTCTCTCTCTCCCACCCCCATTGTTTCTCTCTCTCTCCACCCAGTGTTTCACTCTCTCCACCCAGTGTTTCTCTCTCACTCCCCAGTGTTTCACTCTCTCCCCTGTTTTTCTCTCTCTATCTCTCCCCCCACTGTTTCTCTCTCTCTCTCTCCCCACTGTTTCTCTCTCTGTCCCCCTCCCCAGTGTTTCTATCTCTCCTCCCCCCAGTGTTTCTCTCTCTCCCCCCAGTGTTTCTCTCTCTCCCCCCAGTGTTTCTCTCTCTCTCTACCCCCACTGTTTCTATCTCTCCCCAGAGTTTATCTCTCACCACAATGTTTCTCTCTCTCCCCAGTGTTTCTCTCTCTGTCCCCCTCCCCAGTGTTTCTCTCTCTCCTCCCCCCTGTGTTTCTCTCTCTTCTCCCAGTGTTTCTCTCTCTCCCCCCAGTGTTTCTCTATCTCTCTCCCCCCAGTGTTTCTATCTCTCATAGAGTCATAGAGTCATAGAGTTATACAGCACGGAGAGAGGCCCTTCGGCCCATCGTGTCCGCGCCGGCCATCAGCCCTGTCGACTCTAATCCCATATTCCAGCATTTGGTCCGTCGCCTTGTATGCTGTGGCATTTCAAGTGCTCATCCAAATGCTTCTTGAATGTTGTGAGGGTTCCTGCCTCCACAACCCTTTCAGACAGTGACTTCCAGACTCCAACCACCCTCTGGGTGAAAAAGTTCTTTCTCAAATCCCCTCTAAACCTCCCGCCTTTTACCTTGAATCTATGTTCCCTTGTTATAGAACCCTCAACGAAGGGAAAAAGCTCCTTAGTATCTATCATATCTGTGCCCCTCATAATTTTGTACACCTCAATCATGTCCCCCCTCAGCCTCCTCTGCTCCAAGGAAAACAAACCCAATCTTCCCAGTCTCTCTTCATAGCTGAAGCGCTCCAGCCCTGGTAACATCCTGGTGAATCTCCTCTGCACCCTCTCCAAAGCAATCACATCCTTCCTGTAGTGCGGCGACCAGAACTCTCTCTCTCCCCCCAGTCTTTCTCTCTCTCTCTCCCACCAGTGTTTCTCTGTCTCCCCCAGTGTTTCATCCTCTCTCTCCCCCGAGTGTTTCTCTCTCACTCTCCCCCTCGTGATTAAATCTTTCTCTTCCCCAGTTTTTCTCGCTCTCTCTCCCCCCAGTTTTTCTCTCTCTCTCTCCACCCAGTGTTTCCCTCTCTCCTCCCCCCAGTGTTTCTCTCTCTCTCTCCCCCCAGTGTTTCTCTCTCTCCCCCAACCAGTGTTTCTCTCTCTCTCTCTCCCCCAGTGTTTCTCCCTGTCTCCCCCCCCCAGTGTTTCTCTCTCTCCTCCGCCCAGTATTTCTCTCTCTCTCCCCAGAGTCTCTCTCTCTCTCGCCAGTGTTTCTCTCTCTCTCCCCAGTTTTTCTCTCTCTCCCCAGTGTTTCTCTCCCTCCCCCCAGTGTTTCTCTCTCTCTCCGCCGCCCAGTGTTTCTCTATCTCCCCCCAGTGTTTCTCTCTCTCCCCCCTTTGTTTCACTCTCTCTCTCTCCCAATTGTTTCTCTCTCTCTCCTCCCCCCAGTGTTTCTCTCTCTCTCCCTACAGTGTTTTCTCTCTCTCTCCCCCCAGTGTTTCTCTCTCTCTCTCCCCAGTTTTTCACTCTCTCTCTCTGTCCCCCCAGTTTTTTTATCTCTCTCTCTTCCCCAGTGTTTCTCTCTCTCTCTCCCCAGTGTTTCTCTCTCTGTCCCCCTCCCCAGTGTTTCACTCTCTCCTCCCACCAGTTTTTCTCTCTCTCCCCCCAGTATTTCTCTCTCTCTCCCCGGTGTTTCTCTCTCCCTCCCCAGTGTTTCTCTCTCTCCCCGGTGTTTCTCTCTCACCCCCAGTGTTTCTCTCCCTCTCCGCCCCCCAGTGTTTCTCTATCTCCCCCCAATGTTTCTCTCTTTCTCCCCCCAGTGTTTCTCTCTCTCTCTCCCTAGTGTTTAAATCATTCTCTCCCCCAGTGTTTCTCTCTCTCTCCCCCCCATTCTTTCTCTCTCTCTCTCCTCCCAGTGTTTCCCTCTCTCCTCCCCGCAGTGTTTCTCTATCGCCCGCCAGTGTTTCCATCTCTCTCTCTTCCCCCAGTGTTTCTCTCTCTCTCTCCCCCATTGTTTCTCTCTCTCTCTCCACCCAGTGTTTCCCTCTCTCCTCCCCGCAGTGTTTCTCTCTCTCCCCCAGTCTTTCTCTCTCTCTCTCCCCCCAGTATTTCTCTCTCTCTCCCCGATGTTTCTCTCTCTCTCCCCAGTGTTTCTCTCTCTCCCCAGTGTTTCTCTCTCCTCCCCCCAGTATTTCTCTCTCACTCCCCCCAGAGTTTCTCTCTCTCTCTCTCCCCCCCGTGTTTCTCTCTCTCTCTCCCCAGTGTATCTCAATCTCTCCTCTCCCCATTGTTTCTCTCTCTCCCCCCAGTGTTTCTCTCTCTCTCTCCACCCAGTGTTTCCCTCTCTCCTCCCCCCAGTTTTTCTCTCTCTCTCTCCCCCCAGTGTTTCTCTCTCTCTCCCACACCATGTGGTTCTCTCTCTCTCTCTCCCCCAGTGTTTTTTTCTCTCTCCTCCCCCCAGTGTTTCTCTCTCTCCCCCCAGTATTTCTCTCTCTCCCCCAGTGCTTCTCTCTCTCTCCACAGTGTTTCTCTCTCACCCCCAGTCTTTCTCTCTCTCTCCGCTCATTGTTTCTCTCTCTCTCTCCACCCAGTCTTTCTCTCTCTCTCCCCCCAGTGTTTCTCGCTCTCTCTCCCCCCAGTGTTTCTCTCTCTCCCCCAGTGTTTCCCTCTCTACTCACCCCAGTGTTTCTCACTCTCTCCCACCAATGTATCCCAATCTCTACGCACCCCAGTGTTTCTCTCTCTTCCCCCAGTGTTTCTCTCTCTCTCCCCAGTGTTTCTCTCTCACCCCCAGTCTTTCTCTCTCTCTCCCCTCATTGTTTCTCTCTCTCTCTCTCCCCAGTCTTTCATAGAATCATAGAATCATAGAATCATAGAAGTTACAACATGGAAACAGGCCCTTCGGCCCAACATGTCCATGTCGCCCAGTTTATACCACTAAGCTAGTCCCAATTGCCTGCACTTGGCCCATATCCCTCGATACCCATCTTCCCCATGTAACTGTCCAAATGCTTTTTAAAAGACAAAGTTGTCTCTCTCTCCCCCCAGTGTTTCTCGCTCTCTCTCCCCCCAGTGTTTCTCTTTCTCCCCCAGTGTTTCTCTCTCTCTCTCTCCCGGTGTATCTCAATCTCTCCTCCCCCCAGTTTTTCGCTCTCTCCCCCCAGTGTTTCTCTCTCTCTCCCACCCCAGTGTTTCTCTCTCCTCCCCCCAGTATTTCTCTCTCTCTCCCCCCAGTGTTCCTCTCTCTCTCTCCCCCAGTGTTTCTCCCTCTCTCCCCCCAGTGTATCTCAATCTCTCCTCCCCGCAGTGTTTCCCTCCCTTCCCCTACTGTTTGTCTCTCTCTCTCCACCCAGTGTTTCCCTCTCTCCTCCCCCCAGTTATTCTCTCTCTCTCTCCCCCCAGTGTTTCTCTCTCTCTCCCACACCATGACTTTCTGTCTCTCTCTGTCCCCCAGTGTTTCTTTCTCTCTCCTCCCCCCACTGTTTCTCTCTCTCTCCCCCCAGTGTTTCACTCTCTGCCCCCCCAGTGTTTCTCTCTCTCTCTATCCCCCAAGTGTTTCTCTCTCCCCCCCCCAGTGTTTCTCTCTCTCCCCCCCCAGTATTTCTCTTTCTCTCACCGATGTTTCTTTCTCTCTCCCCAGTGTATCTCAATCTCTCCTCCCCCCAGTGGTTCTCTCTCTCCCCCCAGTGTTTCTCTATCTCTCTCCACCCAGTGTTTCACTCTCTCCTCCCCCCAGTTATTCTCTCTCTCTCTCTCCCCAGTGTTTCTCTCTCTCTCCCCCCAGTGTTTCTCGCTCACCCCCAGTGTTTCTCTCTCCCCCCCAGTCTTTCTCTCTCCTCCCCCCAGTGTTTCTCTCTCTCTCTATCCCCCCAGTGTTTCTCTCTCTCTCCCCCCAGTGTTTCTCTCTCTCTCCCCCCAGTGTTTCTCTCTCTCTCCCCCCAGTTTATCCCAATCTCTCCTCCCCCCAGTGTTTCTCTCTCACCCCCAGTGTTTCTGTCTCTCCGCCCAATGTTTCTCTCTCTCCCCCCAGTGCTTCTCTATCTCTTCCCAGTGTTTGTCTCTCTCCCCCAGTGTTTCTCTCTCCCCCCCCCCCAGTGTTTCTCTCTCTCTCTCTCACCCCAGTGTTTCTCTCTCTCCCCCCAGTATTTCTCTCTCTCTCCCCGGTGTTTCTCTCTCTCTGCCCAGTGTTTCTCTGTCACCCCCAGTGTTTCTCTCTCTCTCCGCCCCCCATTGTATCTCTATCTCCCTCCATTCTTTCTCTCTCTCTCGCCCCACTGTTTCTCTCTCTTCCCCCAGTGTTTCTCTCTCTCTCCCCAGTGTTTCTCTCTCACCCCCAGTCTTTCTCTCTCTCTCCCCTCATTGTTACTCTCTCTCTCTCCCCCCAGTCTTTCTCTCTCTCTCCCCCCAGTGTTTCTCGCTCTCTCTCCCCCCAGTGTTTCTCTCTCTCCCCCCACTGTTTCTCTCTCTCTCCCCCCAGTGTTTCACTCTCTGCCCCCCCAGTGTTTCTCTCTCTCTCTATCCCCCAAGTGTTTCTCTCTCCCCCCCCCCAAGTGTTTCTCTCTCTCCCCCCCCAGTATTTCTCTTTCTCTCACCGATGTTTCTTTCTCTCTCCCCAGTGTATCTCAATCTCTCCTCCCGCCAGTGGTTCTCTCTCTCCCCCCAGTGTTTCTCTATCTCTCTCCACCCAGTGTTTCACTCTCTCCTCCCCCCAGTTATTCTCTCTCTCTCTCTCCCCAGTGTTTCTCTCTCTCTCCCCCCAGTGTTTCTCGCTCACCCCCAGTGTTTCTCTCTCCCCCCCAGTCTTTCTCTCTCCTCCCCCCAGTGTTTCTCTCTCTCTCCATCCCCCCAGTGTTTCTCTCTCTCTCCCCCCAGTGTTTCTCTCTCTCTCCCCCCAGTGTTTCTCTCTCTCTCCCCCCAGTTTATCCCAATCTCTCCTCCCCCCAGTGTTTCTCTCTCACCCCCAGTGTTTCTGTCTCTCCGCCCAATGTTTCTCTCTCTCCCCCCAGTGCTTCTCTATCTCTTCCCAGTGTTTGTCTCTCTCCCCCAGTGTTTCTCTCTCCCCCCCCCAGTGTTTCTCTCTCTCTCTCTCACCCCAGTGTTTCTCTCTCTCCCCCCAGTATTTCTCTCTCTCTCCCCGGTGTTTCTCTCTCTCTGCCCAGTGTTTCTCTGTCACCCCCAGTGTTTCTCTCTCTCTCCGCCCCCCATTGTATCTCTATCTCCCTCCATTCTTTCTCTCTCTCTCGCCCCACTGTTTCTCTCTCTTCCCCCAGTGTTTCTCTCTCTCTCCCCAGTGTTTCTCTCTCACCCCCAGTCTTTCTCTCTCTCTCCCCTCATTGTTACTCTCTCTCTCTCCCCCCAGTCTTTCTCTCTCTCTCCCCCCAGTGTTTCTCGCTCTCTCTCCCCCCAGTGTTTCTCTCTCTCCCCCAGTGTTTCTCTCTCTCTCTCTCCCGGTGTATCTCAATCTCTCCTCCCCCCAGTTTTTCGCTCTCTCCCCCCAGTGTTTCTCTCTCTCTCCCACCCCAGTGTTTCTCTCTCCTCCCCCCAGTATTTCTCTCTCTCTCCCCCCAGTGTTCCTCTCTCTCTCTCCCCCAGTGTTTCTCCCTCTCTCCCCCCAGTGTATCTCAATCTCTCCTCCCCGCAGTGTTTCCCTCCCTTCCCCTACTATTTGTCTCTCTCTCTCCACCCAGTGTTTCCCTCTCTCCTCCCCCCAGTTATTCTCTCTCTCTCTCCCCCCAGTGTTTCTCTCTCTCTCCCACACCATGACTTTCTGTCTCTCTCTCTCCCCCAGTGTTTCTTTCTCTCTGCCCCCCTCACTGTTTCTCTCTTTCTCCCCCCAGTGTTTCACTCTCTGCCCCCCCAGTGTTTCTCTCTCTCTCTCTATCCCCCAAGTGTTTCTCTCTCTCCCCCACCCCAGTGTTTCTCTCTCTCCCCCCCAAGTATTTCTCTCTCTCTCACCGATGTTTCTTTCTCTCTCACCAGTGTATCTCAATCTCTCCTCCCCCCAGTGGTTCTCTCTCTCCCCCCAGTGTTTCTCTATCTCTCTCCACCCAGTGTTTCACTCTCTCCTCCCCCCAGTTATTCTCTCTCTCTCTCTCCCCAGTGTTTCTCTCTCTCTCCCACACCATGTGTTTCTCTCTCTCTCTCTCCCCCAGTGTTTCTGTCTCTCACCTCCCCCAACTGTTTCTCTCTCTCTCCCCCCAGTGTTTCTCTCCCTCCCTCCCAGTGTTTCTCTCTCTCTCTCTCTCCCGCCAGTGTTTCTCGCCCTCCCCCCACGATTTCTCTCTCTCTCCCCGGTGTCTCTATCTCTCTCTCCAGTGTTTCTCTCTATCCCCAATGTTTCTCTCTCACCCCCAGTGTTTCTCTCTCTCTCCGCCCCCCAGTGTTTCTCTATTTCCCCCAGTGCTTCTCTCTCTCTCGCCCCACTGTTTCTCTCTCTCCCCGCAGTGTTTCACTCTCTCTCCCCCCAGTGTTTCTCTATCTCGCTCCCTCCAGTCTTTCTCTCTCTCCCCCCAGTGTTTCTCTCTCTCTCTCCCCAGTGTTTCTCGCTCACCCCCGTGTTTCTCTCTCCCCCCCAGTCTTCCTCTCTCCTCCCCCCACTGTTTCTCTCTCTCACCCCCAGTGTTTCTCTCTCTCTCTATCCCCCCCGTGTTTCTCTCTCTCTCTCCCCAGTGTTTCTCTCTCTCTCCCCCCAGTGTTTCTCTCTCTCTCTCCCCCCAGTTTATCCCAATCTCTCCTCCCCCCAGTGTATCTCTCTCTCCCCCAGTGTTTCTGTCTCTCCGCCCAATGTTTGTCTCTCCCCCACAGTGCTTCTCTATCTCTCCCCAGTGTTTCTCTCTCCCCCCAGTGCTTCAATCTCTCTCCCCGGTGTTTATCTCTCTCACCCCAGTATTTCTCTCTCCCTCTCTCTCTCGCCAGTGTTTCTCTCTCTCTCTCTCCCCAGTGTTTCTCTCTCTCTCCCCAGTGTTTCTCTCTCTCCCCACACTGTTTCTCTCTCTCTCTCCCCAGTGTTTCTCTCTCCCCCCACACTGTTTCTCTCTCTCTCTCCCCAATGTTTCTCTCTCTCTCTCCTCCCAGTGTTTCTCTCTCTCTCCCCAGCGTTGCTCTCTCTCTCCCTCCCCAGTCTTTCCCTCTCTCTCTCTCCCCCCAGTCTTTCTCTCTCTCTCCCCCAGTGTTTCTCTCTCCCTCCCCCCAGTGTTTCTCTCTCTCTCCGCCCCAGTGTATCTCTCTATCTCCCCCGCAGTGTTTCTCTCTCTCCTCCCACCTGTGTTTCTCTCTCTCTCTCTCCCCCCAGTGATTCTCTCTCTCTCCCCCAGTGTTTCTCACTCTCTCCCCCCCAGTGTTTCTCTCTCTCTCTCCCCCCAGTGTATCTCAATCTCTCCTCCCCCCAGTGTTTCTTTCTCTCTCCTCCCCCCACTGTTTCTCCCTCTCGCCCACCAGTGTTTTTTTCTCTCTCTCTCTCCCCCCAGTGATTCTCCCTCTCCCCTCCAGTGTTTCTCTCTCTCTCTCTCTCCCCCCAGTGTTTCTCTATCTCTCTCCCCCCAGTGTTTCTCTCTCTCTCCCCCCAGTGTATCCCAATCTCTCCTCCCCCCCAGTGTTTCTCTCTCACCCCCAGTGTTTCTCTCTCTCCCCCCAATGTTTCACTCTCCCCCGCAGTGCTTCTCTCTCTCTCCCCAGTGTTTCTCTCTCTCCCCCAGTGATTCTCTCTCTCTCCCCGCAATGTATCTAAATCTCTACTCCACCCAGTGTTTCTCTCTCTTACCCCAGTATTTCTCTCTCTCTCCCCGATGTTTCTCTCTCTCTCCCCATTGTATCTCAATCTCTCCTCCCCCCAGTGGTTCTCTATCTCCCCCCAGTGTTTCTCCATCTCTCTCCACCCAGTGTTTCACTCTCTCCTCCCCCCAGTTATTCTCTCTCTCTCTCCCCCCAGTGTTTCTCTCTCTCTCCCACACCATGTGTTTCTCTCTCTCTCTCTCCCCCAGTGTTTCTTTCTCTCACCTCCCCCCACTGTTTCTCTCTCTCTCCCCCAGTGTTTCTCTCCCTCCCCCCCAGTGTTTCTCTCTCTCTCTCTCCCGCCAGTGTTTCTCTCTCTCCCCCCACTATTTCTCGACCTCTCCCCGGTGTCTCTCTCTCTCTCTCTCTCCAGTGTTACTCTCTCTCCCCAATGTTTCTCTCTCACCCCCAGTGTTTCTCTCTCTCTCTCCGCCCCCCAGTGTTTCTCTATTTCCCCCAGTGTTTCTCTCGCTCGCCCCACTGTTTCTCTCTCTCCCCGCAGCGTTTCTCGCTCTCTCCGCTCAGTGTTTCTCTCTCTCTCTCCCTCCAGTCTTTCTCTCTCTCCCCCCAGTGTTTCTCTCCATCTCCCCCCAGTGTTTCTCGCTGACCCCCAGTGTTTCTCTCTCCCCCCCCAGTCTTTCTCTCTCCTCCCCCCACTGTTTCTCTCTCTCACCCCCAGTGTTTCTCTCTCTCCCTATCCCCCCAGTGTTTCTCTCTCTCTCTCCCCAGTGTTTCTCTCTCTCTCCCCCCACTGTTTCTCTCTCTCTACCCCCAGTTTATCCCAATCTCTCTTCCCCCCAGTGTTTCTCTCTCACCCCCAGTGTATCTGTCTCTCCCCCATTGTTTCTCTCTCCCCCCCAGTGCTTCTCTGTCTCTTCCCAGTGTTTCTCTCTCTCCCCCAGTGTTTCTCTCTCTCCCCGCAATGTATCCCAATCTCTACTCCCCCCAGTGTTTTTCTCTCTTCCCCCAGTGTTTCTCTCTCTCCTCCCCGCAGTGTTTCTCTCTTTCTCGCCCCCCAGTGTGTCTCTCTCTCCCCCCCCCCCCAGTGTTTCTCTCTCTCTCTCTCACCCCAGTGTTTCTCTCTCTCTCCCCCCAATGTTTCTCTCTCCCCCCAGTGCTTCTCTATCTCTTCCCAGTGTTTCTCTCTCCCCCCAGTGTTTCTCTCTCTCTCTCCCCCCAATGTATCCCAATCTCTAGTCCCCCCAGTGTTTTTCTCTCTTCCCCCAGTTTTTCTCTCTCTCCCCGCAATGTTTCTCTCTCTCCCCCCAGTGTTTCCCTCTCTCCTCCACGCAGTGTTTCTCTCTTTCTCGCCCCCCAGTGTTTCTCTCTCTCCCCCCCCACCAGTGTTTCTCTCTCACCCCCAGTGTATCTGTCTCTCCCCCATTGTTTCTCTCTCCCCCCCAGTGCCTCTCTGTCTCTTCCCAGTGTTTCTCTCTCTCCCCCAGTGTTTCTCTCTCTCCCCCCAATGTATCCCAATCTCTACTCCCCCCAGTGTTTTTCTCTCTTCCCCCAGTGTTTCTCTCTCTCCTCCCCGCAGTGTTTCTCTCTTTCTCGCCCCCCAGTGTGTCTCTCTCTCCCCCCCAGTGTTTCTCTCTCTCTCTCTCACCCCAGTGTTTCTCTCTCTCTCCACCCACTGTTTCTCTCTCTCCCCCCAGTATTTCTCTCTCTCTCCCCCCAGTGTTTCTCTCTCTCTCCGACACCATGTGTTTCTCTCTCTCTCCCCCCCCCAGTGTTTCTCTCTCTCTCCGCCCCAGTGTATCTCTCCATCTCCCCCGCAGTGTTTCTCTCTCTGCCCAATGTTTCTCTGTCACCCCCAGTGTTTCTCTCTCTCTCCGCCCACAATTGTATCTCTATCTCCCACCATTGTTTCTCTCTCTCTCGCCCCACTGTTTCTCTCTCTCCCCCCAGTGTTTCTCTCTCTCTCCCCCCAGTGTTTCTCTCTCCCCCCAGTACTTCTCTCTCTCCCCCAGTGTTTCCCTCTCTCCTCCCCCCAGTTATTCTCTCTCTCTCTCCCCCCAGTGTTTCTCTCTCTCTCCGACACCATGTGTTTCTCTCTCTCTCTCTCTCCCCCAGTGTTTCTTTCTCTCTCCTCCCCACACTGTTTCTCTCTCTCTCCCCCCAGTGTTTCTCTCCCTCCCACCCAGTGTTTCTCTCTCTCTCTCTCCCGCCAGTGTTTCTCAATCTCCCCCCACTATTTCTCTCTCTCTCCCCGGTGTCTCTCTCTCTCTCTCCAGTGTTTCTCCCTATCCCCAATGTTTCTCTCTCACCCCCACTGTTTCTCTCTCTCCCCGCAGTGTTTCTCTGTCTCGCTCCCTCCAGTCTTTCTCTCTCTCCCCAGTGTTTCTCTCTCTCTCCCCAGCGTTTCTCGCTCACCCCCAGTGTTTCTCTCTCCCCCCCCCAGTCTTCCTCTCTCCTCCCCCCACTGTTTCTCTCTCTCAACCCCAGTGTTTCTCTCTCTCTCTATCCCCCCAGTGTTTCTCTCTCTCTCCCCCCAGTGTTTCTCTCTCTCTCTCCCCAGTGTTTCTCTCTCTCTCCCCCCAGTTTATCCCAATCTCTCCTCCCCCCAGTGTTTCTCTCTCACCCCCAGTGTTTCTGTCTCTCTCCCCAGTGTTTCTCTCTCCCCCCCAGTGTTTCTCTCTCTCTCTTCCCGCAGTGTATCCCAATCTCTCTTATCCCCAGTGTTTCTCTCACTCCCCCCAATGTTTCTCTCTCCCCCCAGTGCTTCTCTCTCTCTCCACAGTGTTTCTATCTCTCCCCCAGTGTTTCTCTCTCTCTCCCCGCAATGTATCTCAATCTCTACTCCCCCCAGTTTTTCTCTCTCTTCCCCCAGTGTTTCTCTCTCTCCCCCCAATGTTACTCTCTCTCCCCCCAGTGCTTCAATCTCTCTCCCCGGGGTTTATCTCTCTCTCTCCCCCAGTGTTTCTCTCTCTCTCCCCAGTGTTTCTCTCTCTCCCCACATTGTTTCTCTCTCTCTCTCCCCAATGTTTCTCTCTCCCTCTCCTCCCAGTGTTTCTCTCTCTTTCTCTCCCCAGCGATGCTCTCGCTCTCCTTCCCCAGTCTTTCTCTCTCTCTCTCTCTCTCCCCCCAGTCTTTCTCTCTCTCTCCCCCAGTGTTTCTCTCTCCCTCCCCCCCCCAGTGTTTCTCTCTCTCTCCGCCCCAGTGTATCTCTCCATCTCCCCCGCAGTGTTTCTCTCTCTCCTCGCACCTGTGTTTCTCTCTCTCTCTCTCTCTCCCCCCAGTGATTCTCTCTCTCTCCCCCCAGTGTTTCTCACTCTCTCTCCCCCAGTGTTTCTCTCTCTCTCCCCCCAGTGTATCTCAATCTCTCCTCCCCCCAGTGTTTCTCTCTCACCCCCCAGTGTTTCTCTCTCTCTCTCCACCTGGTGTTTCCCTCTCTCCTCCCCCCAGTTTTTTTCTCTCTCTCTCTCCCCCAAGTGTTTCTCTCTGTCTCCCACACCATGTGTTTCTCACTCTCTCTCCCCCAGTGTTTCTTTCTCTCTCCTCCCCCCAATTTTCTCTCCCCCCCGCAGTGCTTCTCTCTCTCTCCCAAGTGTTTCTCTCTCTCCCCCAGTGTTTCTCTCTCTCTCCCCGCAATGTATCCCAATCTCTACTCCACCCAGTGTTTCTCTCTCTTCCCCCAGTGTTTCTCTCTCTCCCCCCAATGCTTCTCTCTCACCCCCCAGACTTTCTCTCTCTCTCCCCTCAGTGTTTCTCTCTCTCTCGCTCCCCCCGCAGTGTTTCTCTCTCTCTCTCTCTCCCCCCAGTGTGTCTCTCTCTCCCCCCAGTATTTCTCTCTCTCTCACCGGTGTTTCTCTCTCTCTCTCCCCAGTGTTTCTCTCTCTCCCCAATGTTTCTCTCCCCCCACAGTCTTTCTCTCTCCTCCCCACACTGTTTCTCTCTCTCACCCCCAGTGTTTCTCTCTCTCTCTATCCCCCCAGTGTTTCTCTCTCTCCCCCCGCAGTGTTTCTCTCCCTCTCTCTCACCCCAGTTTTTCTCTCTCTCTCCCGCCAGTGTTTCTCTCTCTCCCCCCACTATTTCTCTACCTCTCCCCGGTGTCTCTCTCTCTCTCTCCAGTGTTTCTCTCTCTCCCCAATGTTTCTCTCTCCCCCCAGTGTTTCTCTCTCTCTCCCCCCAGTGTTTCTCTCTCTCTCTCTCCCCCCTCAGTGTTTCTCTCTCTCTCTCCCTCACCCCAGTGTTTATCTCTCTCTCTCCCGCCAGTGTTTCTCTCTCTCCCCCCACTATTTCTCTACCTCACCCCGGTGTCTCTCTCTCTCACCCCCAGTGTTTCTGTCTCTCCCCCCAATGTTTCTCTCTCCCCCCAGTGCTTCTCTATCTCTTCCCAGTGTTTCTCTCTCTCCCCCAGTGCTTCTCTATCTCTTCCCAGTGTTTCTCTCTCCCCCAAATGTTTCTCTCTCCCCCCAGTGCTTCTCTATCTCTCCCCAGTGTTTCTCTCTCTCCCCCAGTGTTTCTCTCTCTTTCTCCCCCGAATGTATCCCAATCTCTACTCCCCCCAGTGTTTTTCTCTCTTCCCCCAGAGTTTCTCTCTCCCCCGCAATGTTTCTCTCTCTCCCCCCAGTGTTTCCCTCTCTCCTCCCCGCAGTGTTTCTCTCTCTCTCTCTCACCCCAGTGTTTCTCTCTCTCTCCACCCAGTGTTTCTCTCTCTCCCCCCAGTATTTCTCTCTCTCTCCCCGGTATTTCTCTCTCTCTGCCCAGTGTTGCTCTCTCGCCCCAATGTTTCTCTGTCACCCCCAGGGTTTCTCGCTCTCTCCGCCCCCCATTGTATCAGGAGGGCAAAAAGGGGATATGAGATTGCTTTGGCAGATCAGGCAAAGGTGAATCCAAAGAGCTTCTACAAATACATAAAGGGCAAAAGGGTAACTAGGGAGAGAGTAGGGCCTCTTAAGGATCAACAAGGTCATCTATGTGCGGAACCACAAGAGATGGGTGAGATCCTGAATGAATATTTCACATCGGTATTTACGGTTGAGAAAGGCATGGATGTTAGGGAACTTGGGGAAATAAATAGTGATGTCTTGAGGAGTGTACATATTACAGAGAGGGAGGTGCTGGAAGTCTTAACGCGCATCAAGGTCGATAAATCTCCGGGACCTGATGAAATGTATCCCAGGACGTTATGGGAGGTTAGGGAGGAAATTGCGGGTCCCCTAGCAGAGATATTTGAATCATCCACCGCTGCAGGTGAGGTGCCTGAAGATTGGAGGGTAGCAAATGTTGTGCCTTTGTTTAAGAAGGGCGGCAGGGAAAAGCCTGGGAAGTACAGACCAGTGAGCCTGACATCTGTAGTGGGTAAGTTGTTAGAGGGTATTCTGAGGGACAGAATCTACAGGCATTTGGAGAGGCAGGGACTAATTAGGAACAGTCAGCATGGTTTTGTGAGAGGAAAATCATGTCTCACGAATTTGATTGAGTTTTTTGAAGGGGTAACCAAGAAGATAGATGAGGGCTGTGCAGTAGACGTGGTCTACATGGACTTCAGCAAAGCATTTGACAAGGTACCGCATGGTAGGTTGTTACATAAGGTTAAATCTCATGGGATCCAAGGTGAGGTAGCCAATTGGATACAAAATTGGCTTGACGACAGAAGACAGAGGGTGGTTGTCGAGGGTTGTTTTTCAAACTGGATGCCTGTGTCCAGCGGTGTGCCTCAGGAATCGGTGCTGGGTCCGCTGTTATTTGTTATTTATATTAATGATTTGGATGAGAATTTAGGAAGCATGGTTAGTAAGTTTGCAGATGACACCAAGATTGGTGGCATTGTGGACAGTGAAGAAGGTTATCTAGGATTGCAACGGGATCTTGATAAATTGGGCCAGTGGGCCGATGAATGGCAGATGGAGTTTAATTTAGATAAATGTGAGGTGATGCATTTTGGTAGATCGAATCGGGCCAGGACCTACTCCGTTAATGGTAGGGCGTTGGGGAGAGTTATAGAACAAAGAGATCTAGGAGTACAGATTCATAGCTCCTTGAAAGTGGAGTCACAGGTGGATAGGGTGGTGAAGAAGGCATTCAGCATGCTTGGTTTCATTGGTCAGAACATTGAATGCAGGAGTTGGGATGTCTTGTTGAAGTTGTACAGGGCATTGGTGAGGCCACACTTGGAGAACTGTGTACAGTTCTGGTCACCCTATTATAGAAAGGATATTATTAAACTAGAAAGAGTGCAGAAAAGATTTACTAGGATGCTACCGGGACTTGATGGTTTGACTTACAGGGAGAGGTTAGACAGACTGGGACTTTATTCCCTGGAGAGTAGGAGGTTAAGGGGTGATCTTATAGAAGTCTATAAAATAATGAGGGGCATAGATAAGGTCGATAGTCAAAATCTTTTCCCAAAGGTAGGGGAGTCTATAACGAGGGGGCACAGATTTAAGGTGAGAGGGGAGAGATACAAAAGGATCCAGAGGGGCAATTTTTTCACTCAAAGGGTGGTGAGTGTCTGGAACGAGCTGCCAGAGGCAGTAGTAGAGGTGGGTACAATTTTGTCTTTTAAAAAGCATTTGGACAGTTACATGGGTAAGATGGGTATCGAGGGATATGGGCCAAGTGCAGGCAATTGGGACTAGCTTAGTGGTATAAACTGGGCGACATGGACATGTTGGGCCGAAGGGCCTGTTTCCATGTTGTAACTTCTATGATTCTATGATTCTATGATTCATTGTTTCTCTCTCTCTCGCCCCACTGTTTCTCTCTCTCCCCCCAGTGTTTCTCTCTCTCTCCCCCCAGTGTTTCTCTCTCTCTCTCCCCCCAGTACTTCTCTCCCTCCCCCAGTGTTTCCCTCTCTCCTCCCCACAGTTATTCTCTCTCTCTCTCCCCCCAGTGTTTCTATCTCTCTCCCACACAATGTGTTTCTCTCTCTCTCTCTCCCCCAGTGTTTCTTTCTCTCTCCTCCCCCCACTGTTTCTCTCTCTCTCTCTCCCGCCAGTGTTTCTCTCTCTCCCCTCACTATTTCTCTCTCTCTCCCCAATGTTTCTCTCTCACCCCCAGTGTTTCTCTCTCTCTCCGCCCCCCAGTGTTTCTCTATTTCCCCCAGTGTTTCTCTCTCTCGCCCCACTGTTTCTCTCTCTCCCCGCAGTGTTTCTCTCTCACTCCCCCCAGTGTTACTCCATCTCGCTCCATCCAGTCTTTCTCTCTCTTCCCCCAGTGTTTCTCTCTCTCTCTCTCCCCAGTGTTTCTCGCTCACCCCCAGTGTTTCTCTCCCCCCTCTAGTCTTCCTCTCTCCTCCCCCCACTGTTTCTCTCTCTCACCCCAAGTGTTTCTCTCTCTCTCTATCCCCCCAGTGTTTCTCTCTCTCTCCCCCCACTGTTTCTCTCTCTCTCCCCCAGTGTTTCTCTCTCTCTCCCCCCAGTTTATCCCAATCTCTCCTCCCCCCAGTGTTTCTCTCTCATCCCCAGTGTTTCTGTCTCTCCGCCCAATGTTTCTCTCTCCCCCCCAGTGCTTCTCTATCTCTCCCCAGTGTTTCTCTCTCTCCCCCAGTGTTTCTCTCTCTCTCTTCCCGCAGTGTATCCCAATCTCTCCTACCCCCAGTGTTTCTCTCACTCCCCCCAATGTTTCTCTCTCCTCCCCAGTGCTTCTCTCTCTCCCCCAGTGTTTCTCTCTTTCTCCCCGCAATGTATCTCAATCTCTACTCCCCCCAGTGTTTCTCTCTCTTCCCTCAGTGTTTTTCACTCTCCCCACAATGTTTCTCTCTCTCCCCCCAGTGCTTCAATCTCTCTCCCCGGTGTTTATCTCTCTCACCCCAGTGTTTCTCTCTCCCTCTCTCTCTCCCCAGTGTTTCTCTCTCTCTCCCCCAGTGTTTCTCTCTCTCTCCCCAGTGTTTCTCTCTCTCCCCACACTGTTTCTCTCTCTCCCCAGTGTTTCTCTCTCTCTCCCCCCAGTGTATCTCAATCTCTCCTCCCCCCAGTGTTTCTCTCTCACCCCCAGTGTTTCTCTCTCTCTCCACCTGGTGTTTCCCTGTCTCCTCCCCCCAGTTTTTTTTCTCTCTCTCTCCCCCCAGTGTTTCTCTCTGTCTCACACACCATGTGTTTCTCACTCTCTCTCCCCCAGTGTTTCTTTCTCTCTCCTCCCCCCACTGTTTCTCCCTCTCGTCCACCAGTGTTTCTCTCTCTCTCTCTCTCCCCCCAGTGATTCTCCCTCCCCCCCACTGTTTCTCCCTCTCGCCCACCAGTGTTTCTCTCTCTCTCTCTCTCCCCCCAGTGATTCTCCCTCCCCCCCAGTGTTTCTCTCTCTCCCCCCAATGTTTCTCTCTCACCCCCCAGTCTTTCTCTCTCTCTCCCCTCAGTGTTTCTCTCTCTCTCTCTCCCCCCGCAGTGTTTCTCTCTCTCTCTCTCTCTCTCCCCCCAGTGTGTCTCTCTCTCCCCCCAGTATTTCTCTCTCTCTCTCACCGGTGTTTCTCTCTCTCTCTCCCCAGTGTTTCTCTCTCTCCCCAATGTTTCTCTCCCCCCACAGTCATTCTCTCTCCTCCCCCCACTGTTTCTCTCTCTCACCCCCAGTGTTTCTCTCTCTCTCTATCCCCCCAGTGTTTCTCTCTCTCCCCCCGCAGTGTTTCTCTCTCTCTCTCTCTCTCACCCCAGTGTTTCTCTCTCACCCCCCACTATTTCTCTACCTCTCCCCGGTGTCTCTCTCTCTCTCTCCAGTGTTTCTCTCTCTCCCCAATGTTTCTCTCTCACTCCCAGTGTTTCTCTCTCTCCGCCCCCCAGTGTTTCTCTCTCTCTCCCCCCAGTGTTTCTCTCTCTCTCTCTCCCCCCGCAGTGTTTCTCTCTCTCTCTCCCTCACCCCAGTGTTTCTCTCTCTCTCTCTCCCGCCAGTGTTTCTCTCTCTCACCCCACTATTTCTCTACCTCTCCCCGGTGTCTCTCTCTCTCACCCCCAGTGTTTCTGTCCCTCCCCCCAATGTTTCTCTCTCCCCCCCAGTGCTTCTCTATCTCTTCCCAGTGATTCTCTCTCTCCCCCAGTGTTTCCCTCTCTCTCTCCCCCGAATGTATCCCAATCTCTAATCCCCCCAGTGTTTTTCTCTCTTCCCCCAGAGTTTCTCTCTCCCCCCGCAATGTTTCTCTCTCTCCCCCCAGTGTTTCCCTCTCTCCTCCCCGCAGTGTTTCTCTCTCTCCCCCCCCCCCGCCCAGTATTTCTCTCTCTCTCTCTCCCCAGTGTTTCTCTCTCTCTCCACCCAGTGTTTCTCTCTCTCCCCCCAGTATTTCTCTCTCTCTCTCCGGTGTTTCTCTCTCTCTGCCCAGTGCTTCTCTCTCGCCCCAATGTTTCTCTGTCACCCCCAGTGTTTCTCGCTCTCTCCGCCCCCCATTGTATCTCTATCTCACCCCATTGTTTCTCTCTCTCTCGCCCCACTGTTTCTCTCTCTCCCCCCAGTGTTTCTCTCTCTCTCCCCCCAGTGTTTCTCTCTCTCTCTCCCCCCAGTACTTCTCACCCTCCCCCAGTGTTTCCCTCTCTCCTCCCCACAGTTATTCTCTCTCCCTCTCCCCCCAGTGTTTCTCTCTCTCTCCCACACCATGTGTTTCTCTCTCTCTCTCTCACCCCCAGTGTTTCTCTCTCTCTCTATCCCCCCAGTGTTTCTCTCTCTCTGTCTCCCGCCAGTGTTTCTCTCTCACCCCCAGTGTTTCTCTCTCTCTCCGCCCCCCAGTGTTTCTCTATTTCCCCCAGTGTTTCTCTCTCTCTCGCCCGACTGTTTCTCTCTCTCCCCGCAGTGTTTCTCTCTCACTCCCCCCAGTGTTTCTCCATCGCGCTCCCTCCAGTCTTTCTCTCTCTTCCCCCAGTGTTTCTCTCTCTCTCTCTCCCCAGTGTTTCCCGCTCACCCCCAGTGTTTCTCTCCCCCTCCTAGTCTTCCTCTCTCCTCCCCCCACTGTTTCTCTCTCTCACCCCAAGTGTTTCTCTCTCTCAATATCCCCCCAGTGTTTCTCTCTCTCTCCCCCCAGTGTTTCTCTCTCTCTCCCCCAGTGTTTCTCTCTCTCTCCCCCCAGTTTATCCCAATCTCTCCTCCCCCCAGTGGTTCTCTCTCACCCCCAGTGTTTCTGTCTCTCCGCCCAATGTTTCTCTCTCCCCCCCCAGTGCTTCTCTATCTCTCCCCAGTGTTTCTCTCTCTCCCCCAGTGTTTCTCTCTTTCTCCCCGCAATGTATCTCAATCTCTACTCCCCCCAGTGTTTCTCTCTCTTCCCCCAGTGTTTCTCACTCTCCCCCCAATGTTTCTCTCTCTCCCCCCAGTGCTTCAATCTCTCTCCCCGGTGTTTATCTCTCTCACCCCAGTGTTTCTCTCTCCCTCTCTCTCTCCCCAGTGTTTCTCTCTCTCTCCCCCAGTGTTTCTCTCTCTCTCCCCAGTGTTTCTCTCTCGCCCCACACTGTTTCTCTCTCTCCCCAGTGTTTCTCTCTCTCTCCCCCAGTGTTTCTCTCTCTCTCCCCAATGTTTCTCTCTCTCTCTCCTCCCAGTGTTTCTCTCTCTCTCCCCAGCGTTGCTCTCTCTCTCCCTCCCCAGTCTTTCTCTCTCTCTCTCTCTCCCCCCAGTCTTTCTCTCTCTCTCCCAAAGTGTTTCTCTCTCCCTCCCCCCCCCAGTGTTTCTCTCTCTCTCCGCCCCAGTGTATCTCTCTATCTCCCCCGCAGTGTTTCTCTCTCTCCTCCCACTGTGTTTCTCTCTCACTCTCTCTCCCCCCAGTGATTCTCTCTCTCTCCCCCCAGTGTTTCTCACTCTCTCTCCCCCCCAGTGTTTCTCTCTCTCTCCCCCCAGTGTATCTCAATCTCTCCTCCCCCCAGTGTTTCTCTCTCACCCCCAGTGTTTCTCTTTCTCTCCACCTGGTGTTTCCCTGTTTCCTCCCCCCAGTTTTTTTTCTCTCTCTCTCCCCACAGTGTTTCTCTCTGTCTCCCACACCATGTGTTTCTCACTCTCTCTCCCCCAGTGTTTCTTTCTCTCTCCTCCCCCCACTGTTTCTCCCTCTCGCCCACCAGTGTTTCTCTCTCTCTCTCTCTCCCCCCAGTGATTCTCCCTCTCCCCCCCAGTGTTTCTCTCTCTTCCCCCAGTGTTTCTCTCTCTCCCCCCAATGTTTCTCTCTCACCCCCCAGTCTTTCTCTCTCTCTCCCCTCAGTGTTTCTCTCTCTCTCTCTCCCCCCCCAGTGTTTCTCTCTCTCTCCCCCCAGTGTATCTCAATCTCTCCTCCCCCCAGTGTTTCTCTCTCACCCCCAGTGTTTCTCTCTCTCTCCACCTGGTGTTTCCCTGTTTCCTCCCCCCAGTTTTTTTTCTCTCTCTCTCCCCCCAGTGTTTCTCTCTGTCTCCCACACCATGTGTTTCTCACTCTCTCTCCCCCAGTGTTTCTTTCTCTCTCCTCCCCCCACTGTTTCTCCCTCTCGCCCACCAGTGTTTCTCTCTCTCTCTCTCTCCCCCCAGTGATTCTCCCTCTCCCCCCCAGTGTTTCTCTCTCTTCCCCCAGAGTTTCTCTCTCCCCCCGCAATGTTTCTCTCTCTCCCCCCAGTGTTTCCCTCTCTCCTCCCCGCAGTGTTTCTCTCTCTCCCCCCCCGCCCAGTGTTTCTCTCTCTCTCTCTCACCCCAGTGTTTCTCTCTCTCTCCACCCAGTGTTTCTCTCTCTCCCCCCAGTATTTCTCTCTCTCTCTCCGGTGTTTCTCTCTCTCTACCCAGTGTTTCTCTCTCGCCCCAATGTTTCTCTGTCACCCCCAGTGTTTCTCGCTCTCTCCGCCCCCCATTGTATCTCTATCTCCCCCCATTGTTTCTCTCTCTCTCGCCCCACTGTTTCTCTCTCTCCCCCCAGTGTTTCTCTCTCTCTCCCCCCAGTGTTTCTCTCTCTCTCTCCCCCCAGTACTTCTCTCCCTCCCCCAGTGTTTCCCTCTCTCCTCCCCACAGTTATTCTCTCTCTCTCTCCCCCCAGTGTTTCATCTCTCTCTCCCACACCATGTGTTTCTCTCTCTCTCTCTCACCCCCAGTGTTTCTCTCTCTCTCTATCCCCCCAGTGTTTCTCTCTCTCTCTCTCCCGCCAGTGTTTCTCTCTCTCCCCTCACTGTTTCTCTCTCTCTCCCCGGTGTCTCTCTCTCTCTCTCCAGTGTTTCTCTCTATCCCCAATGTTTCTCTCTCACCCCCAGTGTTTCTCTCTCTCTCCGCCCCCCAGTGTTTCTCTATTTCCCCCATTGTTTCTCTCTCTCTCGCCCGACTGTTTCTCTCTCTCCCCGCAGTGTTTCTCTCTCACTCCCCCCAGTGTTTCTCCATCGCGCTCCCTCCAGTCTTTCTCTCTCTTCCCCCAGTGTTTCTCTCTCTCTCTCTCCCCAGTGTTTCTCGCTCACCCCCAGTGTTTCTCTCCCCCCCTAGTCTTCCTCTCTCCTCCCCCCACTGTTTCTCTCTCTCACCCCAAGTGTTTCTCTCTCTCTCTATCCCCCCAGTGTTTCTCTCTCTCTCCCCCCAGTGTTTCTCTCTCTCTCCCCCAGTGTTTCTCTCTCTCTCCCCCCAGTTTATCCCAATCTCTCCTCCCCCCAGTGTTTCTATCTCACCCCCAGTGTTTCTGTCTCTCCGCCCAATGTTTCTCTCTCCCCCCCAGAGGTTCTCTATCTCTCCCCAGTGTTTCTCTCTCTCCCCCAGTGTTTCTCTCTCTCTCTTCCCGCAGTGAATCCCAATCTCTCCTACCCCCAGTGTTTCTCTCTCACGCCCCAGTGTTTCTCTCACTCCCCCCAATGTTTCTCTCTCCCCCCCAGTGCTTCTCTCTCTCTCCCCAGTGTTTCTCTCTCTCCCCCAGTGTTTCTCTCTCTCTCCCCGCAATGTATCTCAATCTCTACTCCCCCCAGTGTTTCTCTCTCTTCTCCCAGTGTTTCTCTCTCTCCCCCCAATGTTTCTCTCTCTCCCCCCAGTGCTTCAATCTCCCTCCCCGGTGTTTATCTCTCTCACCCCAGTGCTTCTCTCTCCCTCTCTCTCTCCCAAGTGTTTCTCTCTCTCTCTCTCCCCCAGTGTTTCTCTCTCTCTCCCCAGTGTTTCTCTCTCTCCCCACACTGTTTCTCTCTCTCTCTCGCCAATGTTTCTCTCTCTCTCTCTCCTCCCAGTGTTTTTTTCTCTCTCTCTCCCCAGCTTTGCTCTCTCTCTCCCTCCCCAGTCTTTCTCTCTCTCTCTCTCCCCCCGGTGTTTCTCTCTCTCTCTCCCCAGTGTTTCTCTCTCTCCCCAATGTTTCTCTCCCCCCACAGTCATTCTCTCTCCTCCCCCCACTGTTTCTCTCTCTCACCCCCAGTGTTTCTCTCTCTCTCTATCCCCCCAGTGTTTCTCTCTCTCCCCCCGCAGTGTTTCTCTCTCTCTCTCTCTCTCACCCCAGTGTTTCTCTCTCACCCCCCACTATTTCTCTACCTCTCCCCGGTGTCTCTCTCTCTCTCTCCAGTGTTTCTCTCTCTCCCCAATGTTTCTCTCTCACTCCCAGTGTTTCTCTCTCTCCGCCCCCCAGTGTTTCTCTCTCTCTCCCCCCAGTGTTTCTCTCTCTCTCTCTCCCCCCGCAGTGTTTCTCTCTCTCTCTCCCTCACCCCAGTGTTTCTCTCTCTCTCTCTCCCGCCAGTGTTTCTCTCTCTCACCCCACTATTTCTCTACCTCTCCCCGGTGTCTCTCTCTCTCACCCCCAGCGTTTCTGTCCCTCCCCCCAATGTTTCTCTCTCCCCCCCAGTGCTTCTCTATCTCTTCCCAGTGATTCTCTCTCTCCCCCAGTGTTTCCCTCTCTCTCTCCCCCGAATGTATCCCAATCTCTAATCCCCCCAGTGTTTTTCTCTCTTCCCCCAGAGTTTCTCTCTCCCCCCGCAATGTTTCTCTCTCTCCCCCCAGTGTTTCCCTCTCTCCTCCCCGCAGTGTTTCTCTCTCTCCCCCCCCCGCCCAGTATTTCTCTCTCTCTCTCTCCCCAGTGTTTCTCTCTCTCTCCACCCAGTGTTTCTCTCTCTCCCCCCAGTATTTCTCTCTCTCTCTCCGGTGTTTCTCTCTCTCTGCCCAGTGCTTCTCTCTCGCCCCAATGTTTCTCTGTCACCCCCAGTGTTTCTCGCTCTCTCCGCCCCCCATTGTATCTCTATCTCACCCCATTGTTTCTCTCTCTCTCGCCCCACTGTTTCTCTCTCTCCCCCCAGTGTTTCTCTCTCTCTCCCCCCAGTGTTTCTCTCTCTCTCTCCCCCCAGTACTTCTCACCCTCCCCCAGTGTTTCCCTCTCTCCTCCCCACAGTTATTCTCTCTCCCTCTCCCCCCAGTGTTTCTCTCTCTCTCCCACACCATGTGTTTCTCTCTCTCTCTCTCACCCCCAGTGTTTCTCTCTCTCTCTATCCCCCCAGTGTTTCTCTCTCTCTGTCTCCCGCCAGTGTTTCTCTCTCACCCCCAGTGTTTCTCTCTCTCTCCGCCCCCCAGTGTTTCTCTATTTCCCCCAGTGTTTCTCTCTCTCTCCCCCCAGTGTTTCTCTCTCTCTCTCCCCCCAGTACTTCTCTCCCTCCCCCAGTGTTTCCCTCTCTCCTCCCCACAGTTATTCTCTCTCTCTCTCCCCCCAGTGTTTCATCTCTCTCTCCCACACCATGTGTTTCTCTCTCTCTCTCTCACCCCCAGTGTTTCTCTCTCTCTCTATCCCCCCAGTGTTTCTCTCTCTCTCTCTCCCGCCAGTGTTTCTCTCTCTCCCCCCACTGTTTCTCTCTCTCTCCCCGGTGTCTCTCTCTCTCTCTCCAGTGTTTCTCTCTATCCCCAATGTTTCTCTCTCACCCCCAGTGTTTCTCTCTCTCTCCGCCCCCCAGTGTTTCTCTATTTCCCCCATTGTTTCTCTCTCTCTCGCCCGACTGTTTCTCTCTCTCCCCGCAGTGTTTCTCTCTCACTCCCCCCAGTGTTTCTCCATCGCGCTCCCTCCAGTCTTTCTCTCTCTTCCCCCAGTGTTTCTCTCTCTCTCTCTCCCCAGTGTTTCTCGCTCACCCCCAGTGTTTCTCTCCCCCCCTAGTCTTCCTCTCTCCTCCCCCCACTGTTTCTCTCTCTCACCCCAAGTGTTTCTCTCTCTCTCTATCCCCCCAGTGTTTCTCTCTCTCTCCCCCCAGTGTTTCTCTCTCTCTCCCCCAGTGTTTCTCTCTCTCTCCCCCCAGTTTATCCCAATCTCTCCTCCCCCCAGTGTTTCTATCTCACCCCCAGTGTTTCTGTCTCTCCGCCCAATGTTTCTCTCTCCCCCCCAGAGGTTCTCTATCTCTCCCCAGTGTTTCTCTCTCTCCCCCAGTGTTTCTCTCTCTCTCTTCCCGCAGTGAATCCCAATCTCTCCTACCCCCAGTGTTTCTCTCTCACGCCCCAGTGTTTCTCTCACTCCCCCCAATGTTTCTCTCTCCCCCCCAGTGCTTCTCTCTCTCTCCCCAGTGTTTCTCTCTCTCCCCCAGTGTTTCTCTCTCTCTCCCCGCAATGTATCTCAATCTCTACTCCCCCCAGTGTTTCTCTCTCTTCTCCCAGTGTTTCTCTCTCTCCCCCCAATGTTTCTCTCTCTCCCCCCAGTGCTTCAATCTCCCTCCCCGGTGTTTATCTCTCTCACCCCAGTGCTTCTCTCTCCCTCTCTCTCTCCCAAGTGTTTCTCTCTCTCTCTCTCCCCCAGTGTTTCTCTCTCTCTCCCCAGTGTTTCTCTCTCTCCCCACACTGTTTCTCTCTCTCTCTCGCCAATGTTTCTCTCTCTCTCTCTCCTCCCAGTGTTTTTCTCTCTCTCTCTCCCCAGCTTTGCTCTCTCTCTCCCTCCCCAGTCTTTCTCTCTCTCTCTCTCCCCCCAGTCTTTCTCTCTCTCTCCCTCAGTGTTTCTCTCTCCCTCCCCCCAGTGTTTCTCTCTCTCTCCGCCCCAGTGTATCTCTCTATCTCCCCCGCAGTGTTTCTCTCTCTCCTCCCACCTGTGTTTCTCTCTCTCTCTCTCTCTCTCTCCCCGCAGTGATTCTCTCTCTCTCCCCCCAGTGTTTCTCACCCTCTCTCCCCCAGTGTTTCCCTATCTCTCCCCCCAGTGTATCTCAATCTCTCCTCCCCCCAGTGTTTCTCTCTCACCCCCCAGTGTTTCTCTCTCTCTCTACACCTGGTGTTTCCCTCTCTCCTCCCCCCAGTTTTTCTCTCTCTCTCTCCCCCCAGTGTTTCTCTCTGTCTCCCACACCATGTGTTTCTCTCTCTCTCTCCCCCAGTGTTTCTCTCTCTGTCCCCCTCCCCAGTGTTTCTCTCTCTCCTCCCCCCAGTGTTTCTCTCTCTCCTCCCAGTTTTTCTCTCTCTCCCCCCAGTGTTTCTCTCTCTCTCTCCCCCCAGTGTTTCTATCTCTCATAGAGTCATAGAGTCATAGAGTTATACAGCACGGATAGAGGCCCTTCGGGCCATCGTGTCCTCGCCGGCCATCAGCCCTGTCTCCTCTAATCCCATATTCCAGCATTTGGTCTGTCGCCTTGTATGCTGTGACATTTCAAGTGCTCATCCAAATGCTTCTTGAATGTTGTGAGGGTTCCTGCCTCCACAACCCTTTCAGACTGTGAGTTCCAGACTCCAACCACCCTCTGGGTGAAATAGTTCTTTCTCAAATCCCCTCTAAACCTCCCGCCTTTTACCTTGAATCTATGTTCCCTTGTTATAGAACCCTCAACGAAGGGAAAAAGCTCCTTAGTATCTATCATATCTGTGCCCCTCATAATTTTGTACACCTCAATCATGTCCCCCCTCAGCCTCCTCTGCTCCAAGGAAAACAAACCCAATCTTCCCAGTCTCTCTTCATAGCTGAAGCGCTCCAGCCCTGGTAACATCCTGGTGAATCTCCTCTGCACCCTCTCCAAAGCGATCACATCCTTACTGCAGTGCGGCGACCAGAACTCTCTCTCACCCCCCCAGTCTTTCTCTCTCTCTCCCCCCAGTCTTTCTCTCTCTCTCTCCCACCAGTGTTTCTCTCTCTCCCCCAGTGTTTCATCCTCTCTCTCCCCCGAGTGCTTCTCTCTCACTCTCCCCCTCGTGTTTAAATCTTTCTCTTCCCCAATGTTTCTCGCTCTCTCTCCCCCCAGTGTTTCCCTCTCTCCTCTGCCCAGTATTTCTCTCTCTCTCTCCCCAGAGTTTCTCTTTCTCTCGCCAGTGTTTCTCTCTCTCTCCCCAGTTTTTCGCTCTCTCCCCAGTGTTTCTCTCCCTCCCCCCAGTGTTTCTCTCTCTCTCCGCCGCCCAGTGTTTCTCTATCCCCCCCAGTGTTTCTCTCTCTCCCCCCTTTGTTTCACTCTCTCTCTCTCCCAATTGTTTCTCTCTCTCTCCTCCCACCAGTGTTTCTCTCTCTCTCCCCACAGTGTTTTCTCTCTCTCTCCCCCCAGTGTTTCTCTCTCTCTCTCCCCAGTTTTTCACTCTCTCTCTCTGTCCCCCCAGTTTTTTTATCTCTCTCTCCTCCCCCAGTGTTTCTCTCTCTCTCTCCCCAGTGTTTCTCTCTCTGTCCCCCTCCCCAGTGTTTCACTCTCTCCTCCCCCAAGTTTTTCTCTCTCTCCCCCCAGTATTTCTCTCTCTCTCCCCGGTGTTTCTCTCTCTCTCCCCAGTGTTTCTCTCTCTCCCCAGTGTTTCTCTCTCACCCCCAGTGTTTCTCTCCCTCTCCGCCCCCCAGTGTTTCTCTATCTCCCCCCAATGTTTCTCTCTCTCTCCCCCCAGTGTTTCTCTCTCTCTCTCCCTAGTGTTTAAATCATTCTCTGCCCCAGTGTTTCTCTCTCTCTCTCCCCCATTCTTTCTCTCTCTCTCTCCTCCCAGTGTTTGCCTCTCTCCTCCCCGCAGTGTTTCTCTCTCGCCCGCCAGTGTTTCCATCTCTCTCTCTTCCCCCAGTGTTTCTCTCTCTCTCTCACACGTTGTTTCTCTCTCTCTCTCCACGCAGTGTTTCCCTCTCTCCTCCCCGCAGTGTTTCTCTCTCTCCCCCAGTCTTTCTCTCTCTCTCTCCCCCCAGTATTTCTCTCTCTCTCCACGATGTTTCTCTCTCTCTCCCCAGTGTTTCTCTCTCTCCCCAGTGTTTCTCTCTCCTCCCCCCAGTATTTCTCTCTCTCTCCCCCCAGAGTTTCTCTCTCTCTCTCTCCCCCCGTGTTTCTCTCTCTCTCTCCCCAGTGTTTCTCAATCTCTCCTCTCCCCAGTGTTTCTCTCTCTCCCCCCAGTGTTTCTCTCTCTCTCTCCACCCAGTGTTTCCCTCTCTCCTCCCCCCAGTTTTTCTCTCTCTCTCTCCCCCCAGTGTTTCTCTCTCTCTCCCACACCATGTGGTTCTCTCTCTCTCTCTCCCCCAGTGTTTTTTTCTCTCTCCTCCCCCCAGTGTTTCTCTCTCTCCCCCCAGTATTTCTCTCTCTCCCCCAGTGCTTCTCTCTCACTCCCCAGTGTTTCTCTCTCTCCCACAGTGTTTCTCACTCTCTCCCACCAATGTATCTCAATCTCGACTCACCCCAGTGTTTGTCTCTCTTCCCCCAGTGTTTCTCTCTCTCCCTCCAATGTTTCTCTCTCACCCCTCAGTCTTTCTCTCTCTCTCCCCTCAGTGTTTCTCTCTCTCTCTCGCCCCAGTCTTTCTCTCTCCTCCCCCCAGTGTTTCTCTCTCTCCCCCCAGTATTTCTCTCTCTCCCCCAGTGATTCTCACTCTCTCCACAGTGTTTCTCTCTCTCCCACAGTGTTTCTCCCTCCCTCCCACCAATGTATCCAAATCTCTACTCACCCCAGTGTTTCTCTCTCTTCCCCCAGTGTTTCTCTCTCTCCCCGCAATGTTTCTCTCTCACCCCCAGTCTTTCTCTCTCTCTCCCCTCAGTGTTTCTCTCTCTCTCTCCCCCCAGTCTTTCTCTCTCTCTCCCCCCAGTGTTTCTCGCTCTCTCTCCCCCAGTGTTTCTCTCTCTCCCCCAGTGTTTCCCTCGCTGCTCACCCCAGTGTTTCTCTCTCTCTCTCCCCCGGTGTATCTCAATCTCTCCTCCCCCCAGTTTTTCTCTCTCTCCCCCCAGTGTTTCTCTCTATCTCTCCCACCCCAGTGTTTCTCTCTCCTCCCCCCAGTATTTCTCTCTCTCTCCCCCCAGTGTTCCTCTCTCTCTCTCCCCCAGTGTTTCTCCCTCTCTCCCCCCAGTGTATCTCAATCTCTCCTCCCCGCAGTGTTTCCCTCCCTTCCCCTACTGATTGTCTCTCTCTCTCCACCCAGTGTTTCCCTCTCTCCTCCCCCCCAGTTATTCTCTCTGTCTCTCCCCCCAGTGTTTCTCTCTCTCTCCCTCACCATGACTTTCTGTCTCTCTCTATCCCCCCAGTGTTTCTCTCTCTCTCCGCACAGTGTTTCTCTCTCTCTCCCCGCAGTGTTTCTCTGTCTCCCCCAGTGTTTTCCTCTCTACTCCCCCCAGTGTTTCTCTCTTTCTCTCTCTCTCCCCCCAGTGTATCTCAATCTCTCCCCCCCAGTGCTTCTCACTCTCCCCCCCAGTATTTCTCTCTCTCTCCCCGATGTTTCTCTCTCTCTCTCCCCAGTGTATCTCAATCTCTCCTCCCCCCAGTGGTTCTCTCTCTCCCCCCAGTGTTTCTCTATCTCTCTCCACCCAGTGTTTCGCTCTCTCCTCCCCCCCCAGTTATTCTCTCTCTCTCTCCCCGCAGTGTTTCTCTCTCTCTCCCACACCATGTGTTTCTCTCTCTCTCTCTCCCCCAGTGATTCTTTCTCTCACCTCCCCCCCACTGTTTCTCTCTCTCTCCCCCCAGTGTTTCTCTCCCTCCCCCCCAGTGTTTCTCTCTCTCTCTCTCCCGCCAGTGTTTCTCTCTCGCCCCCACTATTTCTCTACCTCTCCCCGGTGTCTCTCTCTCTCTCCAGTGTTTCTCTCTCTCCCCAAAGTTTCTCTCTCACCCCCAGTGTTTCTCTCTCTCTCCGCCCCCCACTGTTTCTCTATTTCCCCCAGTGTTTTTCTCTCTCTCGCCCCACTGTTTCTCTCTCTCCCCGCAGTGTTTCTCGCTCTCTCCCCCCAGTGTTTCTCTCTCTCTCCCCCCAGTGTTTCTCGCTCACCCGCAGTGTTTCTCTCTCCCCCCACTCTTTCTCTCTCCTCCCTCCACTGTTTCTCTCTCTCACCCCCAGTGTTTCTCTCTCTCTCTATCCCCCCAGTCTTTCTCTCTCTCTCCCCCCAGTGTTTCTCTGTCTCTCCCCCCAGTGTTTCGCTCTCTCTCCCCCCAGTTTATCCCAATCTCTCCTCCCCCCAGTGTTTCTCTCTCACCCCCAGTGTTTCTGTCTCTCCCCCCAATGTTTCTCTCTCCCCCCAGTGCTTCTCTATCTCTTCCCAGTGTTTCTCTCTCTCCCCCCAATGTATCCCAATCTCTGCTCCCCCCAGTGTTTTTCTCTCTTCCCCCAGTGTTTCTCTCTCTCCCCGCAATGTTTCCCTTTCTCCCCCCAGTGTGTCCCTCTCTCCTCCCCGCAGTGTTTCTCTCTCTCTCGCCCCCCAGTGTTTCTCTCTCTCTCCCCCACCCCCCAGTGTTTCTCTCTCTCTCTCCCCCAGTGTTTCTCCCTCTCACCCCCAGTGTATCTCAATCACTCCTCCCCGCAGTGTTGCCCTCCCTTCCCCAACTGTTTGTCTCTCTCTCTCCACCCAGTGTTTCCCTCTCTCCTCCCCCCAGTTATTCTCTTCCTCTCTCCCCCCAGTGTTTCTCTCTGTCTCCCACACCAAATCTTTCTGTCTCTCTCTCACCCCCAGTGTTTCTTTCTCTCTGCTCCCCCCAATGTTTCTCTCTCTCTCCGCCCAGTGTTTCACTCACTGCCCCCCCAGTGTTTCTCTCTCTCTCTCTATCCCCCCAGTGTTTTTCTCTCTCTCCGCACAGTGTTTCTCTCTCTCTCCCCCCAGTGTATCTCTGTCTCCCCCAGTGTTTCCCTCTCTCCTCCCCCCAGTGTTTCTCTCTCTCTCCCCCCAGTGTATCTCAATCTCTCCCCCCCAGTGTTTCTCTCTCTCCCCCCACAGTATTTCACTCTCTCTCCCCGATGTTTCTCTCTCTCTCCCCAGTGTATCTCAATCTCTCCTCCACCCAGTGTTTCACTCTCTCCTCCCCCCAGTTATTCTCTCTCTCTCCCACACCATGTGTTTCTCTCTCTCACTCTCCCCCAGTGTTTCTTTCTCTCACCTGCCCCCACGGTTTCTCTCTCCCTCCCGCCAGTGTTTCTCTCTGACCCCCCACTATTTCTCTACCTCTCCCCGGTGTCTCTCTCTCTCTCTCTCTCTCCAGTGTTTCTCTCTCTCCCCAATGTTTCTCTCTCACTCCCAGTGTTTCTCTCTCTCTCCGCCCCACATTGTTTCTCTATCTCCCCCCAGTGTTTCTCTCTCTCGCCCCACTGTTTCTCTCTCTGCCCCCAGTCTTTCTCTCTCTCTCCCCCAGTGTTTCTCTCTCTCTCTCCCCCCAGTGTATCTCAATCTCTCCCCCCCCCCAGTGTTTCTCTCTCTCCCCCCTCAGTATTTCTCTCTCTCTCCCCGATGTTTCTCTCTCTCTCCCCAGTGTATCTCAATCTCTCCTCCCCCCAGTGGTTCTCTCTCTCTCCCCAGTGTTTCTCTATCTCTCTCCACCCAGTGTTTCACTCTCTCCTCCCCCCAGTTATTCTCTCTCTCTCCCCCCAGTGTCTCTCTCTCTCTCCCACACCATGTGTTTCTCTCTCTCTCTCTCCCCCAGTGTGTCTTTCTCTCACCTGCCCCCACTGTTTCTCTCTCTCTCCCCCCAGTGTTTCTCTCCCTCCCTCCCAGTGTTTCTCTTTCTCTCTCTCCCGCCAGTGTTTCTCTCATTCCCCCCAATATTTCACTACCTCTCCCCTTTGTCTCTCTCTCTCTCTCTCTCCCCAATGTTTCTCTCTCACCCCCAGTGTTTCTCTCTCTCTCCGCCCCCCAGTGTTTCTCTATTTCCCCCAGTGTTTTTCTCTCTCTCGCCCCACTGTTTCTCTCTCTCCCCGCAGTGTTTCTCGCTCTCTCCCCCCATTGTTTCTCGCTCACCCCCAGTGATTCTCTCTCCCCACCCAGTCTTTCTCTCTCCTCCCCCCACTGTTTCTCTCTCTCACCCCCAGTGTTTCTCTCTCTCTCTATCCCCCCAGTGTTTCTCTCTCTCTCCCCCCAGTGTTTCTCTCTCTCTACCCCCAGTGTTTCTCTCTCTCTCCCCCCAGTTTATCCCAATCTCTCCTCCCCCCAGTGTTTCTCTCTCACCCCCAGTGTTTCTGTCTCTCCCCCCAATGTTTCTCTCTCCCCCCCCAGTGCTTCTCTATCTCTTCCCAGTGTTTCTCTCTCTCCCCCAGTGTTTCTCTCTCTCTCTCCCCAATGTATCCCAATCTCTACTCCCCCCAGTGTTTTTCTCTCTTCCCCCAGTGTTTCTCTTTCTCCCCACAATGTTTCTCTCTCTCCCCCCAGTGTTTCCCTCTCTCCTCCCTGCAGTGTTTCCCTCTCTCTCGCCCGCCAGTGTTTCTCTCTCCCCCCCCCCCCCCCAGTGTTTCTCTCTCTCTCCACCCAGTGTTTCTCTCTCTCCCCCCAGTATTTCTCTCACTCTCCCCGGTGTTTCTCTCTCTCTGCCCAGTGTTTCTCTCTATCCCCAATGTTTCTCTGTCACCCCCAGTGTTTCTCTCTCTCTCCGCCCCCCCATTTTATCTCTATCTCCCTCCATTGTTTCTCTCTCTCTCGCCCCACTGTTTCTCTCTCTCCCCCCAGTGTTTCTCTCTCTCTCCCACACCATGTGTTTATCACTCTCTCTCTCCCCCAGTGTTTCTTTCTCTCTCCTCCCCCCACTTTTTCTCTCTCTCTCCCCCCAGTGTTTCTCTCACTCCCCCCCAGTGTTTCTCTCTCTCTCTATCCCACCAGTGTTTCTCTCTCTCCCCCCAATATTTCTCTCTCTCTCCCCGGTGTCTCTCTCTCTCTCTCCAGTGTTTCTCTCCATCCCCAATGTTTCTCTCTCCCCCCAGTGTTTCTCTCTCTCCCCCCAGTGTTTCTCTCTCTCTCCCCCCAGTTTATCCCAATCTCTCCTCCCCCCAGTGTTTCTCTCTCACCCCCAGTGTTTCTGTCTCTCCGCCCAATGTTTCTCTCTCCCCCCGAGTGCTTCTTTATCTCTCCCCAGTGTTTCTCTCTCCCCCCAGTGCTTCAATCTCTCTCACCGGTGTTTATCTCTCTCACCCAAGTGTTTCTCTCTCCCTCTCTCGCTCCCCAGTATTTCTCTCTCTCTCTCTCCCCCAGTGTTTCTATCTCTCTCCCCAGTGTTTCTCTCTCTCCCCACACTGTTTCTCGCTCTCTCTCCCCGATGTTTCTCTCTCTCTCTCCTCCCAGTGTTTCTCTCTCTCCCCCCAGCGTTGCTCTCTCTCTCCCTCCCCAGTCTTTCTCTCTCTCTCTCTCTCCCCCCAGTCTTTCTCTCTCGCTCCCCCAGTGTTTCTCTCTCCCTCCCCCCAGTGTTTTTCTCTCTCTCTCCGCCCCAGTGTATCTCTCTATCTCCCCCGCAGTGTTTCTCTCTCTCCTCCCACCTGTGTTTCTCTCTCTCTCTCTCTCCCCAGTGTTTCTCTCTCTCCCCCAGTGTTTCTCTCTCTCTCCCCGCAATGTATCCCAATCTCTACTCCCCCCAGTGTTTCTTTCTCTCACCTCCCCCGACTGTTTCTCTCTCTCTCCCGCCAGTGTTTCTCTCCCTCCCCCCCAGTGTTTCTCTTTCTCTCTCTCCCGCCAGTGTTTCTCTCTCTCCCCCCACTATTTCTCTACCTCTCCCCGGTGTCTCTCTCTCTCTCTCTCCAGTGTTTCTCTCTCTCCCCAATGTTTCTCTCTCACCCCCAGTGTTTCTCTCTCTCTCCGCCCCCCAGTGTTTCTCTATTACCCCCAGTGTTTTTCTCTCTCTCGCCCCACTGTTTCTCTCTCTCCCCGCAGTGTTTCTCGCTCTCTCCCCCCAGTGTTTCTCTCTCTCTCTCCCTCCAGTCTTTCTCTCTCTCCCCCCAGTGTTTCTCTCTCTCTCCCCCCAGTGTTTCTCGCTCACCCCCAGTGTTTCTCTCTCCCCCCCAGTCTTTCTCTCTCCTCCCCCCACTGTTTCTCTCTCTCACCCTCAGTGTTTCTCTCTCTCTCTATCCCCCCAGTGTTTCTCTCTCTCTCCCCCCAGTGTTTCTCTCTCTCTCCCCCCAGTGTTTCTCTCTCTCTCCCCCCAGTTTATCCCAATCTCTCCTCCCCCCAGTGTTTCTCTCTCACCCCCAGTGTTTCTGTCTCTCCCCCCAATGTTTCTCTCTCCCCCCCAGTGCTTCTCTATCTCTTCCCAGTGTTTCTCTCTCTCCCCCAGTGTTTCTCTCTCTCTCCCCCAGTTAATCCCAATCTTTCCTCCCCCCAGTGTTTCTCTCTCATCCGCAGTGTTTCTGTCTCTCCGCCCAATGTTTCTCTCTCCCCCCGAGTGCTTCTCTATCTCTCCCCAGTGTTTCTCTCTCCCCCCAGTACTTCAATCTCTCTCCCCGGTGTTTATCTCTCTCACCCAAGTGTTTCTCTCTCCCTCTCTCGCTCCCCAGTGTTTCTCTCTCTCTCTCTCCCCCAGTGTTTCTGTCTCTCTCCCCAGTGTTTCTCTCTCTCCCCACATTGTTTCTCGCTCTCTCTCCCCGATGTTTCTCTCTCTCTCTCCTCCCAGTGTTTCTCTCTCTCTCCCCAGCGTTGCTCTCTCTCTCCCTCCCCAGTCTTTCTCTCTCTCTCTCTCTCCCACCAGTCTTTCTCTCTCTCTCCCCCAGTGTTTCTCTCTCCCTCCCCCCAGTGTTTTTCTCTCTCTCTCCGCCTCAGTGTATCTCTCTATCTCCCCCGCAGTGTTTCTCTCTCTCCTCCCACCTGTGTTTCTCTCTCTCTCTCTCTCCCCCCAGTGATTCTCTCTCTCTCCCCCCAGTGTTTCGCACTCTCTCTCCCCCAGTGTTTCGCTCTCTCTCCCCCCAGTGTATCTCAATCTCTCCTCCCTCCAGTGTTTCTCTCTCACCCCCCAGTGTTTATCTCTTTCTCTCCACCTGGAGTTTCCCTCTCTCCTCCCCCCAGTTTTTCTCTCTCTCTCTCCCCCCAGTGTTTCTCTCTGTCTCCCACACCATGTGTTTCTCTCTCTCTCTCCCCCAGTGTTTCTTTCTCTCTCCTCCCCCCACTGTTTCTCCCTCTCGCCCACCAGTGTCTCTCTCTCTCTCTCTCTCTCTCCCCCCAGTGATTCTCCCTCTCCCCCCGCAGTGTTTCTCTCTCTCTCTCTCCCCCCAGTGTTTCTCTCTCTCTCTCCCCCCAGTGTTTCACTCTCTCTCCCCCCAGTGTATCCCAATCTCTCCTCCCCCCAGTGTTTCTCTCTCACCCCCCAGTGTTTCTCTCTCTCCCCACAATGTTTCTCTCTCCCCCCAGTGCTTCTCTCTCTCTCCCCAGTGTTTCTCTCTCTCCCCCAGTGTTTCTCTCTCTCTCCCCGCAATGTTTCTCTCTCCCCCCAGTGTTTCTCTCTCTCTCCCACCAGTGTATCCCAATCTCTCCTCCCCCCAGTGTTTCTCTCTCACCCCCCAGTGTTTCTCTCTCTCCCCACAATGTTTCTCTCTCCCCCCAGTGCTTCTCTCTCTCTCCCCAGTGTTTCTCTCTCTCCCCCAGTGCTTCTCTCTCTCTCCCCATTGTTTCTCTCTCTCCCCCAGTGTTTCTCTCTCTCTCCCCGCAATTTATCCCAATCTCTACTCCACGCAGTAGTTCTCTCTCTTCCCCCAGTATTTCTCTCTCTCTCCCCGATGTTTCTCTCTCTCTCCCCAGTGTATCTCAATCTCTCCTCCCCCCAGTGGTTCTCTCTCTCCCCCCAGTGTTTCGCTATCTCTCTCCACCCAGTGTTCAACTCTCTCCTCCCCCCAGTTATTCTCTCTCTCTCTCCCCCCAGTGTTTCTCTCTCTCTCCCGCACCATGTGTTTCTCTCTCTCCCCCAGTGTTTCTTTCTCTCACCTCCCCCCACTGTTTCTCTCTCTCTCCCCCCAGTGTTTCTCTCTCTCTCTCTCCCGCCACTGTTTCTCTCTCTCCCCCCACTATTTCGCTACCTCTCCCCGGTGTCTCTCTCTCTCTCTCCAGTGTTTCTCTCTCTCCCCAATGTTTCTCTCTCACCCCCAGTGTTTTTCTCTCTCTCGCCCCACTGCCTCTCTCTCTCCCCGCAGTGTTTCTCGCTCTCTCCCCCCAGTGTTTCTCTCTCTCTCCCCCCAGTGTTTCTCGCTCACCCCCAGTGTTTCTCTCTCCCCCCCAGTCTTTCTCTCTCCTCCCCCCAATGTTTCTCTCTCTCACCGCCAGTGTTTCTCTCTCTCTCTATCCCCCCACTGTTTCTCTCTCTCTCCCCCCAGTGTTTCTCTCTCTCTCCCCCCAGTGTTTCTCTCTCTCTCCCCCCAGTTTATCCCAATCTCTCCTCCCCCCAGTGTTTCTCTCTCTCCCCCAGTGTTTCTCTCTCTCTCTCCCCCCAATGTATCCCGATCTCTACTCCCCCCAGTGTTTCTCTCTCTCCCCGCAATGTTTCTCTCTCTCCCCCCAGTGTTTCCCTCTCTCCTCCCCGCAGTGTTTCTCTCTTTTTCGCCCCCCAGTGTTTCTCTCTCTCCCCCCCCCAGTGTTTCTCTCTCTCTCTCACACCCCAGTGTTTCTCTCTGTCTCCCACACCATGTGTTTCTCTCTCTCTCTCCCCCAGTGTTTCTTTCTCTCTCCTCCCCCCACTGTTTCTCTCTCTCTCCCCCCAGTATTTCTCTCTCTCTCCCCGGTGTTTCTCTCTCTCTGCCCAGTGTTTCTCTCTATCCCCATTGTTTCTCTGTCACCCCCAGTGTTTCTCTCTCTCTCTATCCCCCCACTGTTTCTCTCTCTCTCCCCCCAGTATTTCTCTCTCTCTCCCCGGTGTTTCTCTCTCTCTGCCCAGTGTTTCTCTCTATCCCCAATGTTTCTCTGTCACCCCCAGTGTTTCTCCCTCTCTCCGCCCCACCATTGTATCTCTATCTCCCTCCATTGTTTCTCTCTCTCTCGCCCCACTGTTTCTCTCTCTCCCGCCAGTGTTTCTCTCTCTCTCCCCCCAATGTTTCTCTCTCTCTCTCCCCCCAGTCCTTCTCTCTCTCCCCCAGTGTTTCCCTCTCTCCTCCCCCCAGTTATTCTCTCTCTCTCCCCCCAGTGTTTCTCTCTCTCTCCCACACAATGTGTTTCTCAATCTCTCTCTCCCCCAGTGTTTCTTTCTCTCTCCTCCCCACACTGTTTCTCTCTCTCTCCCCCAGTGTTTCTCTCTCTCTCTATCCCACCAGTGTTTCTCTCTCTCCCCCCAATATTTATCTCTCTCTCCCCGGTGTCTCTCTCTCTCTCCAGTGTTTCTCTCTATCCCCAATGTTTCTCTCTGCCCCCAGTGTTTCTCTCCCTCCCCCCCAGTGTTTCTCTCTCTCTCTATCCCACCAGTGTTTCTCTCTCTCCCCCAATATTTCTCTCTCTCTCCCCGGTGTCTCTCTCTCTCTCTCTCCAGTGTTTCTCTCGATCCCCAATGTTTCTCTCTCCCCCCAGTGTTTCTCTCTCTCTCCCCCCAGTGTTTCTCTCTCTCTCCCCCCAGTTTATCCCAATCTCTCCTCCCCCAGTGTTTCTCTCTCACCCCCAGTGTTTCTGTCTCTCCGCCCAATGTTTCTCTCTCCCCCCGAGTGCTTCTCTATCTCTCCCCAGTGTTTCTCTCTCCCCCAGTGCTTCAATCTCTCTCCCCGGTGTTTATCTCTCTCACCCAAGTGTTTCTCTCTCCCTCTCTCGCTCCCCAGTGTTTCTCTCTCTCTCTCTCCCCCAGTGTTTCTGTCTCTCTCCCCAGTGTTTCTCTCTCTCCCCACATTGTTTCTCGCTCTCTCTCTCCCCGATGTTTCTCTCTCTCTCTCCTCCCAGTGTTTCTCTCTCTCTCCCCATCGTTGCTCTCTCTCTCCCTCCCCAGTCGTTCTCTCTCTCTCTCTCCCCCCAGTCTTTCTCTCTCTCTCCCCCAGTGTTTCTCTCTCCCTCCCCCCAGTGTTTTTCTCTCTCTCTCCGCCCCAGTGTATCTCTCTATCACCCCCGCAGTGTTTCTCTCTCTCCTCCCACCTGTGTTTCTCTCTCTCTCTCTCTCCCCCCAGTGATTCTCTCTCTCTCCCCCCAGTGTTTCTCAGTCTCTCTCCCCCAGTGTTTCTCTCTCTCTCCCCCCAGTGTATCTCAATCTCTCCTCCCTCCAGTGTTTCTCTCTCACCCCCCAGTGTTTTTCTCTCTCTCTCCACCTGGTGTTTCCCTCTCTCCTCCCCCCAGTTTTTCTCTCTCTCTCTCCCCCCAGTGTTTCTCTCTGTCTCCCACACCATGTGTTTCTCTCTCTCTCTCCCCCAGTGTTTCTTTCTCTCTCCTCCCCCCACTGTTTCTCCCTCTCGCCCACCAGTGTCTCTCTCTCTCTCTCTCCCCCAGTGTTTCTCTCTCTCTCTCCCCCCAGTGTTTCTCTCTCTCTCCCCCCAGTGTATCCCAATCTCTCCTCCCCCCAGTGTTTCTCTCTCACCCCCCAGTGTTTCTCTCTATCCCCCCAGTGTTTCTCACTCTCTCCCCCCAGTGTATCCCAATCTCTCCTCCCCCCAGTGTTTCTCTCTCACCCCCCATTGTTTCTCTCTCTCCCCACAATGTTTCTCTCTCCCCCCAGTGCTTCTCTCTCTCTCCCCAGTGTTTCTCTCTCTCCCCCAATGCTTCTCTCTCTCTCCCCAGTGTTTCTCTCTCTCCCCCAGTGTTTCTCTCTCTCTCCCCGCAATGTATCCCAATCTCTACTCCACCCAGTATTTCTCTCTCTTCCCCAGTATTTCTCTCTCTCTCCCCGATGTTTCTCTCTCTCTCCCCAGTGTATCTCAATCTCTCCTCCCCCCAGTGGTTCTCTCTCTCCCCCCAGTGTTTCGCTATCTCTCTCCACCCAGTGTTTCACTCTCTCCTCCCCCCAGTTATTCTCTCTCTCTCTCCCCCCAGTGTTTCTCTCTCTCTCCCACACCATGTGTTTCTCTCTCTCTCCCCCAGTGTTTCTTTCTCTCACCTCCCCCCACTGTTTCTCTCTCTCTCCCCCCAGTGTTTCTCTCTCTCTCTCTCCCGCCACTGTTTCTCTCTCTCCCCCCACTATTTCTCTACCTCTCCCCGGTGTCTCTCTCTCTCTCCAGTGTTTCTCTCTATCCCCAAAGTTTCTCTCTCACCCCAGTGTTTCTCTCTCTCTCCGCCCCCCACTGTTTCTCTCTCTCCCCGCAGTGTTTCTCTCTCTCTCCCCCCAGTGTTTCTCTATCTCGCTCCCTCCAGTCTTTCTCTCTCTCCCCGCAATGTTTCTCTCTCTCCCCCCACTGTTACTCCCTCTCGCCCACCAGTGTTTCTATCTCTCTCTCTCTCCCCCCAGTGATTCTCCCTCTCCCCCCCAGTGTTTCTCTCTCTCTCCCCCAGTGTTTCTCTCTCTCTCCGCCCACAATTGTATCTCTATCTCCCCCCATTGTTTCTCTCTCTCTCGCCCCACTGTTTCTCTCTCTCCCCCCAGTGTTTCTCTCTCTCTCCCCCCAATGTTTCTCTCTCCCCCGCAGTGCTTCTCTCTCTCTCCCCAGTGTTTCTCTCTCTCCCCCAGTGTTTCTCTCTCTCTCCCCGCAATGTATCCCAATCTCTACTCCACCCAGTGTTTCTTTCTCTTCCCCCAGTGTTTCTCTCTCTCCCCACAATGTTTCTCTCTCACCCCCCAGTCTTTCTCTCTCTCTCCCCTCAGTGTTTCTCTCTCTCTCTCTCCCCCCGCAGTGTTTTTCTCTCTCTCTCTCTCTCACTCCAGTGTTTATCTCTCTCTCCCCCCAGTGTGTCTCTCTCTCCCCCCAGTATTTCTCTCTCTCTCACCGGTGTTTCTCTCTCTCTCTCCCCAGTGTTTCTCTCTCTCCCCAATGTTTCTCTCCCCCCACAGTCTTTCTCTCTCCTCCCCCCACTGTTTCTCTCTCTCACCCCAGTGTTTCTCTCTCTCTCTATCCCCCCAGTGTTTCTCTCTCTCTCCCCCCAGTGTTTCTCTCTCTCTCCCGCCAGTGTTTCTCTCTCTCCCCCCGCAGTGTTTCTCTCTCTCTCTCTCTCACCCCAGTTTTTCTCTCTCTCTCTCTCCCGCCAGTGTTTCTCTCTCTCCCGCCACTATTTCTCTACCTCTCCCCGGTGTCTCTCTCTCTCTCTCCAGTGTTTCTCTCTCTCCCCAATGTTTCTCTCTCACCCCCAGTGTTTCTCTCTCTCTCCGCCCCCCAGTGTTTCTCTCTCACCCCAGTGTTTCTCTCTCTCTACCCCCAGTGTTTCTCTCTCTCTCTCTCCCCCCGCAGTGCTTCTCTCTCTCTCTCCCTCACCCCAGTGTTTCTCTCTCTCTCTCTCCCGCCAATGTTTCTCTCTCTCACCCCACTATTTCTCTATCTCTCCCCGGTGTCTCTGCCTCTCACCCCCAGTGTTTCTGTCTCTCCCCCCAATGTTTCTCTCTCCCCCCCAGTGCTTCTCTATCTCTTCCCAGTGTTTCTCTCTCTCCCCCAGTGTTTCTCTCTCTCTCCCCCCAATGTATCCCAATCTCTACTCCCCACAGTGTTTTTCTCTCTTCCCCCAGTGTTTCTCTCTCTCCCCGCAATGTTTCTCTCTCACCCCCCAGTCTTTCTCTCTCTCTCCCCTCAGTGTTTCTCTCTCTCTCTCTCCCCCCGCAGTGTTTCTCTCTCTCTCTCTCTCTCACCCCAGTGTTTATCTCTCTCTCCCCCCAGTGTGTCTCTCTCTCCCCCCAGTATTTCTCTCTCTCTCACCGGTGTTTCTCTCTCTCTCTCCCCAGTGTTTCTCTCTCTCCCCAATGTTTCTCTCCCCCCACAGTCTTTCTCTCTCCACCCCCCACTGTTTCTCTCTCTATCCCCCCAGTGTTTCCTTTTCTCTCCCCCCAGTGTTTCTCTCTCTCTCCCGCCAGTGTTTCTCTCTCTCCCCCCGCAGTGTTTCTCTCTCTCTCTCTCTCACCCCAGTTTTTCTCTCTCTCTCTCTCCCGCCAGTGTTTCTCTCTCTCCCCCCACTATTTCTCTACCTCTCCCCGGTGTCTCTCTCTCTCACCCCCAGTGTTTCTCTCTCTCTCCGCCCCCCAGTGTTTCTCTCTCCCCCCAGTGTTTCTCTCTCTCTCTCTCCCCCCGCAGAGTTTCTCTCTCTCTCTCCCTCACCCCAGTGTTTTTCTCACTCTCTCTCCCCCAGTGTTTCTCTCTCTCTCCCCCAGTGTATCTCAATCTCTCCTCCCCCCAGTGTTTCTCTCTCACCCCCAGTGTTTCTCTCTCTCTCTCCACCTGGTGTTTCCCTCTCTCCTCCCCCCAGTTTTTTTTCTCTCTCTCTCCCCCCAGTGTTTCTTTCTCTCTCCTCCCCCCACTGTTACTCCCTCTCGCCCACCAGTGTTTCTCTCTCTCTCTCTCTCCCCCCAGTGATTCTCCCTCTCCCCCCCAGTGTTTCTCTCTCTCTCCCCCAGTGTTTCTCTCTCTCTCCGCCCACAATTGTATCTCTATCTCCCCCCATTGTTTCTCTCTCTCTCGCCCCACTGTTTCTCTCTCTCCCCCCAGTGTTTCTCTCTCTCTCCCCCCAATGTTTCTCTCTCCCCCGCAGTGCTTCTCTCTCTCTCCCCAGTGTTTCTCTCTCTCCCCCAGTGTTTCTCTCTCTCTCCCCGCAATGTATCCCAATCTCTACTCCACCCAGTGTTTCTTTCTCTTCCCCCAGTGTTTCTCTCTCTCCCCACAATGTTTCTCTCTCACCCCCCAGTCTTTCTCTCTCTCTCCCCTCAGTGTTTCTCTCTCTCTCTCTCCCCCCCGCAGTGTTTTTCTCTCTCTCTCTCTCTCACTCCAGTGTTTATCTCTCTCTCCCCCCAGTGTGTCTCTCTCTCCCCCCAGTATTTCTCTCTCTCTCACCGGTGTTTCTCTCTCTCTCTCCCCAGTGTTTCTCTCTCTCCCCAATGTTTCTCTCCCCCCACAGTCTTTCTCTCTCCTCCCCCCACTGTTTCTCTCTCTCACCCCAGTGTTTCTCTCTCTCTCTATCCCCCCAGTGTTTCTCTCTCTCTCCCCCCAGTGTTTCTCTCTCTCTCCCGCCAGTGTTTCTCTCTCTCCCCCCGCAGTGTTTCTCTCTCTCTCTCTCTCACCCCAGTTTTTCTCTCTCTCTCTCTCCCGCCAGTGTTTCTCTCTCTCCCGCCACTATTTCTCTACCTCTCCCCGGTGTCTCTCTCTCTCTCTCCAGTGTTTCTCTCTCTCCCCAATGTTTCTCTCTCACCCCCAGTGTTTCTCTCTCTCTCCGCCCCCCAGTGTTTCTCTCTCACCCCAGTGTTTCTCTCTCTCTACCCCCAGTGTTTCTCTCTCTCTCTCTCCCCCCGCAGTGCTTCTCTCTCTCTCTCCCTCACCCCAGTGTTTCTCTCTCTCTCTCTCCCGCCAATGTTTCTCTCTCTCACCCCACTATTTCTCTATCTCTCCCCGGTGTCTCTGCCTCTCACCCCCAGTGTTTCTGTCTCTCCCCCCAATGTTTCTCTCTCCCCCCCAGTGCTTCTCTATCTCTTCCCAGTGTTTCTCTCTCTCCCCCAGTGTTTCTCTCTCTCTCCCCCCAATGTATCCCAATCTCTACTCCCCACAGTGTTTTTCTCTCTTCCCCCAGTGTTTCTCTCTCTCCCCGCAATGTTTCTCTCTCACCCCCCAGTCTTTCTCTCTCTCTCCCCTCAGTGTTTCTCTCTCTCTCTCTCCCCCCGCAGTGTTTCTCTCTCTCTCTCTCTCTCACCCCAGTGTTTATCTCTCTCTCCCCCCAGTGTGTCTCTCTCTCCCCCCAGTATTTCTCTCTCTCTCACCGGTGTTTCTCTCTCTCTCTCCCCAGTGTTTCTCTCTCTCCCCAATGTTTCTCTCCCCCCACAGTCTTTCTCTCTCCACCCCCCACTGTTTCTCTCTCTATCCCCCCAGTGTTTCCTTTTCTCTCCCCCCAGTGTTTCTCTCTCTCTCCCGCCAGTGTTTCTCTCTCTCCCCCCGCAGTGTTTCTCTCTCTCTCTCTCTCACCCCAGTTTTTCTCTCTCTCTCTCTCCCGCCAGTGTTTCTCTCTCTCCCCCCACTATTTCTCTACCTCTCCCCGGTGTCTCTCTCTCTCACCCCCAGTGTTTCTCTCTCTCTCCGCCCCCCAGTGTTTCTCTCTCCCCCCAGTGTTTCTCTCTCTCTCTCTCCCCCCGCAGAGTTTCTCTCTCTCTCTCCCTCACCCCAGTGTTTTTCTCTCTCTCTCTCCCTTTCTCTCTCTCACCCCACTATTTCTTTACCTCTCCCCGGTGTCTCTCTCTCTCACCCCCAGTGTTTCTGTCTCTCCCCCCAATGTTTCTCTCTCCCCCGCAGTGCTTAGAATCATCGAAGTTACAACATGGAAACAGGCCCTTCGGCCCAACATGTCCATGTCGCCCAGTTTATACCACTAAGCTAGTCCCAATTGCCTGCACTTGGCCCATATCCCTCGATACCCATCTTCCCCATGTAACTGTCCAAATGCTTTTTAAAAGACAAAATTGTACCCGCCTCTACTACTGCCTCTGGCAGCTCGTTCCAGACACTCACCACCCTTTGAGTGAAAAAATTGCCCCTCTGGATCCTTTTGTATCTCTCCCCTCTCACCTTAAATCTGTGCCCCCTCGTTATAGACTCCCCTACCTTTGGGAAAAGATTTTGACTATCGACCTTATCTATGCCCCTCATTATTTTATAGACTTCTATAAGATCACCCCTTAACCTCCTACTCTCCAGGGAATAAAGTCCCAGTCTGTCTAACCTCTCCCTGTAAGTCAAACCATCAAGTCCCGGTAGCATCCTAGTAAATCTTTTCTGCACTCTTTCTAGTTTAATAATATCCTTTCTATAATAGGGTGACCAGAACTGTACACAGTACTCCAAGTGTGGCCTCACCAATGCCCTGTACAACTTCAACAAGACATCCCAACTCCTGCATTCAATGTTCTGACCAATGAAACCAAGCATGCTGAATGCCTTCTTCACCACCCTATCCACCTGTGACTCCACTTTCAAGGAGCTATGAATCTGTACTCCTAGATCTCTTTGTTCTATAACTCTCCCCAACGCCCTACCATTAACGGAGTAGGTCCTGGCCCGATTCGATCTACCAAAATGCATCACCTCACATTTATCTAAATTAAACTCCATCTGCCATTTCTCGGCCCACTGGCCCAATTTATCAAGATCCCGTTGCAATCCTAGATAACCTTCTTCACTGTCCACAATGCCACCAATCTTGGTGTCATCTGCAAACTTACTAACCATGCCTCCTAAATTCTCATCCAAATCATTAATATAAATAACAAATAACAGCGGACCCAGCACCGATCCCTGAGGCACACCGCTGGACACAGGCATCCAGTTTGAAAAACAACCCTCGACAACCACCCTCTGTCTTCTGTCGTCAAGCCAATTTTGTATCCAATTGGCTACCTCACCTTGGATCCCATGAGATTTAACCTTATGTAACAACCTACCATGCGGTACCTTGTCAAATGCTTTGCTGAAGTCCATGTAGACCACGTCTACTGCACAGCCCTCATCTATCTTCTTGGTTACCCCTTCAAAAAACTCAATCAAATTCGTGAGACATGATTTTCCTCTCACAAAACCATGCTGACTGTTCCTAATTAGTCCCTGCCTCTCCAAATGCCTGCAGATCCTGTCCCTCAGAATACCCTCTAACAACTTACCCACTACAGATGTCAGGCTCACTGGTCTGTAGTTCCCAGGCTTTTCCCTGCCGCCCTTCTTAAACAAAGGCACAACACTTGCTACCCTCCAATCTTCAGGCACCTCACCTGTAGCGGTGGATGATTCAAATATCTCTGCTAGGGGACCCGCAATTTCCTCCCTAACCTCCCATAACGTCCTGGGATACATTTCATCAGGTCCCGGAGATTTATCTACCTTGATGCGCGTTAAGACTTCCAGCACCTCCCTCTCTGTAATATGTACACTCCTCAAGACATCACTATTTATTTCCCCAAGTTCCCTAACATCCATGCCTTTCTCAACCGTAAATACCGATGTGAAATATTCATTCAGGATCTCACCCATCTCTTGTGGTTCCGCACTTAGATGACCTTGTTGATCCTTAAGAGGCCCTACTCTCTCCCTAGTTACCCTTTTGCCCTTTATGTATTTGTAGAAGCTCTTTGGATTCACCTTTGCCTGATCTGCCAAAGCAATCTCATATCCCCTTTTTGCCCTCCTGATTTCTCTCTTAACTCTACTCCGGCAATCTCTATACTCTTCAAGGGATCCACTTGATCCCAGCTGCCTATGCATGTCATATGCCTCCTTCTTATTTTTGACTAGTGCCTCAATCTCCCGAGTCATCCAAGGTTCCCTACTTCTACCAGCCTTGCCCTTCACTTTAAAAGGAATGTGCTTACCCTGAACCCTGGTTAACACACTTTTGAAAGCCTCCCACTTACCAGACGTCCCTTTGCCTGCCAACAGACTCTCCCAATCAACTTCTGAAAGTTCCTGTCTAATACCATCAAAATTGGCCTTTCCCCAATTTAGAATTTTAACTTTTGGGCCAGACCTATCCTTCTCCATAGTTATCTTAAAACTAATGGAATTATGATCACTGGTCCCAAAGTGATCCCTCACTAACACTTCTGTCACCTGCCCTTCCTGATTTCCCAAGAGGAGGTCAAGTTTTGCCCCCTCTCTAGTCGGGCCATCCACATACTTCTCTATCTCTTCCCAGTGTTTCACTCTCTCCCCCAGTGTTTCTCTCTCTCTCCCCCCAATGTATCCCAATCTCTACTCCCCCCAGTGCTTTTCTCTCTTCCCCCAGTGTTTCTCTCTCTCCCCGCAGTGTTTCAATCTCTCTCGCCCCCCAGTGTTTCTCTCTCACCCCCCCCCCCAATGTTTCTCTCTCGCTCTCTCACCCCAGTGTTTCTCTCTCTCTCCACCCAGTGTTTCTCTCTCTCCCCCCAGTATTTCTCTCTCTCTCCCCGGTGTTTCTCTCTCTCTGCCCAGTGTTTCTCTCTCGCCCCAATGTTTCTCTGTCACCCCCAGTGTTTCTCGCTCTCTCCGCCCCCCATTGTATCTCTATCTCCCTCCATTGTTTCTCTCTCTCTCGCCCCACTGTTTCTCTCTCTCCCCGCAGTGTTTCTCTCTCCCCCCCCAGTGTTTCTCTCTCTCTCTCCCCCCCAGTACTTCTCTCTCTCCCCCAGTGTTTCCCTCTCTCCTCCCCCCAGTTATTCTCTCTCTCTCTCCCCCCAGTGTTTCTATCTCTCTCCCACACCATGTGTTTCTCTCTCTCTCCCCCCAGTGTTCCTCTCTCTCTCTCCCCACATTGCTTCTCTCTCTCTCCCCCCAGTGTTTCTCTCTCTCTCCCCGCAGTGTTCCTCTCTCTCTCCCCACATTGCTGCTCTCTCTCTCCCCCCAGTGTTTCTCTCTCTCTCCCCGCAGTGTATCTCAATCTCTCCTCCCCCCAGTGTTTTTCTCTCTCTCCCCCCAGTGTTTCTCTCTCTCTCTCTCTCCTCCCAGTGTTTCTCTCTCTCCCCCCAATGTATCTCTCCCTCTCCCCCAGGGATTCTATCTCTCTCCACCCCAGTGTTTCTCTCTCTCTCCACCCAGTGTTTATCTCTCTCCTCCCCCCCGTGTTTCTCTCTCTCTCTACCCACAGTGTTTCTCTCTCTCTCCCCCACCCTGTGTTTCTCTCTCTCTCCCCCAGTGTTTCATTCTCTCTCCTCCCCCCAGTGTTTCTCTCTCTCTCCACCCAGTGTTTCTCTCTCTCTCCCCCCATTGTTTCTCTCTCTCTCTCTCCCCAGTGTTTCTCTCTCTCTCCCAAGTGTTTCTCTCTCTCTCTGCACCCAGTGTTTATCTCTCTCTCCCCCACCCTGTGTTTCTCTCTCTCTCCCCCATTGTTTCATTCTCTCTCCTCCCCCCAGTGTTTCTCTCTCTCTCCCCCAATGTTTCTCTCTCCCTCCAGTGCTTCTCTCTCTCTCTCTCCAGTGTTTCTCCCTCACCCCCCAACGCTTCTCTCTCTCTCCCCCCAGTGTATCCCAATCTCTCCTCCCCACAGTTTTTCTCTCTCTCTCCCCAGTGTTTCTCTCTCTCCCCCAAATATTTCTCTCTCCCCTACCAGTGCTTCTCTCTCTCTCCCCAGTGTTTCACTCTCTCCCCCCAGTGTTTCTCTGTCTCTCTGCCCCCAGTGTTTCTCTCTCACTGTCTCCCCAGTGTTTATCTCTCTCTCCCTCCCAGTGTTTCTCTCTCTCTCTCTCACTCTCCCCAGTGTTTCTCTCTCTCCCCCCACTGCTTCTCTCTCTCTCCCCAGTGTTTATCTCTCTCTCTACCCCAGTCTTTCTCTCTCTCTCTCCCCAGTGTTTGTCTCTCTCTCTCCCACCCAGTGTTTCTCTCTCTCTCTCCCCCAGCGTTCCTTTCTCTCTCTCCCCCCAGTGTTTCTCTCTCTCACCCCCAGTGTTTCTCTCTCTCTCTCCCCCACCCAGTGTTTCTCTCTGCTCCCCCCAGTATTTCTCTCTCTCCCCCCCAGTGTTTCTCTCTCTCTCCCCCCAGTGTATCTCAATCTCCCTCCACCCAGTGTTTCTATCTCTTCCCCCAGTGTTTCTCTTTCTCACTCCACCCATTGTTTCCCTCTCTCCTCCCCCCAGTTTTTTTCTCTCTCTCTCCCCCCAGTGTATCTCAATCTCTCCTACCACAGTGTTTCTCTCTCTCCCCCCAGTGTTGCTCTCTCTCTCTCCCCCCCCAGTGTTTCTCTCCCTCCTCCCAGTGTTTCTCTCTCTCTCACCCCAATGTTTCTCTCTCTTTCTCCCCCGATTGTTTCTCTCTACTCTCCACCAAGTATTTCTCTCTCTCTCCCCCCAGTGTTTCTCTCTCTCTCCCCCCAGTGTATCTCTCTCTCTCTCCCCAATGTTTCTCTCCCTCTCCCCCCAGTGTTCCTCTCTCTCTCTCCCCCACTGCTTCTCTCTCTCCCCCCCCCCCCGTGTTTCTCTCTCTCTCCCCTCAATGTATCTCAATCTCTCCTCCCCCCAGTGTTTCTCTCTCTCTCCCCAGCGTTGCTCTCTCTCTCTCCCACACCATGTGTTTCTCTCTCTCTCCCCCCAGTGTTCCTCTCTCTCTCCCCACATTGCTTCTCTCTCTCTCCCCCCAGCGTTTCTCTCTCTCTCCCCGCAGTGTTCCTCTCTCTCTCCCCACATTGCTTCTCTCTCTCTCCCCCATATTTTCTCTCGCTCTATCGCCCCAGTGTTTCTCTCTCTCCTCCCAGTTTTTCTCTCTCTCTCCCCCCACAGTGTTCCTCTCTCTCTCTCCCCACATTGCTTCTCTCTCTCTCCCCCCAGTGTTTCTCTCTCTCTCCCCGCACTGTATCTCAATCTCTCCTCCCCCCCATAGTTTTTCTCTCTCTCCCCCCAGTGTTTCTCTCTACCTCTCCCCCCAGTGTTTCTCTCTCTCCCCCCAGTGTTTCTCTCCCTCTCCGCCAGGGTTTCTATCTCTCTCCCCCCACAGTGTTTCTCTCTCTCTCCACCCAGTGTTTATCTCTCTCCTCCCCCCAGTGTTTCTCTCTCTCTCTCTACCCCCAGTGTTTCTCTCTCTCTCCCCCACCCTGTGTTTCTCTCTCTCTCTCCCAGTGTTTCATTCTCTCTCCTCCCCCCAGTGTTTCTCTCTCTCTCCCCCAGTGTTTCTCTCTCTCTCCCCCCAGTGTTTCTCTCTCTCTCTCTCCCCATTGTTTCTCTCTCTCTTCCAAGTGTTTCTCTCTCTCCCCCCAGTGTTTCTCTCTCTCTCTCCCATCCAGTGTTTCTCCCTCTCTCTCCACCAGTGTTCCTATCTCTCTCTCCCCCCAGTGTTTCTCTCTCTCCGCAGTGTTTATCTCTCTCTCTCCCCCAGTCTTTCTCTCTCTCCCCCCAGTGTTTCGCTCTCTCTCTCCCATCCAGTGTTTCTCTCTCTCTCCACCAGTGTTCCTATCTCTCTCTCCCCCCAGTGTTTCTCTCTCTCCGCAGTGTTTATCTCTCTCTCTCCCCCAGTCTTTCTCTCTCTCCCCCCAGTGTTTCTCTCTCTCTCTCCCATCCACTGTTTCTCTCTCTCTCTCCCCCCAGTGTTTCTCTCTCTCCCCCCAGTGTTTCTCTCCCTCCTCCCATTGTTTCCCTCTCTCTCACCCCAATGTTGCGCTCTCTCTCCCCGCCGTGTTTCTCTCTACTCTCCACCCAGTGTTTCCCTCTCTCCTCCCCCCAGTTTTTTTCTCTCTCTCTCCCCCAGTGTATCTCAATCTCTCCTACCACAGTGTTTCTCTCTCTCCCCCCAGTGTTGCTCTCTCTCTCTCCCCCCCCCAGTGTTTCTCTCCCTCCTCCCAGTGTTTCTCTCTCTCTCACCCCAATGTTTCTCTCTCTTTCTCCCCCTATTGTTTCTCTCTACTCTCCACCAAGTATTTCTCTCTCTCTCCCCCCAGTGTTTCTCTCTCTCTCCCCCCAGTGTATCTCTCTCTCTCTCCCCAATGTTTCTCTCTCTCTCCCCCCAGTGTTCCTCTCTCTCTCTCCCCCACTGCTTCTCTCTCTCCCCCCCCCGTGTTTCTCTCTCTCTCCCCTCAATGTATCTCAATCTCTCCTCCCCCCAGTGTTTCTCTCTCTCCCCCCAGCGTTGCTCTCTCTCTCCCACACCATGTGTTTCTCTCTCTCTCCCCCCAGTGTTCCTCTCTCTCTCCCCACATTGCTTCTCTCTCTCTCCCCCCAGCGTTTCTCTCTCTCTCCCCGCAGTGTTCCTCTCTCTCTCCCCACATTGCTTCTCTCTCTCTCCCCCATATTTTCTCTCGCTCTATCGCCCCAGTGTTTCTCTCTCTCCTCCCAGTTTTTCTCTCTCTCTCCCCCCACAGTGTTCCTCTCTCTCTCTCCCCACATTGCTTCTCTCTCTCTCCCCCCAGTGTTTCTCTCTCTCTCCCCGCACTGTATCTCAATCTCTCCTCCCCCCCATAGTTTTTCTCTCTCTCCCCCCAGTGTTTCTCTCTACCTCTCCCCCCAGTGTTTCTCTCTCTCCCCCCAGTGTTTCTCTCCCTCTCCGCCAGGGTTTCTATCTCTCTCCCCCCACAGTGTTTCTCTCTCTCTCCACCCAGTGTTTATCTCTCTCCTCCCCCCAGTGTTTCTCTCTCTCTCTCTACCCCCAGTGTTTCTCTCTCTCTCCCCCACCCTGTGTTTCTCTCTCTCTCTCCCAGTGTTTCATTCTCTCTCCTCTCCCCAGTGTTTCTCTCTCTCTCCCCCAGTGTTTCTCTCACTCTCCCCCCAGTGTTTCTCTCTCTCTCTCTCCCCATTGTTTCTCTCTCTCTTCCAAGTGTTTCTCTCTCTCCCCCCAGTGTTTCTCTCTCTCTCTCCCATCCAGTGTTTCTCCCTCTCTCTCCACCAGTGTTCCTATCTCTCTCTCCCCCCAGTGTTTCTCTCTCTCCGCAGTGTTTATCTCTCTCTCTCCCCCAGTCTTTCTCTCTCTCCCCCCAGTGTTTCGCTCTCTCTCTCCCATCCAGTGTTTCTCTCTCTCTCCACCAGTGTTCCTATCTCTCTCTCCCCCCAGTGTTTCTCTCTCTCCGCAGTGTTTATCTCTCTCTCTCCCCCAGTCTTTCTCTCTCTCCCCCCAGTGTTTCTCTCTCTCTCTCCCATCCACTGTTTCTCTCTCTCTCTCCCCCCAGTGTTTCTCTCTCTCCCCCCAGTGTTTCTCTCCCTCCTCCCATTGTTTCCCTCTCTCTCACCCCAATGTTGCGCTCTCTCTCCCCGCCGTGTTTCTCTCTACTCTCCACCCAGTGTTTCCCTCTCTTCTCCCCCCAGTGTTTCTCTCTCTCCCCCCAGTGTTTCTCTCACTCTTCCCCCAGTGTTTCACTCTGTCTCTCCCCCCAGTGTTTCTCTCTCTCTCTCCCCAGTGTTTCTCTCTCTCTCCCCCCAATGTTCCTATCTCTCTCTCCCCCATTGCTTCTCTCTCTCCCCCCCCCCCGTGTTTCTCTCTCTCTCTCCCCAGTGTTTCTCTCTCTCTCCCCCCAGTGTTCCTATCTCTCTCTCCCCCATTGCTTCTCTCTCTCTCCCCCCCCCCGTGTTTCTCTCTCTCTCCCCCAGTGTATCTCAATCTCTCCTCCCCCAGTGTTTCTCTCTATCCCCCCAGTGTTGCTCTCTCTCTCCCACACCATGTGTTTCTCTCTCTCTCCCCCCAGTGTTCCTCCATCTCTCTCCCCACATTGCTTCTCTATCTCGCCCCCCAGTGTTTCTCTCTCTCTCCCCGCAGTGTTCCTCTCTCTCTCCCCACATTGCTTCTCTCTCTCTTCCCCATATTTTCTCTATCTCTCTATCCCCCCAGTGTTCCTCTCTCTCTCTCCCCACATTGCTTCCCTCTCTCTCCCCCCAGTGTTTCTCTCTCTCCTCCCATTGTTTCCCTCTCTCTCACCCCAATGTTGCTCTCTCTCTCCCCGCAGTGTTTCTCTCTACTCTCCACCCAGTGTTTCCCTCTCTTCTCCCCCCAGTGTTTCTCTCTCTCCCCCCAGTGTTTCTCTCTCTCTTCCCCCAGTGTTTCACTCTGTCTCTCCCCCCCAGTGTTTCTCTCTCTCTCTCTCCCCAGTGTTTCTCTCTCTCTCCCCGCAGTGTTCCTATCTCTCTCTCCCCCATTGCTTCTCTCTCTCTCCCCCCCCCCGTGTTTCTCTCTCTCTCCCCCAGTGTATCTCAATCTCTCCTCCCCCAGTGTTTCTCTCTATCCCCCCAGTGTTGCTCTCTCTCTCCCACACCATGTGTTTCTCTCTCTCTCCCCCCAGTGTTCCTCCATCTCTCTCCCCACATTGCTTCTCTATCTCGCCCCCGAGTGTTTCTCCCTCTCTCCCCGCAGTGTTCCTCTCTCTCTCCCCACATTGCTTCTCTCTCTCTTCCCCATATTTTCTCTATCTCTCTGTCCCCCCAGTGTTCCTCTCTCTCTCTCCCCACATTGCTTCCCTCTCTCTCCCCGCAGTGTTTCTCTCTCTCTCTCCCCGCAGTGTATCTCAATCTCTCCTCCCCCCAGTGTTTCTCTCTCTCTCCCCCAAGTGTTTCTCGATCTCTCTCCCCCCAGTGTTTCTCACTCTCCCCCCAGTGTTTCTCTCCCTCTCCCCCCAGTGTTTCTATCTCTCTCCCCCCCAGTGTTTCTCTCTCTCTCCAACCAGTGTTTATCTCTCTCCTCCCCCCAGTGTTTCTCTCTCTCTGTCCCCAGTGTTTCTCTCTCTCTCCCCCAGTGTTCCTATCTCTCTCTCCCCCATTGCTTCTCTCTCTCTCCCCCCCGTGTTTCTCTCTCTCTCCCCAGTGTTTCTCTCCCTCCTCCCATCGTTTCTCTCTCTCTCACCCCAATGTTGCTCTCTCTCTCCCCCAGTGTTTCTCTCTCTCCCCCCAGTGCTTCTCTCTCTCTCCCCCATTGTTTCTTTCTCTCTCCTCCCCCCAGTGTTTCTCTCTCTCTACCCCCAATGTTTCACTCTGTCTCTCCCCCCAGTGTTTCTCTCTCTCTCTCCCCAGTGTTTCTCTCTCTCTCCCCCCAGTGTTCCTCTCTCTCTCTCCCCCACTGCTTCTCTCTCTCTCTCCCCCCCCCGTGTTTCTCTCTCTCCCCTCAATGTTTCTCAATCTCTCCTCCCCCGAGTGTTTCTCTCTCTCCCCCCAGTGTTGCTCTCTCTCTCCCACACCATATGTTTCTCTCTCTCTCCCCCAAGTGTTCCTCTCTCTCTCTCCCCACATTGCTTCTCTCTCTCTCTCCCCCCAGCGTTTCTCTCTCTCTCCCCGCAGTGTTCCTCTCTCTCTCCCCACATTGCTTCTCTCTCTCTCCCCCATATTTTCTCTCTCTCTATCGCCCCAGTGTTTCTCTCTCTCCCCCCAGTTTTTCTCTCTCTCTCCCCCCCAGTGTTCCTCTCTCTCTCTCCCCACATTGCTTCTCTCTCTCTCCCCCAGTGTTTCTCTCTCTCTCCCCGCAGTATATCTCAATCTCTCCTCCCCCCCATAGTTTTTCTCTCTCCCCCCCCAGTGTTTCTCTCTCTCTCTCCCCCCAGTGTTTCTCTCTCTCCCCCCAGTGTTTCTCTCCCTCTCCCCCAGGGTTTCTATCTCTCTCCCCCCCAGTGTTTCTCTCTCTCTCCACCCAGTGTTTATCGCTCTCCTCCCCCCAGTGTTTCTCTCTCTCTCTACCCCCAGTGTTTCTCTCTCTCTCCCCCACCCTGTGTTTCTCTCTCTCTCTCCCCCAGTGTTTCTCTCTCTCTCCCCCCAGTGTTTCTCTCTCTCTCTCTCCCCAGTGTTTCTCTCTCTCTTCCAAGTGTTTCTCTCTCTCTCTGCACCCAGTGTTTCTCTCTCTCTCTCCCCCACCCTGTGTTTCTCTCTCTCTCCCCCAGTGTTTCATTCTCCCTCCTCCTCAGTGTTTCTCTCTCTACCCCAATGTTTCTCTCTCCCTCCAGTGCTACTCTCTCTCTCTCCAGTGTTTCTCCCTCACCCCCCAATGATTGTCTCTCTCTCCCCTCAGTGTATCCAAATCACTCCTCCCCACAGTTTTTCTCTCTCTCCCCCCAGTGTTTCTCTCTCTCCCCCCAATATTTCTCTCTCTCCCCCAGTGTTTCTCTCTCTCTCTCCCCAGTGTTTATCTCTCTCGCTCCCCCAGTCTTTCTCTCTCTCCCTCCAGTGTTTCTCTCTCTCTCTCCCACCCAGTGTTTCTCTCTCTCTCTCCACCAGTGTTCCTATTTCTCTCTCCCCCCAGTGTTTTTCTCTCTCACCCCCAGTGTTCCTCTCTCTCTCTCCCCCACCCAGTGTTTCTCTCTCCTCCCCCCAGTATTTCTCTCTCTCTCCCCCCAGTGTTTCTATCTCTATCCCAACAGTGTTTCTCTCTCTACCCCCAGTGTTTCTCTCTCTCTCCCTAGTGTATCTCAATCTCTCCTACCTCCAGTGTTTCTCTCTCTCCCCCCAGCGTTGCTCTCTCTCTCTCCCCCCAGTGTTTCTCTCTCTCCCCCCAGTGTTTCTCTCCCTCCTCCCATTGTTTCCCTCTCTCTCACCCCAATGTTGCTCTCTCTCTCCCCGCAGTGTTTCTCTCTACTCTCCACCCAGTGTTTCCCTCTCTTCTCCCCCCAGTGTTTCTCTCTCTTCCCCCAGTGTTTCACTCTGTCTCTCCCCCCAGTGTTTCTCTCTCTCTCTCTCCCCAGTGTTTCTCTCTCTCTCCCCCCGTGTTCCTATCTCTCTCTCCCCCATTGCTTCTCTCCCTCTTCCCCCCCCCCGTGTTTCTCTCTCTCTCCCCCCAGTGTATCTCAATCTCTCCTCCCCCCAGTGTTTCTCTCTATCCCCCCAGTGTTGCTCTCTCTCTCCCACACCATGTGTTTCTCTCTCTCTCCCCCCAGTGTTCCTCTCTCTCTCTCCCCACATTGCTTCTCTATCTCGCCAACCAGTGTTTCTCTCTCTCTCCCCGCAGTGTTCCTCTCTCTCTCCCCACATTGCATCTCTCTCTCTTCCCCATATTTTCTCTATCTCTCTATCCCCCCAGTGTTCCTCTCTCTCTCTCCCCACATTGCTTCTCTCTCTCTCCCCCCAGTGTTTCTCTCTCTCTCCCCGCAGTGTATCTCAATCTCTCCTCCCCCCAGTGTTTCTCTCTCTCTCCCCCAAGTGTTTCTCGATCTCTCTCCCCCCAGTGTTTCTCTCTCTCCCCCCAGTTTTTCTCTCCCTCTCCCCCCAGTGTTTCTATCTCTCTCCCCCCCCAGTGTTTCTCTCTCTCTCCACCCAGTGTTTATCTCTCTCCTCCCCCCAGTGTTTCTCTCTCTCTCTCTCCCCAGTGTTTCTCTCTCTCTCCCCCCAGTGTTCCTATCTCTCTCTCCCCCATTGCTTCTCTCTCTCTCCCCCCCCGTGTTTCTCTCTCTCTCCCCCAGTGTATCTCAATCTCTCCTCCCCCCAGTGTTTCTCTCTCTCTACTCCCCCCAGTGTTTCTCTCTCTCTCCCCCCAGTGTTTATCTCTCTCTCTCCCTCCAGTGCTTCTCTCTCTCTCCCCCAGTGCTTCTCTCTCTCCCACCAGTGTTTCTCTCTCTCTCCCCAGTGATTCTCTCTCTCCACCCAGTGTTTCTCTCACTGCCCCCAGTGTTTCTCTCTGTCTCTCTCCCCAGTGTTTCTCTCTCTCCACCCAGTGTTTCTCTCTCTCCCCCCCGTGTTTCTCGCTCTCCCCCCAGTGTTTCTCTCTCTCTCCCCAGTGTATCTCAATCTCTCCTACCCCCAGTGTTTCGCTCACTCCCCCAGCGTTGCTCTGTCTCTCTCCCCCCATTGTTTCTCTCTCTCTCACCCCAATGTTGCTCTCTCTCTCCCCCCAGTGTTTCTCTCTACTCTCCACCCAGTGTTTCCCTCTCTCACCCCCCAGTTTCACTCTCTCTCTCCCCCCCCCCGTGTTTCTCTCTCTCTCTCCCACAGTGTTTCATTCTCCCTCCTCCCCCCAGTGTTTCTCACTCTCTTCCCACAGTGTTTCTCTCTCTCTCTCCCCCCAGTGCTTCTCTCTCTCTCCCCCAGTGCTTCTCTCTCTCCCACCAGTGTTTCTCTCTCTCTCCCCAGTGTTTCTCTCTCTCCACCCAGTGTTACTCTCTCTACCCCCAGTGTTTCTCTCTCTCTCCCTCCCCAGTGTTTCTCTCTCTCCACCCAGTGTTTCTCGCTTTCCCCCCAGTGTTTCTCTCTCTCTCTCCCCAGTGTTCCTCTCTCTCCACCCAGTGTTTCTCTCTCTCCCCCCAGTGTTTCTCTCTCTCTCTCCCCCCACAGTTTTTCTCTCTCTCTCTCCCCGGTGTTTCTCTCTCTCCCCCCACTGTTTCTCTCTCTCTCTCCCCAGTGTTCCTCTCTCTCCACCCAGTGTTTCTCTCTCCCCCCCAGTGTTTCCCTCTCTCTCTCTCTCTCTCCCCAGTGTTTCTCTCTCTCTCTCCCCCCACTGTTTTTCTCTCTCTCTCTCTCTCTCTCCCCGGTGTTTCTCTCTCACCCCCCACTGTTTCTCTCTCTCTCTCCCCAGCGTTTCTCTCTCTCTACCTCCCCAGTCTTTCTCTCTCTCTCCCCCCAGTCTTTCTATCTCTCTTCCCCAGTGTTTCTCTCTCCCTCCCCCCAGTGTTTCTCTCTCTCTCCCCCCAGTGTTTCTCTCTCTCCCCCAAGTGTTTCTCTATCTCTCCTCAGTGATTCTCTCTCTCCAGTGTTTCTCCTTCTCCCCCCAGTGTTTCTCTCTCTCACCCCCACTGTTTCTTTCTCTCCCCCAGTCTTTCTCTCTCTCTCCTCAGTGTTTCCCTCTCGCCACCCAGATTTTCTCTCTGTAACTCCCCCAGTGTTTCTCTCTCTGTACCCCTCCCCAGTGTTTTTCTCTCTCTATCTCTCCTCAGTGTTTCTCTCTCTCTCTCCCCAGTGTTTCTCTCTCTCTCGCCTCCCAGTGTTTCTCTCTCTCTCTCCCCAGTTTTCTCTCTCTCTCTCCCCCCAGTTTTTCTCTCTCTCTCCCCCAGTGTTTCTCTCTCTCTCCCCCAGTGTTTCTCTCTCCCTCCCCCCAGTGTTTCTCTCTCTCTCTCTCCCCAGCGTTTCTCTCTCTCTCCCCAGTCTTTCTCTCTCTCTCTCCCCCCAGTCTTTCTATCTCTCTCCCCCAGTGTTTCCCTCTCGCCCCCAGATTTTCTCTCTGTATCTCCCCCCAGTGCTTCTCTCTCTGTCCCCCTCCCCACTGTTTCTCTCTCTATTTCTCCCCAGTGTTTCTCTCTCTCTCCCCACTGTTTCTCTCTCTCCCCCCAGTGTTTCTCTCTCTCTCGCCTCCCAGTGTTTCTCTCTCTCTCTCTCCCCAGCGTTTCTCTCTCTCTCTCACCAGTCTTTCTCTCTCTCTCTCCCCCCAGTTTTTCTCTCTCTCTCCCCCAGAGTTTCTCTCTCCCTCCCCCAAATGTTTCTCTCTCTCTCCCCCCGCAGTGTTTCTCTTTTTCTCCCCCGCATAGTTTCTCTCTCTCCTCCCAACAGTGTTCCTCTCGCTCTCCCCCCAGTGTTTCCCTCTCACCCCGCAGTTTTTCTCTCTCTGCCCCCAGTGTTTCTCTCTCTCTCCCCAATGTTTCTCTCTCTCTCCGCCCCCGTGTTTCTCTATCTCCCCATGTTTTTCTCTCTCTCTCGCCCCCCAGTGTTTCTCTCTCTCTCCCCCCAGTGTTTCTCTCTCTCTCCCACCATTGATTCTCTATCTCCCTCAGTGTTTTTCTCTCTATTCATAGTGTTTCGCTCTCTCTATCCCCCTAGTGTTTCTCTCTCTCTCTCCCCCAGTGTTTCTCTCTCTCTCTCTCTCCCCCCACAGTGTTTCTCTCTCTCTCTCCCCCCAGTGTTTCTCTCTCTCTCTCTCCCCAGTGTTTCTCTCCCTCTCCCTCAAGTGTTTCTCTCACTCTCTCCCCAGTGTTTCCCTCTCTCTCCCAAATGTTTCGCTCTCTCTATCCCCCCAGTGTTTCTCTCTCTCTCCCCCCAGTGTTTCTCACTCTCTCGCCCACCCAGTGTTTCTCTCTCTCTCTCCCCCAATGTATCATTCTCTCTCCTAACCCCAGTGTTTCTCTCTCTCTCCCCCCAGTGTTTCCCTCTCTCTCCCAAATGTTTCTCTCTCTCTCTCTCCCCACTGTTTCTCTCTCCCTCCCCAGTGTTTCTCTCTCTCTCTCCTACCCCCAGTGTTTCTCTCTCTCCCCCACCCAGTGTTTCTCTCTCTCGCTCCCACAGTGTTTCTTCCGCTCTCCTCCCTCCAGTGTTTCTCTCTATCTCCCCCCAGTGTTTCTATCTCTCTCTCTCTCCCCCCAGTGCTTCTCTCTCTCTCCCCCAGTGTTTCTCTCTCTCCCTCCAGTGTTTCTCTCTCTCTCTCTCCCCAGTGTTTCTCTCTCTCCACCCAGTGTTTCTCTCTCTGCCCCCAGTGTTTCTCTCTCTCGCTCTCCCCAGTGTTTCTCTCTCTCCACCCAGTGTTTCTCTCTCTCCCCCCAGTGTTTCTCTCTCTCCCCCCAGTGTTTCTCTCTCTCTCTCCCCAGTGTAACTCACTCTCCACCCAGTGTTTCTCTCTCTCCCTCCAATGTTTCTATTTCTCTCTCTCCCCACAGTGTTTCTCTCTCTCTCTCTCCCCCCATTGTTTCGCACTCTCTCTCCCAACAGTGTTTCTCTCTCTCCCCCCAGTGTTTCTCTCTTTATCCCCAGTGTATCTCAATCTCTCCTACTCCCAGTGTTTCTGTCTCTCCCCCAGCGTTGCTCTCTCTCTCTCCCCCCAGTGTTTCTCTCTCTCCCCCCACTATTTCTCTCCCTCCTCCCATTGTTTCTCTCTCTCTCACCCCAATGTTGCTCTCTCTCTCCCCCCAGTGTTTCTCTTTACTCTCCACCCAGTGTTTCCCTCTCTTCTCCCCCCACTGTTTCTCTCTCTCCCACCAGTGTTTCTCTCTCTCTCCCCCATTGTTTCACTCTGTCTCTCCCCCCAGTTTCTCTCTCTCTCTCTCTCCCCAGTGTTTCTCTCTCTCTCCCCCCAGTGTTCCTCTCACTCTTCCCCCAGTGTTTCCCTCTCTCCCCCCAGTGTTGCTCTCTCTCTCCCACACCATGTGTTTCTCTCTCTCTCCCTCCAGTGTTCCTCTCTCTCTCTCCCCACATTGCTTCTCTCTCTCTCCCCAGTGTTTCTCTCTCTCTCCCCGCAGTGTTCCTCTCTCTCTCTCCCCACATTGCTTAACTCTCTCTCCCCCATATTTCCTCTCTCTCTCTATTCCCCCAGTGTTTCTCTCTCTCCCCCCAGCTTTTCTCTATCTCTCTCCCCCGAGTGTTTCTCCCTCTCTCCCCGCAGTGTATCTCAATCTCTCCTCCCCCCAGTGTTTTTCTCTCTCTCCCCCCAGTGTTTCTCTCTCTCTCTCTCCTCCCAGTCTTTCTCTCTTTCTCCCCAGTGTATCTCAATCTCTCCTACTCCCATTGTTTCTCTCTCTCTCACCCCAATGTTGCTCTCTCTCTCCCCCCAGTGTTTCTCTCCACTCTCCACCCAGTGTTTCCCTCTCTTCTCCCCCCACTGTTTCTCACTCTCCCACCAGTGTTTCTCTCTCCCCCATTGTTTCACTCTGTATCACCCCCAGTGTTTCTCTCTCTCTCTCTCCCCAGTGTTTCTCTCTCTCTCCCCCCAGTGTTCCTCTCTCTCTTCCCCCAGTGTTTCTATTTCTCTCTCTCCTCCCAGTGTTTCTCTCTCTCCCCCCAATGTATCTCTCCCTCTCCCCCAGGGATTCTATCTCTCTCCACCCCAGTGTTTCTCTCTCTCTCCACCCAGTGTTTATCTCTCTCCTCCCCTCCGTGTTTCTCTCTCTCTCTACCCCCAGTGTTTCTCTCTCTCTCCCCCACCCTGTGTTTCTCTCTCTCTCCCCCAGTGTTTCATTCTCTCTCCTCCCCCCAGTGTTTCTCTCTCTCTCCCCCCAGTGTTTCTCTCTCTCTCCCCCCAGTGTTTCTCTCTCTCTCTCTCCCCAGTGTTTCTCTCTCTCTCCCAAGTGTTTCTCTCTCTCTCTGCACCCAGTGTTTCTCTCTCTCTCCCCCACCCTGTGTTTCTCTCTCTCTCCCCCAGTGTTTCATTCTCTCTCCTCCCCCCAGTGTTTCTCCCTCACCCCCAATGCTTCTCTCTCTCTCCCCCCAGTGTATCCCAATCTCTCCTCCCCACAGTTTTTCTCTCTCTCCCCCCAGTGTTTCTCTCTCTCCCCCCAATATTTCCCTCTCTCCTCCCAGTGCTTCTCTCTCTCTCCCCAGTGTTTCTCTCTCTCCCCCCAGTGTTTCTCTGTCTCTCTGCCCCCAGTGTTTCTCTCTCACTGTCTCCCCTGTGTTTATCTCTCTCTCCCTCCCAGTGTTTCCCTCTCTCTCTCTCACTCTCCCCAGTGTTTCTCTCTCTCCCCCCACTGCTTCTCTCTCTTTCCCCAGTGTTTATCTCTCTCTCTACCCCAGTCTTTCTCTCTCTCTCTCCCCAGTGTTTCTCTCTCTCTCTACCACCCAGTGTTTCTCTCTCTCTCTCCCCCAGCGTTCCTTTCTCTCTCTCCCCCCAGTGTTTCTCTCTCTCACCCCCAGTGTTTCTCTCTCTCTCTCCCCCACCCAGTGTTTCTCTCTCTCTCTCCCCCAGCGTTCCTTTCTCTCTCTCCCCCCAGTGTTTCTCTCTCTCACCCCCAGTATTTCTCTCTCTCCCCCCCCCCAGTGTTTCTATCTCTCTCCCCCCAGTGTATCTCAATCTCTCCTCCACCCAGTGTTTCTCTCTCTTCCCGCGGTGTTTCTCTTTCTCACTCCACCCATTGTTTCCCTCTCTCCTCCCCCCAGTTTTTTTTTCTCTCTCTCCCCCCAGTGTTTCTCTCTCTCTCTCTCCCACCCAGTGTTTCTCTCTCTCTCTCCCCCAGTGTTCCTTTCTCTCTCTCTCCCCCCAGTGTTCCTCTCCCTCCTCCCAGTGTTTCTCTCTCTCTCACCCCAATGTTTCTCTCTCTTTCTCCCCCTATTGTTTCTCTCTACTCTCCACCAAGTGTCTCTCTCTCTCTCCCCCCAGTGTTTCTCCCTCTCTCCCCCCAGTGTTTCTCTCTCTCTCTCCAGTGTTTCTCTCTCTCTCCCAAATGTTTCTATCTCTATCCCCCCAGTGTTTCTCTCTCTCGACCCCCAGTGTTTCTCTCTCTCTCCCCCGCCCAGAGTTTCTCTCTCTCTCTCCCCCAATGTTTCATTCTCTCTCCTACCCCCAGTGTTTCTCTCTCTCTCCCCCCAGTGTTTCTCTCTCTCTCTCTCCCCAGTGTTTCAATCTCTCTCCCCAGTGTTTCTCCCTCTCTCTCTCCCCCCAGTGTTTCTCTCTCTCCCCCACCCAGTGTCTCTCTCTCTCTCCCACAGTGTTACTTTCGCTCTCCTCCCTCCATTGTTTATCTCTCTCTCCCCCAGTGCTTCTCTCTCTCCCTCCAGTGTTTCTCTCTCTCTCCCCCACCCAGTGTTTCTCTCTCTCTCTCCCACAGTGTTTATTTCGCTCTCCTCCCTCCAGTGTCTCTCTCTCTCCCCCCAGTGCTTCTCTCGCTCCCTCTAGTGTTTCTCGCTCTCTCTCTCCCCAGTGTTTCTCTCTCTCCACCCAGTGTTTCTCTAACTCCCCCCAGTGTTTCTCTCTCTCCCCCCAGTGTTTCTCTCTCTCTCTCTCCGCAGTGTTTCTCTCTCTCCACCCAGTGTTTCTCTCTCTCTCCCCAGTGTATCTCAATCTCTCCTACCCCCAGTGTTTCTGTCTCTCCCCCAGCGTTGCTCTCTCTCTCTCCCCCCAGTGTTACTCTCTCTCCCCCCAGTGTTTCTCTCCCTCCTCCAATTTTTTTTCTCTCTCTCGCCCCAATGTTGCTCTCTCTCTCCCCCCAGTGTTTCTCTCTACTCTCCACCCAGTGTTTCCCTCTCTTCTCCCCCCAGTGTTTCTCTCTCTCCCCCCAGTGCTTCTCTCTCTCTCCCCCATTGATTCTTTCTCTCTCCTCCCCCCAGTGTTTCTCTCTCTCTACCCCCAGTGTTTCACTCTGTCTCTCCCCCCAGTGTTTCTCTCTCTCTCTCCCCAGTGTTTCTCTCTCTCTCCCCCCAGTGTTCCTCTCTCTCTCTCCCCCACTGCTTCTCTCTCTCTCTCCCCCCCGTGTTTCTCTCTCTCTCCCCTCAATGTATCTCAATCTCTCCTCCCCACAGTGTTTCTCTCTCTCCCCCCAGTGTTGCTCTCTCTCTCCCACACCATGTGCTTCTCTCTCTCTCCCCCCAGTGTTCCTCTCTCTCTCTCCCCACATTGCTTCTCTCTCTCTCCCCCCAGCGTTTCTCTCTCTCTCCCCGCAGTGTTCCTCTCTCTCTCCCCACATTGCTTCTCTCTCTCTCTCCCCCATATTTTCTCTCTCTCTATCGCCCCAGTGTTTCTCTCTCTCCTCCCAGTTTTTCTCTCTCTCTCCCCCCACAGTGTTCCTCTCTCTCTCTCTCCCCACATTGCTTCTCTCTCTCTCCCCCCAGTGTTTCTCTCTCTCTCTCCCCCCAGTGTTTCTCTCTCTCCCCCCAGTGTTTCTCGCCCTCTCCCCCAGGGTTTCTATCTCTCTCCCCCCGAGTGTTTCTCTCTCTCTCCACCCAGTGTTTATCTCTCTCTCTCCCCCAGTGTTTCTCTCTCTCTCCCCAAAGTGTTTCTCTCTCTATCTCTCCCCAGTGTTTCTCTCTCTCTCTCCCCCCAGTGTATCTCAATCTCTCCTCCACCCAGTGTTTCTCTCTCTCCCCCCAGTGTTTCTCTCTCCACCCAATGTTTCCCTCTCTCCTCCCCCCAGTTTTGTTCTCTCTCTCCCCCCAGTGCTTCTCTCTCTCTCTCCCACCCAGTGTTTCTCTCCCTCTCTCCCCCAGTGTTCCTTTCTCTCTCTCCCCCAGTGTTTCTCTCTCTCTCCCCAGTGTATCTCAATCTCTCCTACCCCAGTGTTTCTCTCTCTCCCCCCAGTGTTGCTCTCTCTCTCTCCCTCCAGTGTTTCTCTCCCTCTCCCCCATTGTTTCTTTATCTCTCCTCCCCCCAGTGTTTCTCTCTCTCTCCCCCAGTTTTTCTCTCTCTCTCTCCGCCCAGTGTTTTTCTCTCTCTCTCTCCCCAGTGTTTCTCTCTCTCCCCCCCAGTGTTCCTCTCTCTCTCTCCCCACATTGCTTATCTCTCTCTCCCCCCAGTGTTTCTCACTCTCTCCCCCAGTGTATCTCAATCTCTCCTCCCCCCAGTGTTTATCTCTCTCCCCACAGTGATTCTCTCTCTCTCTCCACCCAGTGTTTCCCTCTCTCCTCAGCCCAGTTTTTCTCTCTCTCTCCCCCCCCAGTGTTTCTCTCTCTCTCCCACGCAGTGTTTCTCTCTCTCTCTCCCCCAGTGTTTGTCTTTCTCTCCCCCCAGTGTTTCTCTCTCTCTCCTCCCCCCAGTGTTTCTCTCTCTCCCCCCCCAGTGTTTCTCTCTCTCTCCCACGCAGTGTTTCTCTCTCTCTCTCCCCCAGTGTTTGTCTTTCTCTCCCCCCAGTGTTTCTCTCTCTCTCCTCCCCCCAGTGTTTCTCTCTCTCCCCCCATTGTTTCTCTCTCTCCTCCCCCCATTGTTTCTCTCTCTCCTCACCCCTGTGTTTCTCCCTCTCTCCTCCCAGTGTTTCTGTCTCTCTCCCCAGTGTTTCTCTCTCTCCCCAGTGTTTCGCTCTCTCCCCAGTTTTTCTCTCTCTACCCGCAGTGTTTCTCTCTCTCTCCACCCCCAGTGTTTCACTATCCCCCCCAGTGTTTCTCTCTCTCTTCCCCCACTGTTTCTCTCTCCACCCCCAGTGTTTCATTCTCTCTCCCCAGTGTTTCTCTCTCTCCCCCCAGTGTTTCTCTCTCTCTCCAGTGTTTCCCTCTCTCCCCACAGTTTTTCTCTCTCTCTCTTTCTCCCAGTGTTTCTCTCTCTCTCCCCCCAGTGTTTCTCTCTCTCCCTCTCTCCCCAGTGATTCTCTCTCTCCCCCCCGTGTTTGTCTCTCTCTCTCCTCAGTGTTTCTCTCTCTCCACCCCCCAGTGTTTCTCTCTCTCTCTCTCCCACCAGTGTTTCACCCTCTCTGCACCCATAGTTTCTCTGTCTACTTCCCCCAGTGTTTCTCTCTCATCACCAGTGTTTTTCTCTCTCCTCCCCGCTGTGTTTCTCTCTCTCTCCCCCCAGTGTTTCTGTCTCTCTCCACAGTGTTTCTCTTCCTCCACAGTGTTTCGCTCTCTCCCCAGTGTTTCTCTCTCTACCCGCAGTGTTTCTCTCTCTCTCCACCCCCAGTGTTTCTCTATCCCCACCAGTGTTTCTCTCTCTCTCCCCCCACTGTTTCTCTCTCCACCCCCAGTGTTTCTCTCTCGCTAGAGTTTCTCTCTCTCCCCCCATTGTTTCTCTCTCTCCAGTATTTCTCTCCCTCTCTCCCCCCAGTTTCTCTCTCTGTCCCTCTCTCCCCCCAGTGTTTCTCTCTCTCTCTCTCTCCCCCTCTCTCTCCCCCCAGTGTTTCTCTCTCTCTCTCCCACAGTGTCTCTCTCTCTCTCTCTCTCCCCAGTGTTTCCCTCTCTCTCTCCCCCCAGTGTTTCTCTCTCTCCCCCCAGTGTTTCTCTCTCTCCCCCCAGTGTTTCTCCCTCTCCCCCCGCAGTGTTTCTCTCTCTCTCCCCCCAGTGTCCATCTCTCTCCCACCATTGTCTCTCTCTCTCCCCCCAGTGTTTCCCTCTCTCTCTCCCCCCAGTGTTTCTCTCTCTCCCCCCAGTGTTTCTCTCTCCGCCCCCCCAGTATCTCTCTCTCTCTCTCCCACAGTGTTTCTCTCTCTCTCTCCCCCCAGTTTTTCCCTCTCTCTCTCCCCCAAGTGTTTCTCTCTCTGCCCCCAGTGTTTCTCTCTCACTTTCCCCCAGTGTTTCTCTCAATCTCTCTCCCCCCAGTGTCTCTCTCTCTCCCACCAGTGTCTCTCTCTCTCTCTCCCCCCAGTGATTCTCTCTCTCCCCCCAGTGTTTCGCTCTCTCTCCCACCAGTGTTTCTCTCTCTCTCCCCACATTGTTTCTCTCTCTCTCTCCCCCCAGTGATTCTCTCTCTCTCTCCCTCTCTCTCTCCCCCCAGAATCTCTCTCTCTCTCTCCCACAGTGTTTCTCTCTCTCTCGCCCCCCAGTTTTTCCCTCTCTCTCTCCCCCAAGTGTTTCTCTCTCTGCCCCCAGTGTTTCTCTCTCACTTTCCCCCAGTGTTTCTCTCAATCTCTCTCCCCCCAGTGTCTCTCTCTCTCCCACCAGTGTCTCTCTCTCTCCCCACAGTGTTTCTCTCTCTCTCTCCCCCCAGTGATTCTCTCTCTCGCCCCCAAGTGTTTCTCTCTCTGCCCCCAGTGTTTCTCTCTCACTCTCCCCCAGTGTTTCTCTCAATCTCTCTCCCCCAAGTGTCTCTGTCTCTCCCACCAGTGTCTCACTCTCTCTCTCCCCCAGTGTTTCGCTCTCTCTCCCCCCAGTGTTTCTCTCTCTCCCCCCAGTGTTTCTCTCTCTCTCCCCACAGTGTTTCTCTCTCTCTCTCCCCCCCAGTATCTCTCTCTCTCTCTTCCACAGTGTTTCTCTCTCTCTCTCTCCCCCGAGTTTTTTCCTCTCTCTCTCCCCCAAGTGTTTCTCTCTCTGCCCCCAGTGTTTCTCTCTCACTCTCCCCCCAGTGTTTCGCTCTCTCTCCCCCCAGTGTTTCTCTCTCTCCCCCCAGTGTTTCTCTCTCTCTCCCCACAGTGTTTCTCTCTCTCTCTCCCACCAGTGATTCTCTCTCTCGCCCCCAGTGTTTATCTCTCTCTCCCCCCAGTGCTATTCTCTCTCTCCCACGAGTGTTTCTCTCTCTCCCCCCAGTGTTTCGCTCTCTCTCCCCCCAGTGTTTCTCTCTCTGCCCCCAGTGTTTCTCTCTCTATCCCCACACTGTTTCACTCTCTCTCTCACTCTCTCCTCCCACAGTGTTTCTCTCTCTCTCTCTCCCCAGTGTTCGTCTCTTTCCCCAGTGTTTCCCTCTATCTCCAGTGTTTCTCTCTCTCCCCCCCCCCCCCGTGTTTCTCTCTCTCTCTCCCACCAGGGTTTCATCCTCTCTCCACCCAGTGTTTCTCTCTCTCTTCCCCCAGTGTTTCTCTCTCACTCCCCCCAGTGTTACTCTCTCTCTCTCCCCAGTGTTTATCTCTCTCTCCCCCCAGTGTTATTCTCTCCATCCCACCAGTGTTTCTCTGTCTCTCCCACCAGTGTTTCTCTGTCTCTCCCCAGTGTTTCTCTCTCTCTCTCTATCCCCACAGTGTCTCTCTCTCTCTCTTTCCTCCCCCAGTGTTTCTCTCTCTCTCTCTCTCCACAGTGTTCCTCTCTCTCACCAGCGTTTCTCTCTCTCTCTCCCCCACTGTTTCACCCTCTCTCGACCTAGTGTTTCTCTCTCTCTCTCCCCAGTGTTTCTCTCCCTCTCTTTCTCCCCCCACTGTTTCTCTATATCCCTCCCTCCATCCCGCCAGTGTTTCTCTCTCTCTCCCCCAGTGTTTCTCTCTCTCTCCCCCAGTGTTTCTCTCTCTCTCCTCCCTCCAGTGTTTCTCTCTCCCCCCGCAGTGTTTCTCTCTCTCCTCCGCAGTGTTTCTCTCTCTCTCCCCGCAGTGTTTCTCTCTCTCCCCCGAGTTTTTATCTCTCTCTCCCCCCAGTGCTTTTCTCTCTCTCCTACCAGTGTTTCTCTGTCTCTCTCACCAGTGTTTCTCTGTCTCTCCCCAGTGTTTCTCACTCGCTCCGCCAGTGTTTCTCTCACTCTCCTCCCATTGTTTCTCTCTCTCCCCCAAGTGTTTCTCTCCCTCTCTCTATCCCCACACTGTTTTTCTCTCTCTCTCACTCTCTCCTCCCACAGTGTTTCTCTCTCTCTCTCCCCAGTGTTCCTCTCTTTCCCCAGTGTTTCTCTCTCTCTCTCTATCCCCACAGTGTCTCTCTCTCTCTCTTTCCTCCCCCAGTGTTTCTCTCTCTCTCTCTCCACAGTGTTCCTCTCTCTCACCAGCGTTTCTCACTCTCTCTCCCCCACTGTTTCACCCTCTCTCGACCTCGTGTTTCTCTCTCTCTCTCCCCAGTGTTTCTCTCCCTCTCTTTCTCCCCCCACTGTTTCTCTATATCCCTCCCTCCATCCCGCCAGTGTTTCTCTCTCTCTCCCCCAGTGTTTCTCTCTCTCTCCCCCAGTGTTTCTCTCTCTCCCCCAGTGTTTCTCTCTCTCTCCTCCCCCCAGTGTTTCTCTCTCTCCCCGCAGTGTTTCTCTCTCTCCTCCGCAGTGTTTCTCTCTCTCTCCCCCCAGTGTTTCTCTCTCTCCCCCAAGTGTTTTCTCTCTCTCTCTATCCCCACACTGTTTTTCTCTCTCTCTCACTCTCTCCTCCCACAGTGTTTCTCTCTCTCTCTCCCCAGTGTTCCTCTCTCTCCCCAGTGTTTCTCTCTCTCTCCCCCAGTGTTTCTCTCTCTCCCTCTCTCTCCAGTGTTTCACCCTCTCTCCCCCCCCCGTGTTTCTCTCTCTCTCCCCAGTGTTTCTCTCTCTCCCCCCCAGTGTTTCTCTCTCTCTCTCTCCCACCAGTGTTTCACCCTCTCTCCACCCAGTGTTTCTCTCTCTCTCTCTATCCCCACAGTCTCTCTCTCTCTCTCTCTCTCCTCCCCCAGTGTTTCTCTCTCTCTCTCCACAGTGTTCCTCTCTCTCCCCAGTGTTTCTCTCTCTCGCCCCAGTGTTTCTCTCTCTCTCTTTCTCCCCCACTGTTTCTCTATATCCCTCCCTCCATCTCGCCAGTGTTTCTCTCTCTCTCCCCCAGTGTTTCTCTCTCTCTCCCCCCAGTGTTTCTCTCTCTTTCCTCCCCCCAGTGTTTATCTCTCCCCCCAGTGTTTCTCTCTCTCCTCCCCCCTGTGTTTCTCTCTCCAACCCCAGTGTTTCACCCTCTCTCCCCAGTGTTTCTCTCTCTCCCACCAGTGTTTCTCTCTGTGTCCAGTGTTTCCCTCTCTCCCCACAGTGTTTCTCTCTCTCTCTCTCTCTCCTCCAGTGTTTCTCTCTCTCTCCCCCAGTGTTTCTCTCTCTCCCTCTCTCCCCAGTGATTCTCTCTCCCCCCGCAGTGTTTCTCTCTCTCTCTCCTCAGTGTTTCTCTCTCTCCCCCCCCCCCCTAGTGTTTCTCTCTCTCTCTCTCCCACCAGTGTTTCACTCTCTCTGCACCCAGTGTTTCTCTCTCTCCTCCCCCAGTGTTTTTTTTTAAATTTAATTTTTATTCGTTCACGGGATGTGGGCGTCGCTGGCGAGGCCAGCATTTATTGCCCATCCCTAATTGCCCTCGAGAAGGTGGTGTTAAGCCGCCTTCTTGAACCGCTGCAGTCCGTGTAGTGACGGTTCTCCCACAGTGCTGTTAGGAAGGGAGTTCCAGGATTTTGACCCAGCGACGATGAAGGAACGGCGATATATTTCCAAGTCGGGATGGTGTGACTTGGAGGGGAACGTGCAGGTGGTGTTGTTCCCATGTGCCTGCTGCTCTTGTCCTTCTAGGTGGTAGAGGTCGCGGGTTTGGGAGGTGCTGTCGAAGAAGCCTTGGCGAGTTGCTGCAGTGCATCCTGTGGATGGTACACACTGCAGCCACAGTGCGCCGGTGGTGAAGGGAGTGAATGTTTAGGGTGATGGATGGGGTGCCAATCAAGCGGGCTGCTTTATCTTGGATGGTGTCGAGCTTCTTGAGTGTTGTTGGAGCTGCACTCATCCAGGCAAGTGGAAAGTATTCCATCACACTCCTGACTTGTGCCTTGTAGATGGTGGAAAGGCTTTGGGGAGTCAGGAGGTGAGTCACTCGCCGCAGAATACCCAGCCTCTGACCTGCTCTCCTAGCCACAGTATTTATATGGCTGGTCCAGTTCAGTTTCTGGTCAATGGTGACCCCCAGGATGTTGATGGTGGGGGATTTGGCGATGGTAATGCCGTTGAATGTCAAGGGGAGGTGGTTAGACTTTCTATTGTTGGAGATGGTCATTGCCTGGCACTTATCTCGCGCGAATGTTACTTGCCACTTATGAGCCCAAGCCTGGATGTTGTCCAGGTCTTGCTGCATGCGGGCTCGGACTGCTTCATTATCTGAGGGGTTGCGAATGGAACTGAACACTGTGCAGTCATCAGCGAACATCCCCATTTCTGACCTTATGGTGGAGGGAAGGTCATTGATGAAGCAGCTGAAGATGGTTGGGCCTAGGACACTGCCCTGAGGAACTCCTGCAGCAATGCCCTGGGGCTGAGATGATTGGCCTCCAACAACCACTACCATCTTCCTTTGTGCTCGGTATGACTCCAGCCACTGGAGAGTTTTCCCCCTGATTCCCATGGACTTCAATTTTACTCGGGCTCCTTGGTGCCACACTCGGTCAAATGCTGCCTTGATGTCAAGGGCAGTCACTCTCACCTCACCTCTGGAATTCAGCTCTTTTGTCCATGTTTGGACCAAGGCTGTAATGAGGTCTGGAGCCGAGTGGTCCTGGCGGAACCGAAACTGAGCATCGGTGAGCAGGTTATTGGTGAGTAAGTGCCGCTTGATAGCACTGTCGACGACACCTTCCATCACTTTGCTGATGATTGAGAGTGGACTGATGGGGCGGTAATTGGCCGGATTGGATTTGTCCTGCTTTTTGTGGACAGGACATACCTGGGCAATTTTCCACATTGTCGGTCGATGCCAGTGTTGTAGCTGTACTGGAACAGCTTGGCTGGAGGCGCAGCTAGTTCTGGAGCACAAGTCTTCAGCACCACAGCTGGGATGTTGTCGGGGCCCATAGCCTTTGCTGTATCCAGTGCACTCAGCCGTTTCTTGATATCACGTGGAGTGAATCGAATTGGCCGAAGACTGGCTTCCGTGATGGTGGGGATATCCGGAGGAGGCTGAGGTGAATCATCCATTCGGCACTTCTGGCTGAAGATGGTTGCATACGCTTCAGCCTTGTCTTTTGCACTCACGTGCTGGACTCCGCCATCATTGAGAATGGGGATGTTTGCAGAGCCTCCTCCTCCCGTTAGTTGTTTAATTGTCCACCACCATTCACGACTGGATGTGGCAGGACTGCAGAGCTTTGATCTGATCCGTTGGTTGTGGAATCGCTTAGCTCTGTCTGTAGCATGTTGCTTCCGCTGTTTAGCATGCATGTAGTCCTGAGTTGTTGCTTCACCAGGTTGGCACCTCATTTTTAGGTACGCCTGGTGCTGCTCCTGGCATGCTCTTCTACACTCCTCATTGAACCAGGGTTGATCCCCTGGCTTGTTGGTAATGGTAGAGTGAGGAATATGCCGGGCCATGAGGTTACAGATTGTGGTGGAATACAATTCTGCTGCTGCTGATGGCCCACAGCGCCTCATGGATGCCCAGTTTTGAGCTGCTAGATCTGTTCTGAATCTATCACATTTAGCATGGTAGTAGTGCCACACAACACCTTGGATGGTGTCCTCAGTGCGAAGATGGGACTTCATCTCCACGAGGACTGTGCGGTGGTCACTCCTGCCAATACTGTCATGGACAGATGCATTTGCGACAGGGAGATTGGTGAGGACAAGGTCAAGTAAGTTTTTCCCTCGTGTTGGTTCGCTCACCACCTGCCGCAGGCCCGGTCGAGCAGCTGTTTCCTTCAGGACTCGGCCAGTTCGGTCAGTCGTGGTGCTCCCGAGCCACTCTTGGTGATGGACATTGAAGTCCCCCACGCAGAGTACATTTTGTGCCCTTGCTGCCCTCAGTGCTTCCTCCAAGTGGTGTTCAACATGGAGGAGGACTGATTCATCAGCTGAGGGAGGGCGGTAGGTGGTAATCAGCAGGAGGTTTCCTTGCCCATGTTTGACCTGATGCCATGAGATTTCATGGGGTCCAGAGTCAATGTTGAGGACTCCCAGGGCCACTCCCTCCTGACTGTATATCACTGTACCACCACCTCTGGTGGGTCTGTCCTGCTGGTGGGACAGGACATACCCAGGGATGGTGATGGAAGAGTCTGGGACGTTGGCTGAAAGATATGATTCTGTGAGTATGGCTCTGTCAGGCTCTTGCTTGACTAGTCTGTGGGACAGCTCTCCCAATTTTGGTACAAGTCCCCAGATGTTAGTAAGGAGGACCTTGCAGGGTCGACTGGGCTTGGTGTTATACCGTTGTCGTGTCCGGTGCCTAGTGGTCCGATGCCGGGTGGTCCGTCCGGTTTTATTCTTATTATGACTTTTCGTAGTGAGATTTTACAACTGAGTGGCTTGCTGGGCCATTTCAGAGGGCAATTAAGAATCAACCACATTGCTGTGGGTCTGGAGTCACACATAGGCCAAACCGGGTAAGGACGGCAGGTTTCCTTCCCGAAACGACATTAGTGAACCAGATGGGTTTTTACGACAATCCGGTAGTTTCATGGCCATCATCACTGATACTGGTATTTTAATTCCAGATTTTTATTTAATTAATTGAATTTAATGAATTAATTGAATTTAAATTCGCCAGCTGCCGTGGCGGGATTTGAACTCATGACTCTGGATTTTAGTCCAGACCTCTGGATTACTAGCCCAGTAACATAACCACTATGCTACCGTACCCCTCTCTCACCCCCAGTTTTTCTCTCTCTCCTCCCCCTGTGTTTCTCTCTCTCTCCCCCCAGTGTTTCTCTCTCCACCCGCAGTGTTTCTCTCCCTCTCTCACCCCACTGTTTCTCTCACTACCCCATGTGTTTCTGTCTCTATCCCCAGCGTTTCTCTCTCTCCCCCCAGTGTTTCTCTCTCCACCCACAGTGTTTCTCTCCCTCTCTCACCCCACTGTTTCTCTCACTACCCCATGTGTTTCTGTCTCTATCCCCAGCGTTTCTCTCTCTCCCCCCAGTGTTTCTCTCTATCTCCAGTTTTTCTCTCTCTCTCTCCCCCCAGTTTCTCTCTCTCTCTCTCTCCCCCCAGTGTTTCTCACTCTCTCTCCTCCATTGTTTCTCTCTCTCTCTCTATCTCCCTCCAGTGTTTCCCTCTCTCTCTCCCCCCAGTGTTTCTCTCTTTCTCCCCAGTGTTTCTCTCTCTCCCCCCAGTATTTCTCTCTCTCCCCCCGCACTGTTTCTCTCTCTCTGCCCCCAGTGTCCATCTCTCTCCCACCAGTGTCTCTCTCTCTCTCCCCCCAGTGTTTCTCTTTCTCCCCCAAGTGTTTCTCTCTCTCTCTCCCTCTCTCTCTCCCCCCAGTGTTTATCTCTCTCTCTCCCCAGTGTTTCTCTCTCTCTCTCTCTCCCCAGTGTTTCCCTCTCATTCTC